>NC_065544.1:33267209-33567209 GCF_932294415.1 Quercus robur
CAGGTCGGGTTTGAACGGATAGGAAGGAAATTTTTTTTCCTCTTTGTTTTTTAGCCTGCCTTGACCCGTTTAGTCTTGAAATGAAGCCTAGATGATGTTTTTTAATTTTTAGAATTTTTTTACATTTATTTTTCAATTTTCTAACCCGGGTCAGGTTCGAACGGATAGGAAGGAAATTTTTTTTCTTCTCTATTTTTCAGCCTGTCCTGACCCGTTTCTGCTTGAAATGAAGCCTGGATGATGTTTTTTAATTTTTAGAATTTTTTTTCATTTATTTTCGAATTTTCTAACTCGGGTCGGGTTTGAACGGATAGGAAGAAAATTTTTTTTCTTCTTTATTTTTCAACCTGTCCAGACCTGTTTAATCCTGAAATGAAGCCTGGACGATGTTTTTTAATTTTTAGAATTTTTTTTGTTTTTGTTTTTGAATTTTCTAACTCGGGTCGGGTTCGAACGGAAAGGAAGGAAATTTTTTTTGTTCTCTATTTTTCGGCCTGTCCTTTCCCGTTTCGTATTGAAATGAATCCTGGATGATGTTTTTTAATTTTTAGAATTTTTTTGCATTTATTTTTCAATTTTCTAACCCGGGTCGGGTTCGAACGTATAGGAAGGAAATTTTTTTTCGTCTCTATTTTTCAGCCTGCCCTGACCCGTTTCATCTTGAAATGAAGCCTGGATGATGTTTATTAATTTTTATAATTTTTTTGCATTTATTTTCGAATTTTCTAACTCGGGTCGGGTTTGAACGGATAGGAAGAAATTTTTTTTTGTTCTCTATTTTTCGGCCTGTCCGGACTCGTTTAATCCTGAAATGAAGCCTGGATGATGTTTTTTAATTTTTAGAATTTTTTTTGCATTTGTTTTTGAGTTTTCTAACTCGGGTCGGGTTCGAACGGATAGGAAGGAAATTTTTTTTGTTCTCTATTTTTCGGCCTGTCCTTTCGCGTTTCGTATTGAAATGAAGCCTGGATGTTGTTTTTTAATTTTTAGAGTTTTTTGCATTTACTTTTGAAGTTTCTAACCCGGGTCGGGTTCGAACGGATAGGAAGAAATTTTTTTTTCTTCGTTATTTTTCAACCTGTCCAGACCTGTTTAATCCTGAAATGAAGCCTGGATGATATTTTTTAATTTTTAGAATTTTTTTTGCATTTGTTTTTGAATTTTCTAACTCGGGTCGGTTTCGAACGGATAGGAAGGAAATTTTTTTTGTTCTCTATTTTTCGGCCTGTCCTTTCCCGTTTCGTTTTGAAATGATGCCTTGATGATGTTTTTTAATTTTTAGAATTTTTTTGCATTTATTTTTCAATTTTCTAACCCGGGTCGGGTTTGAACGGATAGGAAGAAAATTTTTTTTCTTCTCTATTTTTCGGCCTGTCCTTTCCCGTTTCGTATTGAAATGAAGCCTGGATGATGTTTTTTAATTTTTAGAATTTTTTTGCATTTATTTTTCAATTTTCTAACCCGGGTCGGGTTCGAACGTATAGGAAGGAAATTTTTTTTCGTCTCTATTTTTCAGCCTGCCCTGACCCGTTTCATCTTGAAATGAAGCCTGGATGATGTTTATTAATTTTTATAATTTTTTTGCATTTATTTTCGAATTTTCTAACTCGGGTCGGGTTTGAACGGATAGGAAGAAAATTTTTTTTGTTCTCTATTTTTCGGCCTGTCCTTTCCCGTTTCGTATTGAAATGAAGCCTGGATGTTGTTTTTTAATTTTTAGAGTTTTTTGCATTTTTTTTTGAAGTTTCTAAGCCGGGTCGGGTTCGAACGGATAGGAAGAAATTTTTTTTTCTTCGTTATTTTTCAACCTGTCCAGACCTGTTTAATCCTGAAATGAAGCCTGGATGATGTTTTTTAATTTTTAGAATTTTTTTTGCATTTGTTTTTGAATTTTCTAACTCGGGTCGGTTTCGAACGGATAGGAAGGAAATTTTTTTTGTTCTCTATTTTTCGGCCTGTCCTTTCCCGTTTCGTATTGAAATGATGCCTGGATGATGTTTTTTAATTTTTAGAATTTTTTTGCATTTATTTTTCAATTTTCTAACCCGGGTCGGGTTTGAACGGATAGGAAGAAAATTTTTTTTCTTCTCTATTTTTCGGCCTGTCCTTTCCCGTTTCGTATTGAAATGAAGCCTGGATGACGTTTTTTAATTTTTAGAATTTTTTTGCATTTATTTTTCAATTTTCTAACCCGGGTCGGGTTCGAACGGATAGGAAGGAAATTTTTTTTCTTCTCTATTTTTCAGCCTGTCCTAACCCGTTTCTTCTTGAAATGAAGCGTGGATGATGTTTTTAAATTTTTAGAATTTTTTTGCATTTATTTTCGAATTTTCTAACTCGGGTCGGGTTTGAAAGGATAGGAAGAAAATTTTTTTTCTTCTCTATTTTTCAACCTGTCCAGACCCGTTTAATCTTGAAATGAAGCCTGGATGATGTTTTTTAATTTTTAGAATTTTTTTTGCATTTGTTTTTGTGTTTTCCAACTCGGGTCGAGTTCGAACGGATAGGGAGGAAATTTTTTTTGTTCTCTATTTTTCGGCCTGTCCTTTCCCGTTTCGTATTGAAATGAAGCCTAGATGTTGTTTTTTAATTTTTAGAGTTTTTTTGCATTTATTTTTGAAGTTTCTAACCCGGGTCGGGTTCGAACGAATAGGAAGGAAATTTTTTTTCTTCTCTATTTTTCAGCCTGTCCTTTCCCGTTTCGTCTTGAAATAAAGCCTGGATGATGTTTTTTAATTTTTTGAATTTTTTTGTATTTATTTTTGAATTTTCTAACTCAGGTCGGGTTTGAACGGATAGGAAGGAAATTTTTTTTCCTCTTTGTTTTTTAGCCTGCCTTGACCCGTTTAGTCTTGAAATGAAGCCTAGATGATGTTTTTTAATTTTTAGAATTTTTTTACATTTATTTTTCAATTTTCTAACCCGGGTCAGGTTCGAACGGATAGGAAGGAAATTTTTTTTCTTCTCTATTTTTCAGCCTGTCCTGACCCGTTTCTGCTTGAAATGAAGCCTGGATGATGTTTTTTAATTTTTAGAATTTTTTTTCATTTATTTTCGAATTTTCTAACTCGGGTCGGGTTTGAACGGATAGGAAGAAAATTTTTTTTCTTCTTTATTTTTCAACCTGTCCAGACCTGTTTAATCCTGAAATGAAGCCTGGACGATGTTTTTTAATTTTTAGAATTTTTTTTGCTTTTGTTTTTGAATTTTCTAACTCGGGTCGGGTTCGAACGGAAAGGAAGGAAATTTTTTTTGTTCTCTATTTTTCGGCCTGTCCTTTCCCGTTTCGTATTGAAATGAATCCTGGATGATGTTTTTTAATTTTTAGAATTTTTTTGCATTTATTTTTCAATTTTCTAACCCGGGTCGGGTTCGAACGTATAGGAAGGAAATTTTTTTTCGTCTCTATTTTTCAGCCTGCCCTGACCCGTTTCATCTTGAAATGAAGCCTGGATGATGTTTATTAATTTTTATAATTTTTTTGCATTTATTTTCGAATTTTCTAACTCGGGTCGGGTTTGAACGGATAGGAAGAAAATTTTTTTTGTTCTCTATTTTTCGGCCTGTTCTTTCCCGTTTCGTATTGAAATGAAGCCTGGATGTTGTTTTTTAATTTTTAGAGTTTTTTGCATTTTTTTTTGAAGTTTCTAACCCGGGTCGGGTTCGAACGGATAGGAAGAAATTTTTTTTTCTTCGTTATTTTTCAACCTGTCCAGACCTGTTTAATCCTGAAATGAAGCCTGGATGATGTTTTTTAATTTTTAGAATTTTTTTTGCATTTGTTTTTGAATTTTCTAACTCGGGTCGGTTTCGAACGGATAGGAAGGAAATTTTTTTTGTTCTCTATTTTTCGGCCTGTCCTTTCCCGTTTCGTATTGAAATGATGCCTGGATGATGTTTTTTAATTTTTAGAATTTTTTTGCATTTATTTTTCAATTTTCTAACCCGGGTCGGGTTTGAACGGATAGGAAGAAAATTTTTTTTCTTCTCTATTTTTCGGCCTGTCCTTTCCCGTTTCGTATTGAAATGAAGCCTGGATGACGTTTTTTAATTTTTAGAATTTTTTTGCATTTATTTTTCAATTTTCTAACCCGGGTCGGGTTCGAACGGATAGGAAGGAAATTTTTTTTCTTCTCTATTTTTCAGCCTGTCCTAACCCGTTTCTTCTTGAAATGAAGCGTGGATGATGTTTTTAAATTTTTAGAATTTTTTTGCATTTATTTTCGAATTTTCTAACTCGGGTCGGGTTTGAAAGGATAGGAAGAAAATTTTTTTTCTTCTCTATTTTTCAACCTGTCCAGACCCGTTTAATCTTGAAATGAAGCCTGGATGATGTTTTTTAATTTTTAGAATTTTTTTTGCATTTGTTTTTGTGTTTTCCAACTCGGGTCGGGTTCGAACGGATAGGGAGGAAATTTTTTTTGTTCTCTATTTTTCGGCCTGTCCTTTCCCGTTTCGTATTGAAATGAAGCCTGGATGTTGTTTTTTAATTTTTAGAGTTTTTTTGCATTTATTTTTGAAGTTTCTAACCCGGGTCGGGTTCGAACGAATAGGAAGGAAATTTTTTTTCTTCTCTATTTTTCAGCCTGTCCTTTCCCGTTTCGTCTTGAAATAAAGCCTGGATGATGTTTTTTAATTTTTTGAATTTTTTTGTATTTATTTTTGAATTTTCTAACTCAGGTCGGGTTTGAACGGATAGGAAGGAAATTTTTTTTCCTCTTTGTTTTTTAGCCTGCCTTGACCCGTTTAGTCTTGAAATGAAGCCTAGATGATGTTTTTTAATTTTTAGAATTTTTTTACATTTATTTTTCAATTTTCTAACCCGGGTCAGGTTCGAACGGATAGGAAGGAAATTTTTTTTCTTCTCTATTTTTCAGCCTGTCCTGACCCGTTTCTGCTTGAAATGAAGCCTGGATGATGTTTTTTAATTTTTAGAATTTTTTTTCATTTATTTTCGAATTTTCTAACTCGGGTCGGGTTTGAACGGATAGGAAGAAAATTTTTTTTCTTCTTTATTTTTCAACCTGTCCAGACCTGTTTAATCCTGAAATGAAGCCTGGACGATGTTTTTTAATTTTTAGAATTTTTTTTGTTTTTGTTTTTGAATTTTCTAACTCGGGTCGGGTTCGAACGGAAAGGAAGGAAATTTTTTTTGTTCTCTATTTTTCGGCCTGTCCTTTCCCGTTTCGTATTGAAATGAATCCTGGATGATGTTTTTTAATTTTTAGAATTTTTTTGCATTTATTTTTCAATTTTCTAACCCGGGTCGGGTTCGAACGTATAGGAAGGAAATTTTTTTTCGTCTCTATTTTTCAGCCTGCCCTGACCCGTTTCATCTTGAAATGAAGCCTGGATGATGTTTATTAATTTTTATAATTTTTTTGCATTTATTTTCGAATTTTCTAACTCGGGTCGGGTTTGAACGGATAGGAAGAAATTTTTTTTTGTTCTCTATTTTTCGGCCTGTCCGGACTCGTTTAATCCTGAAATGAAGCCTGGATGATGTTTTTTAATTTTTAGAATTTTTTTTGCATTTGTTTTTGAGTTTTCTAACTCGGGTCGGGTTCGAACGGATAGGAAGGAAATTTTTTTTGTTCTCTATTTTTCGGCCTGTCCTTTCGCGTTTCGTATTGAAATGAAGCCTGGATGTTGTTTTTTAATTTTTAGAGTTTTTTGCATTTACTTTTGAAGTTTCTAACCCGGGTCGGGTTCGAACGGATAGGAAGAAATTTTTTTTTCTTCGTTATTTTTCAACCTGTCCAGACCTGTTTAATCCTGAAATGAAGCCTGGATGATATTTTTTAATTTTTAGAATTTTTTTTGCATTTGTTTTTGAATTTTCTAACTCGGGTCGGTTTCGAACGGATAGGAAGGAAATTTTTTTTGTTCTCTATTTTTCGGCCTGTCCTTTCCCGTTTCGTTTTGAAATGATGCCTTGATGATGTTTTTTAATTTTTAGAATTTTTTTGCATTTATTTTTCAATTTTCTAACCCGGGTCGGGTTTGAACGGATAGGAAGAAAATTTTTTTTCTTCTCTATTTTTCGGCCTGTCCTTTCCCGTTTCGTATTGAAATGAAGCCTGGATGATGTTTTTTAATTTTTAGAATTTTTTTGCATTTATTTTTCAATTTTCTAACCCGGGTCGGGTTCGAACGTATAGGAAGGAAATTTTTTTTCGTCTCTATTTTTCAGCCTGCCCTGACCCGTTTCATCTTGAAATGAAGCCTGGATGATGTTTATTAATTTTTATAATTTTTTTGCATTTATTTTCGAATTTTCTAACTCGGGTCGGGTTTGAACGGATAGGAAGAAAATTTTTTTTGTTCTCTATTTTTCGGCCTGTCCTTTCCCGTTTCGTATTGAAATGAAGCCTGGATGTTGTTTTTTAATTTTTAGAGTTTTTTGCATTGATTTTTGAAGTTTCTAACACGGGTCGGGTTCGAACGGATAGGAAGAAATTTTTTTTTCTTCGTTATTTTTCAACCTGTCCAGACCTGTTTAATCCTGAAATGAAGCCTGGATGATGTTTTTTAATTTTTAGAATTTTTTTTGCATTTGTTTTTGAATTTTCTAACTCGGGTCGGTTTCGAACGGATAGGAAGGAAATTTTTTTTGTTCTCTATTTTTCGGCCTGTCCTTTCCCGTTTCGTATTGAAATGATGCCTGGATGATGTTTTTTAATTTTTAGAATTTTTTTGCATTTATTTTTCAATTTTCTAACCCGGGTCGGGTTTGAACGGATAGGAAGAAAATTTTTTTTCTTCTCTATTTTTCGGCCTGTCCTTTCCCGTTTCGTATTGAAATGAAGCCTGGATGACGTTTTTTAATTTTTAGAATTTTTTTGCATTTATTTTTCAATTTTCTAACCCGGGTCGGGTTCGAACGGATAGGAAGGAAATTTTTTTTCTTCTCTATTTTTCAGCCTGTCCTAACCCGTTTCTTCTTGAAATGAAGCGTGGATGATGTTTTTAAATTTTTAGAATTTTTTTGCATTTATTTTCGAATTTTCTAACTCGGGTCGGGTTTGAAAGGATAGGAAGAAAATTTTTTTTCTTCTCTATTTTTCAACCTGTCCAGACCCGTTTAATCTTGAAATGAAGCCTGGATGATGTTTTTTAATTTTTAGAATTTTTTTTGCATTTGTTTTTGTGTTTTCCAACTCGGGTCGGGTTCGAACGGATAGGGAGGAAATTTTTTTTGTTCTCTATTTTTCGGCCTGTCCTTTCCCGTTTCGTATTGAAATGAAACCTGGATGTTGTTTTTTAATTTTTAGAGTTTTTTTGCATTTATTTTTGAAGTTTCTAACCCGGGTCGGGTTCGAACGAATAGGAAGGAAATTTTTTTTCTTCTCTATTTTTCAGCCTGTCCTTTCCCGTTTCGTCTTGAAATAAAGCCTGGATGATGTTTTTTAATTTTTTGAATTTTTTTGTATTTATTTTTGAATTTTCTAACTCAGGTCGGGTTTGAACGGATAGGAAGGAAATTTTTTTTCCTCTTTGTTTTTTAGCCTGCCTTGACCCGTTTAGTCTTGAAATGAAGCCTAGATGATGTTTTTTAATTTTTAGAATTTTTTTACATTTATTTTTCAATTTTCTAACCCGGGTCAGGTTCGAACGGATAGGAAGGAAATTTTTTTTCTTCTCTATTTTTCAGCCTGTCCTGACCCGTTTCTGCTTGAAATGAAGCCTGGATTATGTTTTTTAATTTTTAGAATTTTTTTTCATTTATTTTCGAATTTTCTAACTCGGGTCGGGTTTGAACGGATAGGAAGAAAATTTTTTTTCTTCTTTATTTTTCAACCTGTCCAGACCTGTTTAATCCTGAAATGAAGCCTGGACGATGTTTTTTAATTTTTAGAATTTTTTTTGCTTTTGTTTTTGAATTTTCTAACTCGGGTCGGGTTCGAACGGAAAGGAAGGAAATTTTTTTTGTTCTCTATTTTTCGGCCTGTCCTTTCCCGTTTCGTATTGAAATGAATCCTGGATGATGTTTTTTAATTTTTAGAATTTTTTTGCATTTATTTTTCAATTTTCTAACCCGGGTCGGGTTCGAACGTATAGGAAGGAAATTTTTTTTCGTCTCTATTTTTCAGCCTGCCCTGACCCGTTTCATCTTGAAATGAAGCCTGGATGATGTTTTTTAATTTTTATAATTTTTTTGCATTTATTTTCGAATTTTCTAACTCGGGTCGGGTTTGAACGGATAGGAAGAAATTTTTTTTTGTTCTCTATTTTTCGGCCTGTCCGGACTCGTTTAATCCTGAAATGAAGCCTGAATGATGTTTTTTAATTTTTAGAATTTTTTTTGCATTTGTTTTTGAGTTTTCTAACTCGGGTCGGGTTCGAACGGATAGGAAGGAAATTTTTTTTGTTCTCTATTTTTCGGCCTGTCCTTTCGCGTTTCGTATTGAAATGAAGCCTGGATGTTGTTTTTTAATTTTTAGAGTTTTTTGCATTTACTTTTGAAGTTTCTAACCCGGGTCGGGTTCGAACGGATAGGAAGAAATTTTTTTTTCTTCGTTATTTTTCAACCTGTCCAGACCTGTTTAATCCTGAAATGAAGCCTGGATGATATTTTTTAATTTTTAGAATTTTTTTTGCATTTGTTTTTGAATTTTCTAACTCGGGTCGGTTTCGAACGGATAGGAAGGAAATTTTTTTTGTTCTCTATTTTTCGGCCTGTCCTTTCCCGTTTCGTTTTGAAATGATGCCTTGATGATGTTTTTTAATTTTTAGAATTTTTTTGCATTTATTTTTCAATTTTCTAACCCGGGTCGGGTTTGAACGGATAGGAAGAAAATTTTTTTTCTTCTCTATTTTTCGGCCTGTCCTTTCCCGTTTCGTATTGAAATGAAGCCTGGATGATGTTTTTTAATTTTTAGAATTTTTTTGCATTTATTTTTCAATTTTCTAACCCGGGTCGGGTTCGAACGTATAGGAAGGAAATTTTTTTTCGTCTCTATTTTTCAGCCTGCCCTGACCCGTTTCATCTGGAAATGAAGCCTGGATGATGTTTATTAATTTTTATAATTTTTTTGCATTTATTTTCGAATTTTCTAACTCGGGTCGGGTTTGAACGGATAGGAAGAAAATTTTTTTTGTTCTCTATTTTTCGGCCTGTCCTTTCCCGTTTCGTATTGAAATGAAGCCTGGATGTTGTTTTTTAATTTTTAGAGTTTTTTGCATTCATTTTTGAAGTTTCTAACACGGGTCGGGTTCGAACGGATAGGAAGAAATTTTTTTTTCTTCGTTATTTTTCAACCTGTCCAGACCTGTTTAATCCTGAAATGAAGCCTGGATGATGTTTTTTAATTTTTAGAATTTTTTTTGCATTTGTTTTTGAATTTTCTAACTCGGGTCGGTTTCGAACGGATAGGAAGGAAATTTTTTTTGTTCTCTATTTTTCGGCCTGTCCTTTCCCGTTTCGTATTGAAATGAAGCCTGGATGTTGTTTTTTAATTTTTAGAGTTTTTTGCATTTATTTTTGAAGTTTCTAACACGGGTCGGGTTCGAACGGATAGGAAGAAATTTTTTTTTCTTCGTTATTTTTCAACCTGTCCAGACCTGTTTAATCCTGAAATGAAGCCTGGATGATGTTTTTTAATTTTTAGAATTTTTTTTGCATTTGTTTTTGAATTTTCTAACTCGGGTCGGTTTCGAACGGATAGGAAGGAAATTTTTTTTGTTCTCTATTTTTCGGCCTGTCCTTTCCCGTTTCGTATTGAAATGATGCCTGGATGATGTTTTTTAATTTTTAGAATTTTTTTGCATTTATTTTTCAATTTTCTAACCCGGGTCGGGTTTGAACGGATAGGAAGAAAATTTTTTTTCTTCTCTATTTTTCGGCCTGTCCTTTCCCGTTTCGTATTGAAATGAAGCCTGGATGACGTTTTTTAATTTTTAGAATTTTTTTGCATTTATTTTTCAATTTTCTAACCCGGGTCGGGTTCGAACGGATAGGAAGGAAATTTTTTTTCTTCTCTATTTTTCAGCCTGTCCTAACCCGTTTCTTCTTGAAATGAAGCGTGGATGATGTTTTTAAATTTTTAGAATTTTTTTGCATTTATTTTCGAATTTTCTAACTCGGGTCGGGTTTGAAAGGATAGGAAGAAAATTTTTTTTCTTCTCTATTTTTCAACCTGTCCAGACCCGTTTAATCTTGAAATGAAGCCTGGATGATGTTTTTTAATTTTTAGAATTTTTTTTGCATTTGTTTTTGTGTTTTCCAACTCGGGTCGGGTTCGAACGGATAGGGAGGAAATTTTTTTTGTTCTCTATTTTTCGGCCTGTCCTTTCCCGTTTCGTATTGAAATGAAACCTGGATGTTGTTTTTTAATTTTTAGAGTTTTTTTGCATTTATTTTTGAAGTTTCTAACCCGGGTCGGGTTCGAACGAATAGGAAGGAAATTTTTTTTCTTCTCTATTTTTCAGCCTGTCCTTTCCCGTTTCGTCTTGAAATAAAGCCTGGATGATGTTTTTTAATTTTTTGAATTTTTTTGTATTTATTTTTGAATTTTCTAACTCAGGTCGGGTTTGAACGGATAGGAAGGAAATTTTTTTTCCTCTTTGTTTTTTAGCCTGCCTTGACCCGTTTAGTCTTGAAATGAAGCCTAGATGATGTTTTTTAATTTTTAGAATTTTTTTACATTTATTTTTCAATTTTCTAACCCGGGTCAGGTTCGAACGGATAGGAAGGAAATTTTTTTTCTTCTCTATTTTTCAGCCTGTCCTGACCCGTTTCTGCTTGAAATGAAGCCTGGATGATGTTTTTTAATTTTTAGAATTTTTTTTCATTTATTTTCGAATTTTCTAACTCGGGTCGGGTTTGAACGGATAGGAAGAAAATTTTTTTTCTTCTTTATTTTTCAACCTGTCCAGACCTGTTTAATCCTGAAATGAAGCCTGGACGATGTTTTTTAATTTTTAGAATTTTTTTTGCTTTTGTTTTTGAATTTTCTAACTCGGGTCGGGTTCGAACGGAAAGGAAGGAAATTTTTTTTGTTCTCTATTTTTCGGCCTGTCCTTTCCCGTTTCGTATTGAAATGAATCCTGGATGATGTTTTTTAATTTTTAGAATTTTTTTGCATTTATTTTTCAATTTTCTAACCCGGGTCGGGTTCGAACGTATAGGAAGGAAATTTTTTTTCGTCTCTATTTTTCAGCCTGCCCTGACCCGTTTCATCTTGAAATGAAGCCTGGATGATGTTTATTAATTTTTATAATTTTTTTGCATTTATTTTCGAATTTTCTAACTCGGGTCGGGTTTGAACGGATAGGAAGAAATTTTTTTTTGTTCTCTATTTTTCGGCCTGTCCGGACTCGTTTAATCCTGAAATGAAGCCTGAATGATGTTTTTTAATTTTTAGAATTTTTTTTGCATTTGTTTTTGAGTTTTCTAACTCGGGTCGGGTTCGAACGGATAGGAAGGAAATTTTTTTTGTTCTCTATTTTTCGGCCTGTCCTTTCGCGTTTCGTATTGAAATGAAGCCTGGATGTTGTTTTTTAATTTTTAGAGTTTTTTGCATTTACTTTTGAAGTTTCTAACCCGGGTCGGGTTCGAACGGATAGGAAGAAATTTTTTTTTCTTCGTTATTTTTCAACCTGTCCAGACCTGTTTAATCCTGAAATGAAGCCTGGATGATATTTTTTAATTTTTAGAATTTTTTTTGCATTTGTTTTTGAATTTTCTAACTCGGGTCGGTTTCGAACGGATAGGAAGGAAATTTTTTTTGTTCTCTATTTTTCGGCCTGTCCTTTCCCGTTTCGTTTTGAAATGATGCCTTGATGATGTTTTTTAATTTTTAGAATTTTTTTGCATTTATTTTTCAATTTTCTAACCCGGGTCGGGTTTGAACGGATAGGAAGAAAATTTTTTTTCTTCTCTATTTTTCGGCCTGTCCTTTCCCGTTTCGTATTGAAATGAAGCCTGGATGATGTTTTTTAATTTTTAGAATTTTTTTGCATTTATTTTTCAATTTTCTAACCCGGGTCGGGTTCGAACGTATAGGAAGGAAATTTTTTTTCGTCTCTATTTTTCAGCCTGCCCTGACCCGTTTCATCTGGAAATGAAGCCTGGATGATGTTTATTAATTTTTATAATTTTTTTGCATTTATTTTCGAATTTTCTAACTCGGGTCGGGTTTGAACGGATAGGAAGAAAATTTTTTTTGTTCTCTATTTTTCGGCCTGTCCTTTCCCGTTTCGTATTGAAATGAAGCCTGGATGTTGTTTTTTAATTTTTAGAGTTTTTTGCATTCATTTTTGAAGTTTCTAACACGGGTCGGGTTCGAACGGATAGGAAGAAATTTTTTTTTCTTCGTTATTTTTCAACCTGTCCAGACCTGTTTAATCCTGAAATGAAGCCTGGATGATGTTTTTTAATTTTTAGAATTTTTTTTGCATTTGTTTTTGAATTTTCTAACTCGGGTCGGTTTCGAACGGATAGGAAGGAAATTTTTTTTGTTCTCTATTTTTCGGCCTGTCCTTTCCCGTTTCGTATTGAAATGATGCCTGGATGATGTTTTTTAATTTTTAGAATTTTTTTGCATTTATTTTTCAATTTTCTAACCCGGGTCAGGTTTGAACGGATAGGAAGAAAATTTTTTTTCTTCTCTATTTTTCGGCCTGTCCTTTCCCGCTAAGTATTGAAATGAAGCCTGGATGACGTTTTTTAATTTTTAGAATTTTTTTGCATTTATTTTTCAATTTTCTAACCCGGGTCGGGTTCGAACGGATAGGAAGGAATTTTTTTTTCTTCTCTATTTTTCAGCCTGTCCTAACCCGTTTCTTCTTGAAATGAAGCGTGGATGATGTTTTTAAATTTTTAGAATTTTTTTGCATTTATTTTCGAATTTTCTAACTCGGGTCGGGTTTGAACGGATAGGAAGAAAATTTTTTTTCTTCTTTATTTTTCAACCTGTCCAGACCCGTTTAATCTTGAAATGAAGCCTGGATGATGTTTTTTAATTTTTAGAATTTTTTTTGCATTTGTTTTTGTGTTTTCTAACTCGTGTCGGGTTCGAACGGATAGGGAGGAAATTTTTTTTGTTCTCTATTTTTCGGCCTGTCCTTTCCCGTTTCGTATTGAAATGAAGCCTGGATGTTGTTTTTTAATTTTTAGAGTTTTTTTGCGTTTATTTTTGAAGTTTCTAACCCGGGTCGGGTTCGAACGAATAGGAAGGAAATTTTTTTTCTTCTCTATTTTTCAGCCTGTCCTTTCCCGTTTCGTCTTGAAATAAAGCCTGGATGATGTTTTTTAATTTTTTGAATTTTTTTGTATTTATTTTTGAATTTTCTAACTCGGGTCGGGTTTGAACGGATAGGAAGGAAATTTTTTTTCCTCTTTGTTTTTTAGCCTGCCTTGACCCGTTTAGTCTTGAAATGAAGCCTGGATGATGTTTTTTAATTTTTAGAATTTTTTTACATTTATTTTTCAATTTTCTAACCCGGGTCAGGTTCTAACGGATAGGAAGGAAATTTTTTTTCTTCTCTATTTTTCAGCCTGTCCTGACCCGTTTCTTCTTGAAATGAAGCCTGGATGATGTTTTTTAATTTTTAGAATTTTTTTTCATTTATTTTCAAATTTTCTAACTCGGGTCGGGTTTGAACGGATAGGAAGAAAATTTTTTTTCTTCTTTATTTTTCAACCTGTCCAGACCTGTTTAATCCTGAAATGAAGCCTGGACGATGTTTTTTAATTTTTAGAATTTTTTTTGCTTTTGTTTTTGAATTTTCTAACTCGGGTCGGGTTCGAACGGATAGGAAGGAAATTTTTTTTGTTCTCTATTTTTCGGCCTGTCCTTTCCCGTTTCGTATTGAAATGATGCCTGGAAGATGTTTTTTAATTTTTAGAATTTTTTTGCATTTATTTTTCAATTTTCTAACCCGGGTCGGGTTCGAACGTATAGGAAGGAAATTTTTTTTCGTCTCTATTTTTCAGCCTGCCCTGACCCGTTTCATCTTGAAATGAAGCCTGGATGATGTTTATTAATTTTTATAATTTTTTTGTATTTATTTTCGAATTTTCTAACTCGGGTCGGGTTTGAACGGATAGGAAGAAAATTTTTTTTGTTCTCTATTTTTCGGCCTGTCCGGACTCGTTTAATCCTGAAATGAAGCCTGGATGATGTTTTTTAATTTTTAGAATTTTTTTTGCATTTGTTTTTGAGTTTTCTAACTCGGGTCGGGTTCGAACGGATAGGAAGGAAATTTTTTTTGTTCTCTATTTTTCGGCCTGTCCTTTCGCGTTTCGTATTGAAATGAAGCCTGGATGTTGTTTTTTAATTTTTAGAGTTTTTTTGCATTTATTTTTGAAGTTTCTAACCCGGGTCGGGTTCGAACGAATAGGAAGGAAATTTTTTTTCTTCTCTATTTTTCAGCCTGTCCTGACCCATTTCGTCTTGAAATAAAGCCAGGATGATGTTTTTTAATTTTTTTAATTTTTTTGCATTTATATTTGAATTTTCTAACTCAGGTCGGGTTTGAACGGATAGGAAGGAAATTTTTTTTCCTCTTTATTTTTTAGCCTGCCTTGACCCGTTTAGTCTTGAAATGAAGCCTGGATGTTGTTTTTAAATTTTTAGAATTTTTTTACATTTATTTTTCAATTTTCTAACCCCTGTCGGGTTCGAACGGAGAGGAAGGAAATTTTTTTTCTTCTCTATTTTTCGGCCTGTCCTGACCCGTTTCTTCTTGAAATGAAGCCTGGATGATGTTTATTAATTTTTAGAATTTTTTTGCATTTATTTTCGAATTTTCTATCACGGGTCGGGTTTGAACGGATAGGAAGAAAATTTTTTTTCTTCTTTATTTTTCGACCTGTCCAGACCTGTTTAATCCTGAAATGAAGCCTGGACGATGTTTTTTAATTTTTAGAATTTTTTTGCATTTGTTTTTGAATTTTCTAGCTCGGGTCGGGTTCGAACGGATAGGAAGGAAATTTTTTTTGTTCTCTATTTTTCGGCCTGTCCTTTCCCGTTTCGTATTGAAATGAAGCCTGGATTCTGTTTTTTAATTTTTAGAGTTTTTTTGCATTTATTTTTGAAGTTTCTAACCCGGGTCGGGTTCGAACGAATAGGAAGGAAATTTTTTTTCTTCTCCATTTTTCAGCCTGTCCTGACCCGTTTCGTCTTGAAATAAAGCCTGGATGATGTTTTTTAATTTTTTGAATTTCTTTGTATTTATTTTTGAATTTTCTAACTCGGGTCGGGTTTGAACGGATAGGAAAGAAATTTTTTTTCCTCTTTATTTTTTAGCCTGCCTTGACCCGTTTAGTCTCGAAATGAAGACTGGATGATGTTTTTTAATTTTTAGAATTTTTTTACATTTTTTTTTCAATTTTTTAACCCGGGTCGGGTTCGAACGGTTAGGAAGGAAATTTTTTTTCTTCTCTATTTTTCAGCCTGTCCTGACCCGTTTCTTCTTGAAATGAAGCCTGGATGATGTTTTTTAATTTTTAGAATGTTTTTTCGTTTATTTTCGAATTTTCTAACTCGGGTCGGGTTTGAACGGATAGGAAGAAATTTTTTTTCTTCCTTATTTTTCAACCTGTCCAGACCCGTTTAATCCTGAAATGAAGCCTGGACGATGTTTTTTAATTTTTAGAATTTTTTTTGTATTAGTTTTTGAATTTTCTAACTCGGGTCGGGTTCGAACGGATAGGAAGGAAATTTTTTTTGTTCTCTATTTTTCGGCCTGCCCTTTCCCGTTTCGTATTGAAATGAAGCCTGGATGATGTTTTTTAATTTTTAGAATTTTTTTGCATTTATTTTTCAATTTTCTAACCCGGGTCGGGTTCGAACGGATAGGATGGAAATTTTTTTTCTTCTCTATTTTTCAGCCTGTCCTAACCCGTTTCTTCTTGAAATGAAGCCTGGATGATGTTTTTTAATTTTTTGAATTTTTTTGCATTTATTTTCGAATTTTCTAACTCGGGTCGGGTTTGAACGGATAGGAAGAAAATTTTTTTCTTCTTTATTTTTCAACCTGTCCGGACTCGTTTAATCCTGAAATGAAGCCGGGATGATGTTTTTTAATTTTTAGAATTTTTTTTGGATTTGTTTTTGAGTTTTCTAACTTGGGTCGGGTCCGAACGGATAGGAATGAAATTTTTTTTGTTCTCTATTTTTCAGCCTGTCCTTTCCCGTTTCGTATTGAAATGAAGCCTGGATGTTGTTTTTTAATTTTTAGAGTTTTTTTGCATTTATTTTTGAAGTTTCTAACCCGGGTCGGGTTCGAACGGATAGGAAGTAAATTTTTTTTCTTCTCTATTTCTCGGGCTGTGCTGACCCGTTTCGTCTTGAAATAAAGCCTGGATGATGTTTTTTAATTTTTAGAATTTTTTTCCATTTATTTTCGAATTTTCTAACTCGGGTCGGGTTTGAACGGATAGGAAGAAAATTTTTTTCTTCCTTATTTTTCAACCTGTCCGGACTCGTTTAATCCTGAAATGAAGCCGGGATGATGTTTTTTAATTTTTAGAATTTTTTTGCATTTATTTTTTATTTTTCTAACTCGGGTCGGGTTTGAACGGATAGTAAGGAAATTTTTTTTCCTCTTTATTTTTTAGCCTGCCTTGACCCGTTTAGTCTTGAAATGAAGTCTGGATGATTTTTTTTAATTTTTAGAATTTTTTTGCAATTATTTTTCAATTTTCTAACCCGGGTCGGGTTCGAACGGATAGGAAGGAAATTTTTTTTCCTCTTTATTTTTTAGCCTGCCTTGACCCGTTTAGTCTTGAAATGAAGCCTGGATGATGTTTTTTAATTTTTAGAATTTTGTTGCATTTATTTTTCAATTTTCTAACCCGGGTCGGGTTCGAACGGATAGGAAGGAAATTTTTTTTCTTCTCTATTTTTCAGCCTGTCCTGACCCGTTTCTTCTTGAAATGAAGCCTGGATAATGTTTTTTAATTTTTAGAATTTTTTTCCATTTATTTTCGAATTTTCTAACTCAGGTCGGGTTTGAACGGATAGGAAGAAAATTTTTTTCTTCCTTATTTTTCAACCTGTCCAGACCCGTTTAATCCAGAAATGAAGCCTGGATGATGTTTTTTAATTTTTAGAATTTTTTTTGCATTTGTTTTTGAGTTTTCTAACTCGGGTCGGGTTCGAACGGATAGGAAGGAAATTTTTTTTGTTCTCTATTTTTCGGCCTGTCCTTTCCCGTTTTGTATTGAAATGAAGCCTGGATGTTGTTTTTTAATTTTTAGAGTTTTTTTGCATTTATTTTTGAAGTTTCTAACCCGGGTCGGGTTCGAACGGATAGGATGGAAATTTTTTTTCTTCTCTATTTTTCAGCCTGTCCTAACCCGTTTCTTCTTGAAATGAAGCCTGGATGATGTTTTTTAATTTTTTGAATTTTTTTGCATTTATTTTCGAATTTTCTAACTCGGGTCGGGTTTGAACGGATAGGAAGAAAATTTTTTCTTCTTTATTTTTCAACCTGTCCGGACTCGTTTAATCCTGAAATGAAGCCTGGATGATGTTTTTTAATTTTTAGAATTTTTTTTGCATTTGTTTTTGAGTTTTCTAACTCGGGTCGGGTTCGGACGGATAGGAAAGAAATTTTTTTTGTTCTCTATTTTTCGGCCTGTCCTTTCCCGTTTCGTATTGAAATGAAGCCTGGATGTTGTTTTTTAATTTTTAGAGTTTTTTTGCATTTATTTTTGAAGTTTCTAACTCGGGTCGGGTTGGAACGGATAGGAAGGAAATTTTTTTTCTTCTCTATTTTTCGGCCTGTCTTGACATGTTTCGTCTTGAAATAAAGCCTGGATGATGTTTTTTAATTTTTAGAATTTTTTTGCATTTATTTTTGAATTTTCTAACTCGGGTCGGGTTTGAACGGATAGGAAGTAAAATTTTTTTCCTCATTACTTTTTAGCCTGCCTTGACCCGTTTAGTCTTGAAATGAAGCTTGGATGATGTTTTTTAATTTTTAGAATTTTTTTGCATTTATTTTTCAATTTTCTAACCCGGGTCGGGTTTGAACGAATAGGAAGGAAATTTTTTTCCTCTTTATTTTATAGCCTGTCTTGACCCGTTTAGTCTTGAAATGAAGCCTGGCTGATGTTTTTTAATTTTTAGAATTTTTTTGCATTTATTTTTCAATTTTCTAACTCGGGTCGGGTTTGAACGGATAGGAAGAAAATTTTTTTTCTTCTTTATTTTTCAACCTGTCCTGACCCGTTTAATCCTGAAAAGAAGCCTGGACGATGTTTTTTAATTTTTAGAATTTTTTTTGCATTTGTTTTTGAATTTTCTAACTCGGGTCGGGTTCGAACGGATAGGGAGGAAATTTTTTTTGTTCTCTATTTTTCGGCCCGTCCTTTCCCGTTTCGTATTGAAATGAAGCCTGGATGTAGTTTTTTAATTTTTAGAGTTTTTTTGCATTTATTTTTGAAGTTTCTAACCCGTGTCGGGCTCGAACGGATAGGAAGGAAATTTTTTTTCTTCTCTATTTTTCGGCCTGTCCTTACCCGTTTCGTCTTGAAATAAAGCTTGGATGATGTGATTTAATTTTTAGATTTTTTTTGCATTTATTTTTGAATTTTCTAACTCGGGTCGGGTTTGAACGGATAGGAAGGAAATTTTTTTTCCTCTTTATTTTTTAGCCTGCCTTGACCCGTTTAGTCTTGAAATGAAGCCTGGATGATGTTTTTTAATTTTTAGAATTTTTTTGCATTTATTTTTCAATTTTCTAACCCGGGTCGGGTTTGAACGGATAGGAAGGAAATTTTTTTTCCTCTTTCTTTTTTAGCCTGTCTTGACCCGTTTAGTCTTGCAATGAAGCCTGGATGATGTTTTTTAATTTTTAGAATTTTTTTGCATTTGTTTTTGAATTTTCTAACCCGGGTCGGGTTTGAACGGATAGGAAGGAAATTTTTTTTCCTCTTTCTTTTTTAGCCTGTCTTGACCCGTTTAGTCTTGCAATGAAGCCTGGATGATGTTTTTTAATTTTTAGAATTTTTTTGCATTTATTTTTCAATTTTCTAACTTGGGTCGGGTTTGAACGGATAGGAAGAAAATTTTTTTTTCTTCTCTATTTTTCAGCCTGCTCTGACCCGTTTCTTCTTGAAATGAAGCCTGGATGATGTTTATTAATTTTTAGAATTTTTTTGCATTTATTTTCGAATTTTCTAACTCGGGTCGGGTTTGAACGGATAGGAAGAAAATTTTTTTTCTTCTTTATTTTTCAACCTGTCCGGACCTGTATAATCCTGAAATGAAGCCTGGACAATGTTTTTTAATTTTTAGAATTTTTTTTGTATTATTTTTGAATTTTCTAACTCGGGTCGGGTTCGAACGGATAGGAAGGAAATTTTTTTTGTTCTCTATTTTTCGGCCTGCCCTTTCCCGTTTCGTATTGAAATGAAGCCTGGATGATGTTTTTTAATTTTTAGAATTTTTTTGCATTTATTTTTCAATTTTCTGACCCAGGTCGGGTTCGAACGGATATGATGGAAATTTTTTTTCTTCTCTATTTTTCAGCCTGTCCTAACCCGTTTCTTCTTGAAATGAAGCTAGGATGATGTTTTTTAATTTTTTGAATTTTTTTGCATTTATTTTCGAATTTTCTAACTCGGGTCGGGTTTGAACGAATAGGAAGAAAATTTTTTTCTTCTTTATTTTTCAACCTGTCCGGACTCGTTTAATCCTGAAATGAAGCCTGGATGATGTTTTTTAATTTTTAGAATTTTTTTTGCATTTGTTTTTGAGTTTTCTAACTCGGGTCGGGTTCGAACGGATAGGAAGGAAATTTTTTTTGTTCTCTATTTTTCAGCCTGTCCTTTCCTGTTTCGTATTGAAATGAAGCCTGGATGTTGTTTTTTAATTTTTAGTTTTTTTTTGCATTTATTTTTGAAGTTTCTAACCCGGGTCGGGTTCGAACGGATAGGAAGGAAATTTTTTTTCTTCTCTATTTTTCGGCCTGTCCTGACCCGTTTCTTCTTGAAATGAA
This sequence comes from Quercus robur, assembly GCF_932294415.1. Lineage (NCBI taxonomy): Eukaryota > Viridiplantae > Streptophyta > Magnoliopsida > Fagales > Fagaceae > Quercus > Quercus robur. The sequence goes on from NC_065544.1 coordinate 33,287,166, forward strand.
GCCTGGATGATGTTTATTAATTTTTAGAATTTTTTTGCATTTATTTTCGAATTTTCTAACACGGGTCGGGTTTGAACGGATAGGAAGAAAATTTTTTTTCTTCTTTATTTTTCGACCTGTCCAGACCTGTTTAATCCCGAAATGAAGCCTGGACGATGTTTTTTAATTTTTAGAATTTTTTTGCATTTGTTTTTGAATTTTCTAACTCGGGTCGGGTTCGAACGGATAGGAAGGAAATTTTTTTTGTTCTCTATTTTTCGGCCTGTCCTTTCCCGTTTCGTATTGAAATGAAGCCTGGATTCTGTTTTTTAATTTTTAGAGTTTTTTTGCATTTATTTTTGAAGTTTCTAACCCGGGTCGGGTTCGAACGAATAGGAAGGAAATTTTTTTTCTTCCCTATTTTTCAGCCTGTCCTGACCCGTTTCGTCTTGAAATAAAGCCTGGATGATGTTTTTTAATTTTTTGAATTTCTTTGTATTTATTTTTGAATTTTCTAACTCGGATTGGGTTTGAACGGATAGGAAGGAAATTTTTTTTCCTCTTTATTTTTTAGCCTGCCTTGACCCGTTTAGTCTTGAAATGAAGCCTGGATGATGTTTTTTAATTTTTAGAATTTTTTTACATTTTTTTTTCAATTTTCTAACCCGGGTCGGGTTCGAACGGTTAGGAAGGAAATTTTTTTTCTACTCTATTTTTCAGCCTGTCCTGACCCGTTTCTTCTTGAAATGAAGCCTGGATAATGTTTTTTAATTTTTAGAATTTTTTTCCATTTATTTTCGAATTTTCTAACTCGGGTCGGGTTTGAACGGATAGGAAGAAAATTTTTTTCTTCCTTATTTTTCAACCTATCCAGACCCGTTTAATCCAGAAATGAAGCCTGGATGATGTTTTTTAATTTTTAGAATTTTTTTTGCATTTGTTTTTGAGTTTTCTAACTCGGGTCGGGTTCGAACGGATAGGAAGGAAATTTTTTTTGTTCTCTATTTTTCGGCCTGTCCTTTCCCGTTTTGTATTGAAATGAAGCCTGGATGTTGTTTTTTAATTTTTAGAGTTTTTTTGCATTTATTTTTGAAGTTTCTAACCCGGGTCGGGTTCGAACGGATAGGATGGAAATTTTTTTTCTTCTCTATTTTTCAGCCTGTCCTAACCCGTTTCTTCTTGAAATGAAGCCTGGATGATGTTTTTTAATTTTTTGAATTTTTTTGCATTTATTTTCGAATTTTCTAACTCGGGTCGGGTTTGAATGGATAGGAAGAAAATTTTTTTCTTCTTTATTTTTCAACCTGTCCGGACTCGTTTAATCCTGAAATGAAGCCTGGATGATGTTTTTTAATTTTTAGAATTTTTCTTGCATTTGTTTTTGAGTTTTCTAACTCGGGTCGGGTTCGGACGGATAGGAAGGAAATTTTTTTTGTTCTCTATTTTTCGGCCTGTCCTTTCCCGTTTCGTATTGAAATGAAGCCTGGATGTTGTTTTTTAATTTTTAGAGTTTTTTTGCATTTATTTTTGAAGTTTCTAACTCGGGTCGGGTTGGAACGGATAGGAAGGAAATTTTTTTTCTTCTCTATTTTTCGGCCTGTCCTGACATGTTTCATCTTGAAATAAAGCCTGGATGATGTTTTTTAATTTTTAGAATTTTTTTGCATTTATTTTTGAATTTTCTAACTCGGGTCGGGTTTGAACGGATAGGAAGTAAAATTTTTTTCCTCATTACTTTTTAGCCTGCCTTGACCCGTTTAGTCTTGAAATGAAGCTTGGATGATGTTTTTTAATTTTTAGAATTTTTTTGCATTTATTTTTCAATTTTCTAACCCTGGTCGGGTTTGAACGGATAGGAAGGAAATTTTTTTCCTCTTTCTTTTATAGCCTGTCTTGACCCGTTTAGTCTTGAAATGAAGCCTGGCTGATGTTTTTTAATTTTTAGAATTTTTTTGCATTTATTTTTCAATTTTCTAACTCGGGTCGGGTTTGAACGGATAGGAAGAAAATTTTTTTTCTTCTTTATTTTTCAACCTGTCCTGACCCGTTTAATCCTGAAAAGAAGCCTGGATGATGTTATTTAATTTTTAGAATTTTTTTTGCATTTGTTTTTGAATTTTCTAACTCGGGTCGGGTTCGAACGGATAGGAAGGAAATTTTTTTTGTTCTCTATTTTTCGGCCTGTCCTTTCCCGTTTCGTATTGAAATGAAGCCTGGATTCTGTTTTTTAATTTTTAGAGTTTTTTTGCATTTATTTTTGAAGTTTCTAACCCGGGTCGGCTTCGAACGAATAGGAAGGAAATTTTTTTTCTTCCCTATTTTTCAGCCTGTCCTGACCCGTTTCGTCTTGAAATAAAGCCTGGATGATGTTTTTTAATTTTTTGAATTTCTTTGTATTTATTTTTGAATTTTCTAACTCGGGTCGGGTTTGAACGGATAGGAAGGAAATTTTTTTTCCTCTTTATTTTTTAGCCTGCCTTGACCCGTTTAGTCTTGAAATGAAGCCTGGATGATGTTTTTTAATTTTTAGAATTTTTTTACATTTTTTTTTCGATTTTCTAACCCGGGTCGGTTAGGAAGGAAATTTTTTTTCTTCTCTATTTTTCAGCCTGTCCTGACCCGTTTCTTCTTGAAATGAAGCCTGGATAATGTTTTTTAATTTTTAGAATTTTTTTCCATTTATTTTCGAATTTTCTAACTCGGGTCGGGTTTGAACGGATAGGAAGAAAATTTTTTTCTTCCTTATTTTTCAACCTGTCCAGACCCGTTTAATCCAGAAATGAAGCCTGGATGATGTTTTTTAATTTTTAGAATTTTTTTTGCATTTGTTTTTGAGTTTTCTAACTCAGGTCGGGTTCGAACGGATAGGAAGGAAATTTTTTTTGTTCTCTATTTTTCGGCCTGTCCTTTCCCGTTTTGTATTGAAATGAAGCCTGGATGTTGTTTTTTAATTTTTAGAGTTTTTTTGCATTTATTTTTGAAGTTTCTAACCCGGGTCGGGTTCGAACGGATAGGATGGAAATTTTTTTTCTTCTCTATTTTTCAGCCTGTCCTAACCCGTTTCTTCTTGAAATGAAGCCTGGATGATGTTTTTTAGTTTTTTGAATTTTTTTGCATTTATTTTCGAATTTTCTAACTCGGGTCGGGTTTGAATGGATAGGAAGAAAATTTTTTTCTTCTTTATTTTTCAACCTGTCCGGACTCGTTTAATCCTGAAATGAAGCCTGGATGATGTTTTTTAATTTTTAGAATTTTTTTTGCATTTGTTTTTGAGTTTTCTAACTCGGGTCGGGTTCGGACGGATAGGAAGGAAATTTTTTTTGTTCTCTATTTTTCGGCCTGTCCTTTCCCGTTTCGTATTGAAATGAAGCCTGGATGTTGTTTTTTAATTTTTAGAGTTTTTTTGCAGTTATTTTTGAAGTTTCTAACTCGGGTCGGGTTGGAACGGATAGGAAGGAAATTTTTTTTCTTCTCTATTTTTCGGCCTGTCCTGACATGTTTCATCTTGAAATAAAGCCTGGATGATGTTTTTTAATTTTTAGAATTTTTTTGCATTTATTTTTGAATTTTCTAACTCGGGTCGGGTTTGAACGGATAGGAAGTAAAATGTTTTTCCTCATTACTTTTTAGCCTGCCTTGACCCGTTTAGTCTTGAAATGAAGCTTGGATGATGTTTTTTAATTTTTAGAATTTTTTTGCATTTATTTTTCAATTTTCTAACCCGGGTCGGGTTTGAACGGATAGGAAGGAAATTTTTTTCCTCTTTATTTTATAGCCTGTCTTGACCCGTTTAGTCTTGAAATGAAGCCTGGCTGATGTTTTTTAATTTTTAGAATTTTTTTGCATTTATTTTTCAATTTTCTAACTCGGGTCGGGTTTGAACGGATAGGAAGAAAATTTTTTTTCTTCTTTATTTTTCAACCTGTCCTGACCCGTTTAATCCTGAAATGAAGCCTGGACGATGTTTTTGTAATTTTTAGAATTTTTTTTGCTTTTGTTTTTGAATTTTCTAACTCGGGTCGGGTTCGAACGGATAGGAAGGAAATTTTTTTTGTTCTCTATTTTTCGGCCTGTCCTTTCCCGTTTCGTATTGAAATGAAGCCTGGATGTTGTTTTTTAATTTTTAGAGTTTTTTTGCATTTATTTTTGAAGTTTCTAACTCGGGTCGGGTTGGAACGGATAGGAAGGAAATTTTTTTTCTTCTCTATTTTTCGGCCTGTCCTGACATGTTTCATCTTGAAATAAAGCCTGGATGATGTTTTTTAATTTTTAGAATTTTTTTGCATTTATTTTTGAATTTTCTAACTCGGGTCGGGTTTGAACGGATAGGAAGAAAATTTTTTTCTTCCTTATTTTTCAACCTGTCCAGACCCGTTTAAACCAGAAATGAAGCCTGGATGATGTTTTTTAATTTTTAGAATTTTTTTTGCATTTGTTTTTGAGTTTTCTAACTCGGGTCGGGTTCGAACGGATAGGAAGGAAATTTGTTTTGTTCTCTATTTTTCGGCCTGTCCTTTCCCGTTTTGTATTGAAATGAAGCCTGGATGTTGTTTTTTAATTTTTAGAGTTTTTTTGCATTTATTTTTGAAGTTTCTAACCCGGGTCGGGTTCGAACGGATAGGATGGAAATTTTTTTTCTTATCTATTTTTCAGCCTGTCCTAACCCGTTTCTTCTTGAAATGAAGCCTGGATGATGTTCTTTAATTTTTTGAATTTTTTTGCATTTATTTTCGAATTTTCTAACTCGGGTCGGGTTTGAATGGATAGGAAGAAAATTTTTTTCTTCTTTATTTTTCAACCTGTCCGGACTCGTTTAATCCTGAAATGAAGCCTGGATGACGTTTTTTAATTTTTAGAATTTTTTTTGCATTTGTTTTTGAGTTTTCTAACTCGGGTCGGGTTCGGACGGATAGGAAGGAAATTTTTTTTGTTCTCTATTTTTCGGCCTGTCCTTTCCCGTTTCGTATTGAAATGAAGCCTGGATGTTGTTTTTTAATTTTTAGAGTTTTTTTGCATTTATTTTTGAAGTTTCTAACTCGGGTCGGGTTGGAACGGATAGGAAGGAAATTTTTTTTCTTCTCTATTTTTCGGCCTGTCCTGACATGTTTCATCTTGAAATAAAGCCTGGATGATGTTTTTTAATTTTTAGAATTTTTTTGCATTTATTTTTGAATTTTCGAACTCGGGTCGGGTTTGAACGGATAGGAAGTAAAATTTTTTTCCTCATTACTTTTTAGCCTGCCTTGACCCGTTTAGTCTTGAAATGATGCTTGGATGATGTTTTTTAATTTTTAGAATTTTTTTGCATTTATTTTTCAATTTTCTAACCCGGGTCGGGTTTGAACGGATAGGAAGGAAATTTTTTTCCTCTTTATTTTATAGCCTGTCTTGACCCGTTTAGTCTTGAAATGAAGCCTGGCTGATGTTTTTTAATTTTTAGAATGTTTTTGCATTTATTTTTCAATTTTCTAACTCGGGTCGGGTTTGAACGGATAGGAAGAAAATTTTTTTTCTTCTTTATTTTTCAACCTGTCCTGACCCGTTTAATCCTGAAAAGAAGCCTGGATGATGTTTTTTAATTTTTAGAATTTTTTTTGCATTTGTTTTTGAATTTTCTAACTCGGGTCGGGTTCGAACGGATAGGAAGGAAATTTTTTTTGTTCTCTATTTTTCGGCCTGTCCTTTCCCGTTTCGTATTGAAATGAAGCCTGGATTCTGTTTTTTAATTTTTAGAGTTTTTTTGCATTTATTTTTGAAGTTTCTAACCCGGGTCGGCTTCGAACGAATAGGAAGGAAATTTTTTTTCTTCCCTATTTTTCAGCCTGTCCTGACCCGTTTCGTCTTGAAATAAAGCCTGGATGATGTTTTTTAATTTTTTGAATTTCTTTGTATTTATTTTTGAATTTTCTAACTCGGGTCGGGTTTGAACGGATAGGAAGGAAATTTTTTTTCCTCTTTATTTTTTAGCCTGCCTTGACCCGTTTAGTCTTGAAATGAAGCCTGGATGATGTTTTTTAATTTTTAGAATTTTTTTACATTTTTTTTTCGATTTTCTAACCCGGGTCGGTTAGGAAGGAAATTTTTTTTCTTCTCTATTTTTCAGCCTGTCCTGACCCGTTTCTTCTTGAAATGAAGCCTGGATAATGTTTTTTAATTTTTAGAATTTTTTTCCATTTATTTTCGAATTTTCTAACTCGGGTCGGGTTTGAACGGATAGGAAGAAAATTTTTTTCTTCCTTATTTTTCAACCTGTCCAGACCCGTTTAATCCAGAAATGAAGCCTGGATGATGTTTTTTAATTTTTAGAATTTTTTTTGCATTTGTTTTTGAGTTTTCTAACTCAGGTCGGGTTCGAACGGATAGGAAGGAAATTTTTTTTGTTCTCTATTTTTCGGCCTGTCCTTTCCCGTTTTGTATTGAAATGAAGCCTGGATGTTGTTTTTTAATTTTTAGAGTTTTTTTGCATTTATTTTTGAAGTTTCTAACCCGGGTCGGGTTCGAACGGATAGGATGGAAATTTTTTTTCTTCTCTATTTTTCAGCCTGTCCTAACCCGTTTCTTCTTGAAATGAAGCCTGGATGATGTTTTTTAGTTTTTTGAATTTTTTTGCATTTATTTTCGAATTTTCTAACTCGGGTCGGGTTTGAATGGATAGGAAGAAAATTTTTTTCTTCTTTATTTTTCAACCTGTCCGGACTCGTTTAATCCTGAAATGAAGCCTGGATGATGTTTTTTAATTTTTAGAATTTTTTTTGCATTTGTTTTTGAGTTTTCTAACTCGGGTCGGGTTCGGACGGATAGGAAGGAAATTTTTTTTGTTCTCTATTTTTCGGCCTGTCCTTTCCCGTTTCGTATTGAAATGAAGCCTGGATGTTGTTTTTTAATTTTTAGAGTTTTTTTGCAGTTATTTTTGAAGTTTCTAACTCGGGTCGGGTTGGAACGGATAGGAAGGAAATTTTTTTTCTTCTCTATTTTTCGGCCTGTCCTGACATGTTTCATCTTGAAATAAAGCCTGGATGATGTTTTTTAATTTTTAGAATTTTTTTGCATTTATTTTTGAATTTTCTAACTCGGGTCGGGTTTGAACGGATAGGAAGTAAAATGTTTTTCCTCATTACTTTTTAGCCTGCCTTGACCCGTTTAGTCTTGAAATGAAGCTTGGATGATGTTTTTTAATTTTTAGAATTTTTTTGCATTTATTTTTCAATTTTCTAACCCGGGTCGGGTTTGAACGGATAGGAAGGAAATTTTTTTCCTCTTTATTTTATAGCCTGTCTTGACCCGTTTAGTCTTGAAATGAAGCCTGGCTGATGTTTTTTAATTTTTAGAATTTTTTTGCATTTATTTTTCAATTTTCTAACTCGGGTCGGGTTTGAACGGATAGGAAGAAAATTTTTTTTCTTCTTTATTTTTCAACCTGTCCTGACCCGTTTAATCCTGAAATGAAGCCTGGACGATGTTTTTGTAATTTTTAGAATTTTTTTTGCTTTTGTTTTTGAATTTTCTAACTCGGGTCGGGTTCGAACGGATAGGAAGGAAATTTTTTTTGTTCTCTATTTTTCGGCCTGTCCTTTCCCGTTTCGTATTGAAATGAAGCCTGGATGTTGTTTTTTAATTTTTAGAGTTTTTTTGCATTTATTTTTGAAGTTTCTAACTCGGGTCGGGTTGGAACGGATAGGAAGGAAATTTTTTTTCTTCTCTATTTTTCGGCCTGTCCTGACATGTTTCATCTTGAAATAAAGCCTGGATGATGTTTTTTAATTTTTAGAATTTTTTTGCATTTATTTTTGAATTTTCTAACTCGGGTCGGGTTTGAACGGATAGGAAGAAAATTTTTTTCTTCCTTATTTTTCAACCTGTCCAGACCCGTTTAAACCAGAAATGAAGCCTGGATGATGTTTTTTAATTTTTAGAATTTTTTTTGCATTTGTTTTTGAGTTTTCTAACTCGGGTCGGGTTCGAACGGATAGGAAGGAAATTTGTTTTGTTCTCTATTTTTCGGCCTGTCCTTTCCCGTTTTGTATTGAAATGAAGCCTGGATGTTGTTTTTTAATTTTTAGAGTTTTTTTGCATTTATTTTTGAAGTTTCTAACCCGGGTCGGGTTCGAACGGATAGGATGGAAATTTTTTTTCTTATCTATTTTTCAGCCTGTCCTAACCCGTTTCTTCTTGAAATGAAGCCTGGATGATGTTCTTTAATTTTTTGAATTTTTTTGCATTTATTTTCGAATTTTCTAACTCGGGTCGGGTTTGAATGGATAGGAAGAAAATTTTTTTCTTCTTTATTTTTCAACCTGTCCGGACTCGTTTAATCCTGAAATGAAGCCTGGATGATGTTTTTTAATTTTTAGAATTTTTTTTGCATTTGTTTTTGAGTTTTCTAACTCGGGTCGGGTTCGGACGGATAGGAAGGAAATTTTTTTTGTTCTCTATTTTTCGGCCTGTCCTTTCCCGTTTCGTATTGAAATGAAGCCTGGATGTTGTTTTTTAATTTTTAGAGTTTTTTTGCATTTATTTTTGAAGTTTCTAACTCGGGTCGGGTTGGAACGGATAGGAAGGAAATTTTTTTTCTTCTCTATTTTTCGGCCTGTCCTGACATGTTTCATCTTGAAATAAAGCCTGGATGATGTTTTTTAATTTTTAGAATTTTTTTGCATTTATTTTTGAATTTTCTAACTCGGGTCGGGTTTGAACGGATAGGAAGTAAAATTTTTTTCCTCATTACTTTTTAGCCTGCCTTGACCCGTTTAGTCTTGAAATGAAGCTTGGATGATGTTTTTTAATTTTTAGAATTTTTTTGCATTTATTTTTCAATTTTCTAACCCGGGTCGGGTTTGAACGGATAGGAAGGAAATTTTTTTCCTCTTTATTTTATAGCCTGTCTTGACCCGTTTAGTCTTGAAATGAAGCCTGGCTGATGTTTTTTAATTTTTAGAATGTTTTTGCATTTATTTTTCAATTTTCTAACTCGGGTCGGGTTTGAACGGATAGGAAGAAAATTTTTTTTCTTCTTTATTTTTCAACCTGTCCTGACCCGTTTAATCCTGAAAAGAAGCCTGGATGATGTTTTTTAATTTTTAGAATTTTTTTTGCATTTGTTTTTGAATTTTCTAACTCGGGTCGGGTTCGAACGGATAGGAAGGAAATTTTTTTTGTTCTCTATTTTTCGGCCTGTCCTTTCCCGTTTCGTATTGAAATGAAGCCTGGATTCTGTTTTTTAATTTTTACAGTTTTTTTGCATTTATTTTTGAAGTTTCTAACCCGGGTCGGCTTCGAACGAATAGGAAGGAAATTTTTTTTCTTCCCTATTTTTCAGCCTGTCCTGACCCGTTTCGTCTTGAAATAAAGCCTGGATGATGTTTTTTAATTTTTTGAATTTCTTTGTATTTATTTTTGAATTTTCTAACTCGGGTCGGGTTTGAACGGATAGGAAGGAAATTTTTTTCCTCTTTATTTTATAGCCTGTCTTGACCCGTTTAGTCTTGAAATGAAGCCTGGCTGATGTTTTTTAATTTTTAGAATTTTTTTGCATTTATTTTTCAATTTTCTAACTCGGGTCGGGTTTGAACGGATAGGAAGAAAATTTTTTTTCTTCTTTATTTTTCAACCTGTCCTGACCCGTTTAATCCTGAAATGAAGCCTGGACGATGTTTTTTTAATTTTTAGAATTTTTTTTGCTTTTGTTTTTGAATTTTCTAACTCGGGTCGGGTTCGAACGGATAGGAAGGAAATTTTTTTTGTTCTCTATTTTTCGGCCTGTCCTTTCCCGTTTCGTATTGAAATGAAGCCTGGAAGATGTTTTTTAATTTTTAGAATTTTTTTGCATTTATTTTTCAATTTTCTAACCCGGGTCGGGTTCGAACGTATAGGAAGGAAATTTTTTTTCGTCTCTATTTTTCAGCCTGCCCCGACCCGTTTCATCTTGAAATGAAGCCTGGATGATGTTTATTAATTTTTATAATTTTTTTGCATTTATTTTCGAATTTTCTAACTCGGGTCGGGTTTGAACGGATAGGAAGAAAATTTTTTTTGTTCTCTATTTTTCGGCCTGTCCTTTCCCGTTTCGTATTGAAATGAAGCCTGGATGTTGTTTTTTAATTTTTAGAGTTTTTTGCATTTATTTTTGAAGTTTCTAACCCGGGTCGGGTTCGAACGGATAGGAAGAAATTTTTTTTTCTTCGTTATTTTTCAACCTGTCCAGACCTATTTAATCCTGAAATGAAGCCTGGATGATGTTTTTTAATTTTTAGAATTTTTTTTGCATTTGTTTTTGAATTTTCTAACTCGGGTCGGTTTCGAACGGATAGGAAGGAAATTTTTTTTGTTCTCTATTTTTCGGCCTATCCTTTCCCGTTTCGTATGCAAATGGTGCCTGGATGATGTTTTTTAATTTTTAGAATTTTTTTGCATTTATTTTTTAATTTTCTAACCCGGGTCGGGTTTGAACGGATAGGAAGAAAATTTTTTTTCTTCTCTATTTTTCGGCCTGTCCTTTCCCGTTTCGTATTGAAATGAAGCCTGGATGTTGTTTTTTAATTTTTAGAGTTTTTTTGCATTTATTTTTGAAGTTTCTAACCCGGGTCGGGTTCGAACGAATAGGAAGGAAATTTTTTTTCTTTTCTATTTTTCAGCCTGTCCTTTCCCGTTTCGTCTTGAAATAAAGCCTGGATGATGTTTTTTAATTTTTTTAATTTTTTTGTATTTATTTTTGAATTTTCTAACTCGGGTCGGGTTTGAACGGATAGGAAGGAAATTTTTTTTCCTCTTTGTTTTTTCGCCTGCCTTGACCCGTTTAGTCTTGAAATGAAGCCTGGATGATGTTTTTTAATTTTTAGAATTTTTTTACATTTATTTTTCAATTTTCTAACCCGGGTCAGGTTCGAACGGATAGGAAGGAAATTTTTTTTTCTTCTCTATTTTTCATCCTGTCCTGACCCGTTTCTTCTTGAAATGAAGCCTGGATGATGTTTTTTAATTTTTATAATTTTTTTTCATTTATTTTCGAATTTTCTAACTCGGGTCGGGTTTGAACGGATAGGAAGAAAATTTTTTTTCTTCTTTATTTTTCAACCTGTCCAGACCTGTTTAATCCTGAAATGAAGCCTGGACGATGTTTTTTAATTTTTAGAATTTTTTTTGCTTTTGTTTTTGAATTTTCTAACTCGGGTCGGGTTCGAACGGATAGGAAGGAAATTTTTTTTGTTCTCTATTTTTCGGCCTGTCCTTTCCCGTTTCGTATTGAAATGAAGCCTGGATGATGTTTTTTAATTTTTAGAATTTTTTTGCATTTATTTTTCAATTTTCTAACCCGGGTCGGGTTCGAACGTATAGGAAGGAAATTTTTTTTCGTCTCTATTTTTCAGCCTGCCCTGACCCGTTTCATCTTGAAATGAAGCCTGGATGATGTTTTTTAATTTTTATAATTTTTTTGCATTTATTTTCGAATTTTCTAACTCGGGTCGGGTTTGAACGGATAGGAAGAAAATTTTTTTTGTTCTCTATTTTTCGGCCTGTCCGGACTCGTTTAATCCTGAAATGAAGCCTGGATGATGTTTTTTAATTTTTAGAATTTTTTTTGCATTTGTTTTTTAGTTTTCTTACTCGGGTCGGGTTCGAACGGATAAGAAGGAAATTTTTTTTGTTCTCTATTTTTCGGCCTGTCCTTTCGCGTTTCGTATTGAAATGAAGCCTGGATGTTGTTTTTTAATTTTTAGAGTTTTTTGCATTTATTTTTGAAGTTTCTAACCCGGGTCGGGTTCGAACGGATAGGAAGAAATTTTTTTTTTCTTCGTTATTTTTCAACCTGTCCAGACCTGTTTAATCCTGAAATGAAGCCTGGATGATGTTTTTTAATTTTTAGAATTTTTTTTGCATTTGTTTTTGAATTTTCTAACTCGGGTCGGTTTCGAACGGATAGGAAGGAAATTTTTTTTGTTCTCTATTTTTCGGCCTGTCCTTTCCCGTTTCGTATTGAAATGATGCCTGGATGATGTTTTTTAATTTTTAGAATTTTTTTGCATTTATTTTTCAATTTTCTAACCCGGGTCGGGTTTGAACGGATAGGAAGAAAATTTTTTTTCTTCTCTATTTTTCGGCCTGTCCTTTCCCGTTAAGTATTGAAATGAAGCCTGGATGACGTTTTTTAATTTTTAGAATTTTTTTGCATTTATTTTTCAATTTTCTAACCCGGGTCGGGTTCGAACGGATAGGAAGGAAATTTTTTTTCTTCTCTATTTTTCAGCCTGTCCTAACCCGTTTCTTCTTGAAATGAAGCGTGGATGATGTTTTTAAATTTTTAGAATTTTTTTGCATTTATTTTCGAATTTTCTAACTCGGGTCGGGTTTGAACGGATATGAAGAAAATTTTTTTTCTTCTTTATTTTTCAACCTGTCCAGACCCGTTTAATCTTGAAATGAAGCCTGGATGATGTTTTTTAATTTTTAGAATTTTTTTTGCATTTGTTTTTGTGTTTTCTAACTCGGGTCGGGTTCGAACGGATAGGGAGGAAATTTTTTTTGTTCTCTATTTTTCGGCCTGTCCTTTCCCGTTTCGTATTGAAATGAAGCCTGGATGTTGTTTTTTAATTTTTAGAGTTTTTTTGCATTTATTTTTGAAGTTTCTAACCCGGGTCGGGTTCGAACGAATAGGAAGGAAATTTTTTTTCTTCTCTATTTTTCAGCCTGTCCTTTCCCGTTTCGTCTTGAAATAAAGCCTGGATGATGTTTTTTAATTTTTTGAATTTTTTTGTATTTATTTTTGAATTTTCTCACTCAGGTCGGGTTTGAACGGATAGGAAGGAAATTTTTTTTCCTCTTTGTTTTTTAGCCTGCCTTGACCCGTTTAGTCTTGAAATGAAGCCTAGATGATGTTTTTTAATTTTTAGAATTTTTTTACATTTATTTTTCAATTTTCTAACCCGGGTCAGGTTCGAACGGATAGGAAGGAAATTTTTTTTCTTCTCTATTTTTCAGCCTGTCCTGACCCGTTTCTGCTTGAAATGAAGCCTGGATGATGTTTTTTAATTTTTAGAATTTTTTTTCATTTATTTTCGAATTTTCTAACTCGGGTCGGGTTTGAACGGATAGGAAGAAAATTTTTTTTCTTCTTTATTTTTCAACCTGTCCAGACCTGTTTAATCCTGAAATGAAGCCTGGACGATGTTTTTTAATTTTTAGAATTTTTTTTGCTTTTGTTTTTGAATTTTCTAACTCGGGTCGGGTTCGAACGGAAAGGAAGGAAATTTTTTTTTTTCTCTATTTTTCGGCCTGTCCTTTCCCGTTTCGTATTGAAATGAATCCTAGATGATGTTTTTTAATTTTTAGATTTTTTTTGCATTTATTTTTCAATTTTCTAACCCGGGTCGGGTTCGAACGTATAGGAAGGAAATTTTTTTTCGTCTCTATTTTTCAGCCTGCCCTGACCCGTTTCATCTTGAAATGAAGCCTGGATGATGTTTATTAATTTTTATAATTTTTTTGCATTTATTTTCGAATTTTCTAACTCGGGTCGGGTTTGAACGGATAGGAAGAAATTTTTTTTTGTTCTCTATTTTTCGGCCTGTCCGGACTCGTTTAATCCTGAAATGAAGCCTGGATGATGTTTTTTAATTTTTAGAATTTTTTTTGCATTTGTTTTTGAGTTTTCTAACTCGGGTCGGGTTCGAACGGATAGGAAGGAAATTTTTTTTGTTCTCTATTTTTCGGCCTGTCCTTTCGCGTTTCGTATTGAAATGAAGCCTGGATGTTGTTTTTTAATTTTTAGAGTTTTTTGCATTTATTTTTGAAGTTTCTAACCCGGGTCGGGTTCGAACGGATAGGAAGAAATTTTTTTTTCTTCGTTATTTTTCAACCTGTCCAGACCTGTTTAATCCTGAAATGAAGCCTGGATGATATTTTTTAATTTTTAGAATTTTTTTTGCATTTGTTTTTGAATTTTCTAACTCGGGTCGGTTTCGAACGGATAGGATGGAAATTTTTTTTGTTCTCTATTTTTCGGCCTGTCCTTTCCCGTTTCGTATTGAAATGATGCCTTGATGATGTTTTTTAATTTTTAGAATTTTTTTGCATTTATTTTTCAATTTTCTAACCCGGGTCGGGTTTGAACGGATAGGAAGAAAATTTTTTTTCTTCTCTATTTTTCGGCCTGTCCTTTCCCGTTTCGTATTGAAATGAAGCCTGGATGATTTTTTTTAATTTTTAGAATTTTTTTGCATTTATTTTTCAATTTTCTAACCCGGGTCGGGTTCGAACGTATAGGAAGGAAATTTTTTTTCGTCTCTATTTTTCAGCCTGCCCCGACCCGTTTCATCTTGAAATGAAGCCTGGATGATGTTTATTAATTTTTATAATTTTTTTGCATTTATTTTCGAATTTTCTAACTCGGGTCGGGTTTGAACGGATAGGAAGAAAATTTTTTTTGTTCTCTATTTTTCGGCCTGTCCTTTCCCGTTTCGTATTGAAATGAAGCCTGGATGTTGTTTTTTAATTTTTAGAGTTTTTTGCATTTATTTTTGAAGTTTCTAACCCGGGTCGGGTTCGAACGGATAGGAAGAAATTTTTTTTTCTTCGTTATTTTTCAACCTGTCCAGACCTGTTTAATCCTGAAATGAAGCCTGGATGATGTTTTTTAATTTTTAGAATTTTTTTTGCATTTGTTTTTGAATTTTCTAACTCGGGTCGGTTTCGAACGGATAGGAAGGAAATTTTTTTTGTTCTCTATTTTTCGGCCTATCCTTTCCCGTTTCGTATTCAAATGATGCCTGGATGATGTTTTTTAATTTTTAGAATTTTTTTGCATTTATTTTTTAATTTTCTAACCCGGGTCGGGTTTGAACGGATAGGAAGAAAATTTTTTTTCTTCTCTATTTTTCGGCCTGTCCTTTCCCGTTTCGTATTGAAATGAAGCCTGGATGTTGTTTTTTAATTTTTAGAGTTTTTTTGCATTTATTTTTGAAGTTTCTAACCCGGGTCGGGTTCGAACGAATAGGAAGGAAATTTTTTTTCTTCTCTATTTTTCAGCCTGTCCTTTCCCGTTTCGTCTTGAAATAAAGCCTGGATGATGTTTTTTAATTTTTTTAATTTTTTTGTATTTATTTTTGAATTTTCTAACTCGGGTCGGGTTTGAACGGATAGGAAGGAAATTTTTTTTCCTCTTTGTTTTTTCGCCTGCCTTGACCCGTTTAGTCTTGAAATGAAGCCTGGATGATGTTTTTTAATTTTTAGAATTTTTTTACATTTATTTTTCAATTTTCTAACCCGGGTCAGGTTCGAACGGATAGGAAGGAAATTTTTTTTTCTTCTCTATTTTTCATCCTGTCCTGACCCGTTTCTTCTTGAAATGAAGCCTGGATGATGTTTTTTAATTTTTATAATTTTTTTTCATTTATTTTCGAATTTTCTAACTCGGGTCGGGTTTGAACGGATAGGAAGAAAATTTTTTTTCTTCTTTATTTTTCAACCTGTCCAGACCTGTTTAATCCTGAAATGAAGCCTGGACGATGTTTTTTAATTTTTAGAATTTTTTTTGCTTTTGTTTTTGAATTTTCTAACTCGGGTCGGGTTCGAACGGATAGGAAGGAAATTTTTTTTGTTCTCTATTTTTCGGCCTGTCCTTTCCCGTTTCGTATTGAAATGAAGCCTGGATGATGTTTTTTAATTTTTAGAATTTTTTTGCATTTATTTTTCAATTTTCTAACCCGGGTCGGGTTCGAACGTATAGGAAGGAAATTTTTTTTCGTCTCTATTTTTCAGCCTGCCCTGACCCGTTTCATCTTGAAATGAAGCCTGGATGATGTTTATTAATTTTTATAATTTTTTTGCATTTATTTTCGAATTTTCTAACTCGGGTCGGGTTTGAACGGATAGGAAGAAAATTTTTTTTGTTCTCTATTTTTCGGCCTGTCCGGACTCGTTTAATCCTGAAATGAAGCCTGGATGATGTTTTTTAATTTTTAGAATTTTTTTTGCATTTGTTTTTTAGTTTTCTTACTCGGGTCGGGTTCGAACGGATAAGAAGGAAATTTTTTTTGTTCTCTATTTTTCGGCCTGTCCTTTCGCGTTTCGTATTGAAATGAAGCCTGGATGTTGTTTTTTAATTTTTAGAGTTTTTTGCATTTATTTTTGAAGTTTCTAACCCGGGTCGGGTTCGAACGGATAGGAAGAAATTTTTTTTTCTTCGTTATTTTTCAACCTGTCCAGACCTGTTTAATCCTGAAATGAAGCCTGGATGATGTTTTTTAATTTTTAGAATTTTTTTTGCATTTGTTTTTGAATTTTCTAACTCGGGTCGGTTTCGAACGGATAGGAAGGAAATTTTTTTTGTTCTCTATTTTTCGGCCTGTCCTTTCCCGTTTCGTATTGAAATGATGCCTGGATGATGTTTTTTAATTTTTAGAATTTTTTTGCATTTATTTTTCAATTTTCTAACCCGGGTCGGGTTTGAACGGATAGGAAGAAAATTTTTTTTCTTCTCTATTTTTCGGCCTGTCCTTTCCCGTTAAGTATTGAAATGAAGCCTGGATGACGTTTTTTAATTTTTAGAATTTTTTTGCATTTATTTTTCAATTTTCTAACCCGGGTCGGGTTCGAACGGATAGGAAGGAAATTTTTTTTCTTCTCTATTTTTCAGCCTGTCCTAACCCGTTTCTTCTTGAAATGAAGCGTGGATGATGTTTTTAAATTTTTAGAATTTTTTTGCATTTATTTTCGAATTTTCTAACTCGGGTCGGGTTTGAACGGATATGAAGAAAATTTTTTTTCTTCTTTATTTTTCAACCTGTCCAGACCCGTTTAATCTTGAAATGAAGCCTGGATGATGTTTTTTAATTTTTAGAATTTTTTTTGCATTTGTTTTTGTGTTTTCTAACTCGGGTCGGGTTCGAACGGATAGGGAGGAAATTTTTTTTGTTCTCTATTTTTCGGCCTGTCCTTTCCCGTTTCGTATTGAAATGAAGCCTGGATGTTGTTTTTTAATTTTTAGAGTTTTTTTGCATTTATTTTTGAAGTTTCTAACCCGGGTCGGGTTCGAACGAATAGGAAGGAAATTTTTTTTCTTCTCTATTTTTCAGCCTGTCCTTTCCCGTTTCGTCTTGAAATAAAGCCTGGATGATGTTTTTTAATTTTTTGAATTTTTTTGTATTTATTTTTGAATTTTCTCACTCAGGTCGGGTTTGAACGGATAGGAAGGAAATTTTTTTTCCTCTTTGTTTTTTAGCCTGCCTTGACCCGTTTAGTCTTGAAATGAAGCCTAGATGATGTTTTTTAATTTTTAGAATTTTTTTACATTTATTTTTCAATTTTCTAACCCGGGTCAGGTTCGAACGGATAGGAAGGAAATTTTTTTTCTTCTCTATTTTTCAGCCTGTCCTGACCCGTTTCTGCTTGAAATGAAGCCTGGATGATGTTTTTTAATTTTTAGAATTTTTTTTCATTTATTTTCGAATTTTCTAACTCGGGTCGGGTTTGAACGGATAGGAAGAAAATTTTTTTTCTTCTTTATTTTTCAACCTGTCCAGACCTGTTTAATCCTGAAATGAAGCCTGGACGATGTTTTTTAATTTTTAGAATTTTTTTTGCTTTTGTTTTTGAATTTTCTAACTCGGGTCGGGTTCGAACGGAAAGGAAGGAAATTTTTTTTTTTCTCTATTTTTCGGCCTGTCCTTTCCCGTTTCGTATTGAAATGAATCCTAGATGATGTTTTTTAATTTTTAGATTTTTTTTGCATTTATTTTTCAATTTTCTAACCCGGGTCGGGTTCGAACGTATAGGAAGGAAATTTTTTTTCGTCTCTATTTTTCAGCCTGCCCTGACCCGTTTCATCTTGAAATGAAGCCTGGATGATGTTTATTAATTTTTATAATTTTTTTGCATTTATTTTCGAATTTTCTAACTCGGGTCGGGTTTGAACGGATAGGAAGAAATTTTTTTTTGTTCTCTATTTTTCGGCCTGTCCGGACTCGTTTAATCCTGAAATGAAGCCTGGATGATGTTTTTTAATTTTTAGAATTTTTTTTGCATTTGTTTTTGAGTTTTCTAACTCGGGTCGGGTTCGAACGGATAGGAAGGAAATTTTTTTTGTTCTCTATTTTTCGGCCTGTCCTTTCGCGTTTCGTATTGAAATGAAGCCTGGATGTTGTTTTTTAATTTTTAGAGTTTTTTGCATTTATTTTTGAAGTTTCTAACCCGGGTCGGGTTCGAACGGATAGGAAGAAATTTTTTTTTCTTCGTTATTTTTCAACCTGTCCAGACCTGTTTAATCCTGAAATGAAGCCTGGATGATATTTTTTAATTTTTAGAATTTTTTTTGCATTTGTTTTTGAATTTTCTAACTCGGGTCGGTTTCGAACGGATAGGATGGAAATTTTTTTTGTTCTCTATTTTTCGGCCTGTCCTTTCCCGTTTCGTATTGAAATGATGCCTTGATGATGTTTTTTAATTTTTAGAATTTTTTTGCATTTATTTTTCAATTTTCTAACCCGGGTCGGGTTTGAACGGATAGGAAGAAAATTTTTTTTCTTCTCTATTTTTCGGCCTGTCCTTTCCCGTTTCGTATTGAAATGAAGCCTGGATGATTTTTTTTAATTTTTAGAATTTTTTTGCATTTATTTTTCAATTTTCTAACCCGGGTCGGGTTCGAACGTATAGGAAGGAAATTTTTTTTCGTCTCTATTTTTCAGCCTGCCCCGACCCGTTTCATCTTGAAATGAAGCCTGGATGATGTTTATTAATTTTTATAATTTTTTTGCATTTATTTTCGAATTTTCTAACTCGGGTCGGGTTTGAACGGATAGGAAGAAAATTTTTTTTGTTCTCTATTTTTCGGCCTGTCCTTTCCCGTTTCGTATTGAAATGAAGCCTGGATGTTGTTTTTTAATTTTTAGAGTTTTTTGCATTTATTTTTGAAGTTTCTAACCCGGGTCGGGTTCGAACGGATAGGAAGAAATTTTTTTTTCTTCGTTATTTTTCAACCTGTCCAGACCTGTTTAATCCTGAAATGAAGCCTGGATGATGTTTTTTAATTTTTAGAATTTTTTTTGCATTTGTTTTTGAATTTTCTAACTCGGGTCGGTTTCGAACGGATAGGAAGGAAATTTTTTTTGTTCTCTATTTTTCGGCCTATCCTTTCCCGTTTCGTATTCAAATGATGCCTGGATGATGTTTTTTAATTTTTAGAATTTTTTTGCATTTATTTTTTAATTTTCTAACCCGGGTCGGGTTTGAACGGATAGGAAGAAAATTTTTTTTCTTCTCTATTTTTCGGCCTGTCCTTTCCCGTTTCGTATTGAAATGAAGCCTGGATGTTGTTTTTTAATTTTTAGAGTTTTTTTGCATTTATTTTTGAAGTTTCTAACCCGGGTCGGGTTCGAACGAATAGGAAGGAAATTTTTTTTCTTCTCTATTTTTCAGCCTGTCCTTTCCCGTTTCGTCTTGAAATAAAGCCTGGATGATGTTTTTTAATTTTTTTAATTTTTTTGTATTTATTTTTGAATTTTCTAACTCGGGTCGGGTTTGAACGGATAGGAAGGAAATTTTTTTTCCTCTTTGTTTTTTCGCCTGCCTTGACCCGTTTAGTCTTGAAATGAAGCCTGGATGATGTTTTTTAATTTTTAGAATTTTTTTACATTTATTTTTCAATTTTCTAACCCGGGTCAGGTTCGAACGGATAGGAAGGAAATTTTTTTTTCTTCTCTATTTTTCATCCTGTCCTGACCCGTTTCTTCTTGAAATGAAGCCTGGATGATGTTTTTTAATTTTTATAATTTTTTTTCATTTATTTTCGAATTTTCTAACTCGGGTCGGGTTTGAACGGATAGGAAGAAAATTTTTTTTCTTCTTTATTTTTCAACCTGTCCAGACCTGTTTAATCCTGAAATGAAGCCTGGACGATGTTTTTTAATTTTTAGAATTTTTTTTGCTTTTGTTTTTGAATTTTCTAACTCGGGTCGGGTTCGAACGGATAGGAAGGAAATTTTTTTTGTTCTCTATTTTTCGGCCTGTCCTTTCCCGTTTCGTATTGAAATGAAGCCTGGATGATGTTTTTTAATTTTTAGAATTTTTTTGCATTTATTTTTCAATTTTCTAACCCGGGTCGGGTTCGAACGTATAGGAAGGAAATTTTTTTTCGTCTCTATTTTTCAGCCTGCCCTGACCCGTTTCATCTTGAAATGAAGCCTGGATGATGTTTATTAATTTTTATAATTTTTTTGCATTTATTTTCGAATTTTCTAACTCGGGTCGGGTTTGAACGGATAGGAAGAAAATTTTTTTTGTTCTCTATTTTTCGGCCTGTCCGGACTCGTTTAATCCTGAAATGAAGCCTGGATGATGTTTTTTAATTTTTAGAATTTTTTTTGCATTTGTTTTTTAGTTTTCTTACTCGGGTCGGGTTCGAACGGATAAGAAGGAAATTTTTTTTGTTCTCTATTTTTCGGCCTGTCCTTTCGCGTTTCGTATTGAAATGAAGCCTGGATGTTGTTTTTTAATTTTTAGAGTTTTTTGCATTTATTTTTGAAGTTTCTAACCCGGGTCGGGTTCGAACGGATAGGAAGAAATTTTTTTTTCTTCGTTATTTTTCAACCTGTCCAGACCTGTTTAATCCTGAAATGAAGCCTGGATGATGTTTTTTAATTTTTAGAATTTTTTTTGCATTTGTTTTTGAATTTTCTAACTCGGGTCGGTTTCGAACGGATAGGAAGGAAATTTTTTTTGTTCTCTATTTTTCGGCCTGTCCTTTCCCGTTTCGTATTGAAATGATGCCTGGATGATGTTTTTTAATTTTTAGAATTTTTTTGCATTTATTTTTCAATTTTCTAACCCGGGTCGGGTTTGAACGGATAGGAAGAAAATTTTTTTTCTTCTCTATTTTTCGGCCTGTCCTTTCCCGTTAAGTATTGAAATGAAGCCTGGATGACGTTTTTTAATTTTTAGAATTTTTTTGCATTTATTTTTCAATTTTCTAACCCGGGTCGGGTTCGAACGGATAGGAAGGAAATTTTTTTTCTTCTCTATTTTTCAGCCTGTCCTAACCCGTTTCTTCTTGAAATGAAGCGTGGATGATGTTTTTAAATTTTTAGAATTTTTTTGCATTTATTTTCGAATTTTCTAACTCGGGTCGGGTTTGAACGGATATGAAGAAAATTTTTTTTCTTCTTTATTTTTCAACCTGTCCAGACCCGTTTAATCTTGAAATGAAGCCTGGATGATGTTTTTTAATTTTTAGAATTTTTTTTGCATTTGTTTTTGTGTTTTCTAACTCGGGTCGGGTTCGAACGGATAGGGAGGAAATTTTTTTTGTTCTCTATTTTTCGGCCTGTCCTTTCCCGTTTCGTATTGAAATGAAGCCTGGATGTTGTTTTTTAATTTTTAGAGTTTTTTTGCATTTATTTTTGAAGTTTCTAACCCGGGTCGGGTTCGAACGAATAGGAAGGAAATTTTTTTTCTTCTCTATTTTTCAGCCTGTCCTTTCCCGTTTCGTCTTGAAATAAAGCCTGGATGATGTTTTTTAATTTTTTGAATTTTTTTGTATTTATTTTTGAATTTTCTCACTCAGGTCGGGTTTGAACGGATAGGAAGGAAATTTTTTTTCCTCTTTGTTTTTTAGCCTGCCTTGACCCGTTTAGTCTTGAAATGAAGCCTAGATGATGTTTTTTAATTTTTAGAATTTTTTTACATTTATTTTTCAATTTTCTAACCCGGGTCAGGTTCGAACGGATAGGAAGGAAATTTTTTTTCTTCTCTATTTTTCAGCCTGTCCTGACCCGTTTCTGCTTGAAATGAAGCCTGGATGATGTTTTTTAATTTTTAGAATTTTTTTTCATTTATTTTCGAATTTTCTAACTCGGGTCGGGTTTGAACGGATAGGAAGAAAATTTTTTTTCTTCTTTATTTTTCAACCTGTCCAGACCTGTTTAATCCTGAAATGAAGCCTGGACGATGTTTTTTAATTTTTAGAATTTTTTTTGCTTTTGTTTTTGAATTTTCTAACTCGGGTCGGGTTCGAACGGAAAGGAAGGAAATTTTTTTTTTTCTCTATTTTTCGGCCTGTCCTTTCCCGTTTCGTATTGAAATGAATCCTAGATGATGTTTTTTAATTTTTAGATTTTTTTTGCATTTATTTTTCAATTTTCTAACCCGGGTCGGGTTCGAACGTATAGGAAGGAAATTTTTTTTCGTCTCTATTTTTCAGCCTGCCCTGACCCGTTTCATCTTGAAATGAAGCCTGGATGATGTTTATTAATTTTTATAATTTTTTTGCATTTATTTTCGAATTTTCTAACTCGGGTCGGGTTTGAACGGATAGGAAGAAATTTTTTTTTGTTCTCTATTTTTCGGCCTGTCCGGACTCGTTTAATCCTGAAATGAAGCCTGGATGATGTTTTTTAATTTTTAGAATTTTTTTTGCATTTGTTTTTGAGTTTTCTAACTCGGGTCGGGTTCGAACGGATAGGAAGGAAATTTTTTTTGTTCTCTATTTTTCGGCCTGTCCTTTCGCGTTTCGTATTGAAATGAAGCCTGGATGTTGTTTTTTAATTTTTAGAGTTTTTTGCATTTATTTTTGAAGTTTCTAACCCGGGTCGGGTTCGAACGGATAGGAAGAAATTTTTTTTTCTTCGTTATTTTTCAACCTGTCCAGACCTGTTTAATCCTGAAATGAAGCCTGGATGATATTTTTTAATTTTTAGAATTTTTTTTGCATTTGTTTTTGAATTTTCTAACTCGGGTCGGTTTCGAACGGATAGGATGGAAATTTTTTTTGTTCTCTATTTTTCGGCCTGTCCTTTCCCGTTTCGTATTGAAATGATGCCTTGATGATGTTTTTTAATTTTTAGAATTTTTTTGCATTTATTTTTCAATTTTCTAACCCGGGTCGGGTTTGAACGGATAGGAAGAAAATTTTTTTTCTTCTCTATTTTTCGGCCTGTCCTTTCCCGTTTCGTATTGAAATGAAGCCTGGATGATTTTTTTTAATTTTTAGAATTTTTTTGCATTTATTTTTCAATTTTCTAACCCGGGTCGGGTTCGAACGTATAGGAAGGAAATTTTTTTTCGTCTCTATTTTTCAGCCTGCCCCGACCCGTTTCATCTTGAAATGAAGCCTGGATGATGTTTATTAATTTTTATAATTTTTTTGCATTTATTTTCGAATTTTCTAACTCGGGTCGGGTTTGAACGGATAGGAAGAAAATTTTTTTTGTTCTCTATTTTTCGGCCTGTCCTTTCCCGTTTCGTATTGAAATGAAGCCTGGATGTTGTTTTTTAATTTTTAGAGTTTTTTGCATTTATTTTTGAAGTTTCTAACCCGGGTCGGGTTCGAACGGATAGGAAGAAATTTTTTTTTCTTCGTTATTTTTCAACCTGTCCAGACCTGTTTAATCCTGAAATGAAGCCTGGATGATGTTTTTTAATTTTTAGAATTTTTTTTGCATTTGTTTTTGAATTTTCTAACTCGGGTCGGTTTCGAACGGATAGGAAGGAAATTTTTTTTGTTCTCTATTTTTCGGCCTATCCTTTCCCGTTTCGTATTCAAATGATGCCTGGATGATGTTTTTTAATTTTTAGAATTTTTTTGCATTTATTTTTTAATTTTCTAACCCGGGTCGGGTTTGAACGGATAGGAAGAAAATTTTTTTTCTTCTCTATTTTTCGGCCTGTCCTTTCCCGTTTCGTATTGAAATGAAGCCTGGATGTTGTTTTTTAATTTTTAGAGTTTTTTTGCATTTATTTTTGAAGTTTCTAACCCGGGTCGGGTTCGAACGAATAGGAAGGAAATTTTTTTTCTTCTCTATTTTTCAGCCTGTCCTTTCCCGTTTCGTCTTGAAATAAAGCCTGGATGATGTTTTTTAATTTTTTTAATTTTTTTGTATTTATTTTTGAATTTTCTAACTCGGGTCGGGTTTGAACGGATAGGAAGGAAATTTTTTTTCCTCTTTGTTTTTTCGCCTGCCTTGACCCGTTTAGTCTTGAAATGAAGCCTGGATGATGTTTTTTAATTTTTAGAATTTTTTTACATTTATTTTTCAATTTTCTAACCCGGGTCAGGTTCGAACGGATAGGAAGGAAATTTTTTTTTCTTCTCTATTTTTCATCCTGTCCTGACCCGTTTCTTCTTGAAATGAAGCCTGGATGATGTTTTTTAATTTTTATAATTTTTTTTCATTTATTTTCGAATTTTCTAACTCGGGTCGGGTTTGAACGGATAGGAAGAAAATTTTTTTTCTTCTTTATTTTTCAACCTGTCCAGACCCGTTTAATCTTGAAATGAAGCCTGGATGATGTTTTTTAATTTTTAGAATTTTTTTTGCATTTGTTTTTGTGTTTTCTAACTCGGGTCGGGTTCGAACGGATAGGGAGGAAATTGTTTTTGTTCTCTATTTTTCGGCCTGTCCTTTCCCGTTTCGTATTGAAATGAAGCCTGGATGTTGTTTTTTAATTTTTAGAGTTTTTTTGCATTTATTTTTGAAGTTTCTAACCCGGGTCGGGTTCGAACGAATAGGAAGGAAATTTTTTTTCTTCTCTATTTTTCAGCCTGTCCTTTCCCGTTTCGTCTTGAAATAAAGCCTGGATGATGTTTTTTAATTTTTTGAATTTTTTTGTATTTATTTTTGAATTTTCTAACTCGGGTCGGGTTTGAACGGATAGGAAGGAAATTTTTTTTCCTCTTTGTTTTTTAGCCTGCCTTGACCCGTTTAGTCTTGAAATGAAGCCTGGATGATGTTTTTTAATTTTTAGAATTTTTTTACATTTATTTTTCAATTTTCTATCCCGGGTCAGGTTCGAACGGATAGGAAGGAAATTTTTTTTCCTCTCTATTTTTCAGCCTGTCCTGACCCGTTTCTTCTTGAAATGAAGCCTGGATGATGTTTTTTAATTTTTAGAATTTTTTTTCATTTATTTTCGAATTTTCTAACTCGGGTCGAGTTTGAACGGATAGGAAGAAAATTTTTTTTCTTCTTTATTTTTCAACCTGTCCAGACCTGTTTAATCCTGAAATGAAGCCTGGACGATGTTTTTTTAATTTTTAGAATTTTTTTTGCTTTTCTTTTTGAATTTTCTAACTCGGGTCGGGTTCGAACGGATAGGAAGGAAATTTTTTTTGTTCTCTATTTTTCGGCCCGTCCTTTCCCGTTTCGTATTGAAATGAAGCCTGGAATATGTTTTTTTAATTTTTAGAATTTTTTTGCATTTATTTTTCAATTTTCTAACCCGGGTCGGGTTCGAACGTATAGGAAGGAAATTTTTTTTCGTCTCTATTTTTCAGCCTGCTCTGACCCGTTTCATCTTGAAATGAAGCCTGGATGATGTTTATTAATTTTTATAATTTTTTTGCATTTATTTTCGAATTTTCTAACTCGGGTCGGGTTTGAACGGATAGGAAGAAAATTTTTTTTGTTCTCTATTTTTCGGCCTGTCCTTTCCCGTTTCGTATTGAAATGAAGCCAGGATGTTGTTTTTTAATTTCTAGAGTTTTTTGCATTTATTTTTGAAGTTTCTAACCCGGGTCGGGTTCGAACGGATAGGAAAAATTTTTTTTTTCTTCGTTATTTTTCAACCTGTCCAGACCTGTTTAATCCTGAAATGAAGCCTGGATGATGTTTTTTAATTTTTAGAATTTTTTTTGCATTTGTTTTTGAATTTTCTAACTCGGGTCGGTTTCGAACGGATAGGAAGGAAATTTTTTTTGTTCTCTATTTTTCGGCCTGTCCTTTCCCGTTTCGTATTGAAATGAAGCCTGGATGATGTTTTTTAATTTTTAGAATTTTTTTGCATTTATTTTTCAATTTTCTAACCCGGGTCGGGTTTGAACGGATAGGAAGAAAATTTTTTTTCTTCTCTATTTTTCGGCCTGTCCTTTCCCGTTTCGTATTGAAATGAAGCCTGGATGACGTTTTTTAATTTTTAGAATTTTTTTGCATTTATTTTTCAATTTTCTAACCCGGGTCGGGTTCGAACGGATAGGAAGGAAATTTTTTTTCTTCTCTATTTTTCAGCCTATCCTAACCCGTTTCTTCTTGAAATGAAGCGTGGATGATGTTTTTAAATTTTTAGAATTTTTTTGCATTTATTTTCGAATTTTCTAACTCGGGTCGGGTTTGAAAGGATAGGAAGAAAATTTTTTTTCTTCTCTATTTTTCAACCTGTCCAGACCCGTTTAATCTTGAAATGAAGCCTGGATGATGTTTTTTAATTTTTAGAATTTTTTTTGCATTTGTTTTTGTGTTTTCTAACTCGGGTCGGGTTCGAACGGATAGGGAGGAAATTTTTTTTGTTCTCTATTTTTCGGCCTGTCCTTTCCCGTTTCGTATAGAAATGAAGCCTGGATGTTGTTTTTTAATTTTTAGAGTTTTTTTGCATTTATTTTTGAAGTTTCTAACCCGGGTCGGGTTCGAACGAATAGGAAGGAAATTTTTTTTCTTCTCTATTTTTCAGCCTGTCCTTTCCCGTTTCGTTTTGAAATAAAGCCTGGATGATGTTTTTTAATTTTTTGAATTTTTTTGTACTTATTTTTGAATTTTCTAACTCGGGTCGGGTTTGAACGGATAGGAAGGAAATTTTTTTTCCTCTTTGTTTTTTAGCCTGCCTTGACCCGTTTAGTCTTGAGATGAAGCCTGGATGATGTTTTTTAATTTTTAGAATTTTTTTACATTTATTTTTCAATTTTCTAACCCGGGTCAGGTTCGAACGGATAGGAAGGAAATTTTTTTTCTTCTCTATTTTTCAGCCTGTCCTGAACCGTTTCTTTTTGAAATGAAGCCTGGATGATGTTTTTTAATTTTTAGAATTTTTTTTCATTTATTTTCGAATTTTCTAACTCGGGTCGGGTTTGAACGGATAGGAAGAAAATTTTTTTTCTTCTTTATTTTTCAACCTGTCCAGACCTGTTTAATCCTGAAATGAAGCCTGGACGATGTTTTTTTAATTTTTAGAATTTTTTTTGCTTTTGTTTTTGAATTTTCTAACTCGGGTCGGGTTCGAACGGATAGGAAGGAAATTTTTTTTGTTCTCTATTTTTCGGCCTGTCCTTTCCCGTTTCGTATTGAAATGATGCCTGGATGATGTTTTTTAATTTTTAGAATTTTTTTGCATTTATTTTTCAATTTTCTAACCCGGGTCGGGTTTGAACGGATAGGAAGAAAATTTTTTTTTCTTCTCTATTTTTCGGCCTGTCCTTTCCCGTTTCGTATTGAAATGAAGCCTGGATGACGTTTTTTAATTTTTAGAATTTTTTTGCATTTATTTTTCAATTTTCTAACCCGGGTCGGGTTCGAACGGATAGGAAGGAAATTTTTTTTCTTCTCTATTTTTCAGCCTGTCCTAACCCGTTTCTTCTTGAAATGAAGCGTGGATGATGTTTTTAAATTTTTAGAATTTTTTTGCATTTATTTTCGAATTTTCTAACTCGGGTCGGGTTTGAAAGGATAGGAAGAAAATTTTTTTTCTTCTCTATTTTTCAACCTGTCCAGACCCGTTTAATCTTGAAATGAAGCCTGGATGATGTTTTTTAATTTTTAGAATTTTTTTTGCATTTGTTTTTGTGTTTTCTAACTCGGGTCGGGTTCGAACGGATAGGGAGGAAATTTTTTTTGTTCTCTATTTTTCGGCCTGTCCTTTCCCGTTTCGTAATGAAATGAAACCTGGATGTTGTTTTTTAATTTTTAGAGTTTTTTTGCATTTATTTTTGAAGTTTCTAACCCGGGTCGGGTTCGAACGAATAGGAAGGAAATTTTTTTTCTTCTCTATTTTTCAGCCTGTCCTTTCCCGTTTCGTCTTGAAATAAAGCCTGGATGATGTTTTTTAATTTTTTGAATTTTTTTGTATTTATTTTTGAATTTTCTCACTCAGGTCGGGTTTGAACGGATACGAAGGAAATTTTTTTTCCTCTTTGTTTTTTAGCCTGCCTTGACCCGTTTAGTCTTGAAATGAAGCCTAGATGATGTTTTTTAATTTTTAGAATTTTTTTACATTTATTTTTCAATTTTCTAACCCGGGTCAGGTTCGAACGGATAGGAAGGAAATTTTTTTTCTTCTCTATTTTTCAGCCTGTCCTGACCCGTTTCTGCTTGAAATGAAGCCTGGATGATGTTTTTTAATTTTTAGAATTTTTTTTCATTTATTTTCGAATTTTCTAACTCGGGTCGGTTTTGAACGGATAGGAAGAAAATTTTTTTTCTTCTTTATTTTTCAACCTGTCCAGACCTGTTTAATCCTGAAATGAAGCCTGGACGATGTTTTTTAATTTTTAGAATTTTTTTTGCTTTTGTTTTTGAATTTTCTAACTCGGGTCGGGTTCGAACGGAAAGGAAGGAAATTTTTTTTGTTCTCTATTTTTCGGCCTGTCCTTTCCCGTTTCGTATTGAAATGAATCCTAGATGATGTTTTTTAATTTTTAGAATTTTTTTGCATTTATTTTTCAATTTTCTAACCCGGGTCGGGTTCGAACGTATAGGAAGGAAATTTTTTTTCGTCTCTATTTTTCAGCCTGCCCTGACCCGTTTCATCTTGAAATGAAGCCTGGATGATGTTTATTAATTTTTATAATTTTTTTGCATTTATTTTCGAATTTTCTAACTCGGGTCGGGTTTGAACGGATAGGAAGAAATTTTTTTTTGTTCTCTATTTTTCGGCCTGTCCGGACTCGTTTAATCCTGAAATGAAGCCTGGATGATGTTTTTTAATTTTTAGAATTTTTTTTGCATTTGTTTTTGAGTTTTCTAACTCGGGTCGGGTTCGAACGGATAGGAAGGAAATTTTTTTTGTTCTCTATTTTTCGGCCTGTCCTTTCGCGTTTCGTATTGAAATGAAGGCTGGATGTTGTTTTTTAATTTTTAGAGTTTTTTGCATTTATTTTTGAAGTTTCTAACCCGGGTCGGGTTCGAACGGATAGGAAGAAATTTTTTTTTCTTCGTTATTTTTCAACCTGTCCAGACCTGTTTAATCCTGAAATGAAGCCTGGATGATATTTTTTAATTTTTAGAATTTTTTTTGCATTTGTTTTTGAATTTTCTAACTCGGGTCGGTTTCGAACGGATAGGAAGGAAATTTTTTTTGTTCTCTATTTTTCGGCCTGTCCTTTCCCGTTTCGTATTGAAATGATGCCTTGATGATGTTTTTTAATTTTTAGAATTTTTTTGCATTTATTTTTCAATTTTCTAACCCGGGTCGGGTTTGAACGGATAGGAAGAAAATTTTTTTTCTTCTCTATTTTTCGGCCTGTCCTTTCCCGTTTCGTTTTGAAATGAAGCCCGGATGATGCTTTTTAATTTTTAGAATTTTTTTGCATTTATTTTTCAATTTTCTAACCCGGGTCAGGTTCGAACGTATAGGAAGGAAATTTTTTTTCGTCTCTATTTTTCAGCCTGCCCTGACCCGTTTCATCTTGAAATGAAGCCTGGATGATGTTTATTAATTTTTATAATTTTTTTGCATTTATTTTCAAATTTTCTAACTCGGGTCGGGTTTGAACGGATAGGAAGAAAATTTTTTTTGTTCTCTATTTTTCGGCCTGTCCTTTCCCGTTTCGTATTGAAATGAAGCCTGGATGTTGTTTTTTAATTTTTAGAGTTTTTTGCATTTATTTTTGAAGTTTCTAACACGGGTCGGGTTCGAACGGATAGGAAGAAATTTTTTTTTCTTCGTTATTTTTCAACCTGTCCAGACCTGTTTAATCCTGAAATGAAGCCTGGATGATGTTTTTTAAATTTTAGAATTTTTTTTGCATTTGTTTTTGAATTTTCTAACTCGGGTCGGTTTCGAACGGATAGGAAGGAAATTTTTTTTGTTCTCTATTTTTCGGCCTGTCCTTTCCCGTTTCGTATTGAAATGATGCCTGGATGATGTTTTTTAATTTTTAGAATTTTTTTGCATTTATTTTTCAATTTTCTAACCCGGGTCGGGTTTGAACGGATAGGAAGAAAATTTTTTTTCTTCTCTATTTTTCGGCCTGTCCTTTCCCGCTAAGTATTGAAATGAAGCCTGGATGACGTTTTTTAATTTTTAGAATTTTTTTGCATTTATTTTTCAATTTTCTAACCCGGGTCGGGTTCGAACGGATAGGAAGGAAATTTTTTTTCTTCTCTATTTTTCAGCCTGTCCTGACCCGTTTCTTCTTGAAATGAAGCCTGGATGATGTTTTTTAATTTTTAGAATTTTTTTTCATTTATTTTCGAATTTTCTAACTCGGGTCGGGTTTGAACGGATAGGAAGAAAATTTTTTTTCTTCTTTATTTTTCAACCTGTCCAGACCTGTTTAATCCTGAAATGAAGCCTGGACGATGTTTTTTAATTTTTAGAATTTTTTTTGCTTTTGTTTTTGAATTTTCTAACTCGGGTCGGGTTCGAACGGATAGGAAGGAAATTTTTTTTGTTCTCTATTTTTCGGCCTGTCCTTTCCCGTTTCGTATTGAAATGATGCCTGGAAGATGTTTTTTAATTTTTAGAATTTTTTTGCATTTATTTTTCAATTTTCTAACCCGGGTCGGGTTCGAACGTATAGGAAGGAAATTTTTTTTCGTCTCTATTTTTCAGCCTGCCCTGACCCGTTTCATCTTGAAATGAAGCCTGGATGATGTTTATTAATTTTTATAATTTTTTTGCATTTATTTTCGAATTTTCTAACTCGGGTCGGGTTTGAACGGATAGGAAGAAAATTTTTTTTGTTCTCTATTTTTCGGCCTGTCCGGACTCGTTTAATCCTGAAATGAAGCCTGGACGATGTTTTTTAATTTTTAAAATTTTTTTTGCATTTGTTTTTGAGTTTTCTAACTCGGGTCGGGTTCGAACGGATAGGAAGGAAATTTTTTTTGTTCTCTATTTTTCGGCCTGTCCTTTCGCGTTTCGTATTGAAATGAAGCCTGGATGTTGTTTTTTAATTTTTAGAGTTTTTTTGCATTTATTTTTGAAGTTTCTAACCCGGGTCGGGTTCGAACGAATAGGAAGGAAATTTTTTTTCTTCTCTATTTTTCAGCCTGTCCTGACCCGTTTCGTCTTGAAATAAAGCCAGGATGATGTTTTTTAATTTTTTGAACTTTTTTGCATTTATATTTGAATTTTCTAACTCGGGTCGGGTTTGAACGGATAGGAAGGAAATTTTTTTTCCTCTTTATTTTTTAGCCTGCCTTGACCTGTTTAGTCTTGAAATGAAGCCTGGATGATGTTTTTAAATTTTTAGAATTTTTTTACATTTATTTTTCAATTTTCTAACCCGGGTCGGGTTCGAACGGATAGGAAGGAAATTTTTTTTCTTCTCTATTTTTCGGCCTGTCCTGACCCGTTTCTTCTTGAAATGAAGCCTGGATGATGTTTATTAATTTTTAGAATTTTTTTGCATTTATTTTCGAATTTTCTAACACGGGTCGGGTTTGGACGGATAGGAAGAAAATTTTTTTTCTTCTTTATTTTTCGACCTGTCCAGACCTGTTTAATCCTGAAATGAAGCCTGGACGATGTTTTTTAATTTTTAGAATTTTTTTGCATTTGTTTTTGAATTTTCTAACTCGGGTCGGGTTCGAACGGATAGGAAGGAAATTGTTTTTGTTCTCTATTTTTCGGCCTGTCCTTTCCCGTTTCGTATTGAAATGAAGCCTGGATTCTGTTTTTTAATTTTTAGAGTTTTTTTGCATTTATTTTTGAAGTTTCTAACCCGGGTCGGGTTCGAACGAATAGGAAGGAAATTTTTTTTCTTCTCTATTTTTCAGCCTGTCCTGACCCGTTTCGTCTTGAAATAAAGCCTGGATGATGTTTTTTAATTTTTTGAATTTCTTTGTATTTATTTTTGAATTTTCTAACTCGGGTCGGGTTTGAACGGATAGGAAGGAAATTTTTTTTCCTCTTTATTTTTTAGCCTGCCTTGACCCGTTTAGTCTCGAAATGAAGCCTGGATGATGTTTTTTAATTTTTAGAATTTTTTTACATTTTTTTTTCAATTTTCTAACCCGGGTCGGGTTCGAACGGTTAGGAAGGAAATTTTTTTTCTTCTCTATTTTTCAGCCTGTCCTGACCCGTTTCTTCTTGAAATGAAGCCTGGATGATGTTTTTTAATTTTTAGAATGTTTTTTCGTTTATTTTCGAATTTTCTAACTCGGGTCGGGTTTGAACGGATAGGAAGAAATTTTTTTCTTCCTTATTTTTCAACCTGTCCAGACCCGTTTAATCCTGAAATGAAGCCTGGACGATGTTTTTTAATTTTTAGAATTTTTTTTGTATTAGTTTTTGAATTTTCTAACTCGGGTCGGGTTCGAACGGATAGGAAGGAAATTTTTTTTGTTCTCTATTTTTCGGCCTGCCCTTTCCCGTTTCGTATTGAAATGAAGCCTGGATGATGTTTTTTAATTTTTAGAATTTTTTTGCATTTATTTTTCAATTTTCTAACCCGGGTCGGGTTCGAACGGATAGGATGGAAATTTTTTTTCTTCTCTATTTTTCAGCCTGTCCTAACCCGTTTCTTCTTGAAATGAAGCCTGGATGATGTTTTTTAATTTTTTGAATTTTTTTGCATTTATTTTCGAATTTTCTAACTCGGGTCGGGTTTGAACGGATAGGAAGAAAATTTTTTTCTTCTTTATTTTTCAACCTGTCCGGACTCGTTTAATCCTGAAATGAAGCCGGGATGATGTTTTTTAATTTTTAGAATTTTTTTTGCATTTGTTTTTGAGTTTTCTAACTTGGGTCGGGTCCGAACGTATAGGAATGAAATTTTTTTTGTTCTCTATTTTTCAGCCTGTCCTTTCCCGTTTCGTATTGAAATGAAGCCTGGATGTTGTTTTTTAATTTTTAGAGTTTTTTTGCATTTATTTTTGAAGTTTCTAACCCGGGTCGGGTTCGAACGGATAGGAAGTAAATTTTTTTTCTTCTCTATTTCTCGGCCTGTGCTGACCCGTTTCGTCTTGAAATAAAGCCTGGATGATGTTTTTTAATTTTTAGAATTTTTTTCCATTTATTTTCGAATTTTCTAACTCGGGTCGGGTTTGAACGGATAGGAAGAAAATTTTTTTCTTCCTTATTTTTCAACCTGTCCGGACTCGTTTAATCCTGAAATGAAGCCGGGATGATGTTTTTTAATTTTTAGAATTTTTTTGCATTTATTTTTTAATTTTCTAACTCGGGTCGGGTTTGAACGGATAGTAAGGAAATTTTTTTTCCTCTTTATTTTTTAGCCTGCCTTGACCCGTTTAGTCTTGAAATGAAGTCTGGATGATTTTTTTTTAATTTTTAGAATTTTTTTGCAATTATTTTTCAATTTTCTAACCCGGGTCGGGTTCGAACGGATAGGAAGGAAATTTTTTTTCCTCTTTATTTTTTAGCCTGCCTTGACCCGTTTAGTCTTGAAATGAAGCCTGGATGATGTTTTTTAATTTTTAAAATTTTTTTGCATTTATTTTTCAATTTTCTAACCCGGGTCGGGTTCGAACGGATAGGAAGGAAATTTTTTTTCTTCTCTATTTTTCAGCCTGTCCTGACCCGTTTCTTCTTGAAATGAAGCCTGGATATTGTTTTTTAATTTTTAGAATTTTTTTCCATTTATTTTCGAATTTTCTAACTCGGGTCGGGTTTGAACGGATAGGAAGAAAATTTTTTTCTTCCTTATTTTTCAACCTGTCCAGACCCGTTTAATCCAGAAATGAAGCCTGGATGATGTTTTTTAATTTTTAGAATTTTTTTTGCATTTGTTTTTGAGTTTTCTAACTCGGGTCGGGTTCGAACGGATAGGAAGGAAATTTTTTTTGTTCTCTATTTTTCGGCCTGTCCTTTCCCGTTTTGTATTGAAATGAAGCCTGGATGTTGTTTTTTAATTTTTAGAGTTTTTTTGCATTTATTTTTGAAGTTTCTAACCCGGGTCGGGTTCGAACGGATAGGATGGAAATTTTTTTTCTTCTCTATTTTTCAGCCTGTCCTAACCCGTTTCTTCTTGAAATGAAGCCTGGATGATGTTTTTTAATTTTTTGAATTTTTTTGCATTTATTTTCGAATTTTCTAACTCGGGTCGGGTTTGAACGGATAGGAAGAAAATTTTTTTCTTCTTTATTTTTCAACCTGTCCGGACTCGTTTAATCCTGAAATGAAGCCTGGATGATGTTTTTTAATTTTTAGAATTTTTTTTGCATTTGTTTTTGAGTTTTCTAACTCGGGTCGGGTTCGGACGGATAGGAAGGAAATTTTTTTTGTTCTCTATTTTTCGGCCTGTCCTTTCCCGTTTCGTATTGAAATGAAGCCTGGATGTTGTTTTTTAATTTTTAGAGTTTTTTTGCATTTATTTTTGAAGTTTCTAACTCGGGTCGGGTTGGAACGGATAGGAAGGAAATTTTTTTTCTTCTCTATTTTTCGGCCTGTCCTGACATGTTTCATCTTGAAATAAAGCCTGGATGATGTTTTTTAATTTTTAGAATTTTTTTGCATTTATTTTTGAATTTTCTAACTCGGGTCGGGTTTAAACGGATAGGAAGTAAAATTTTTTTCCTCATTACTTTTTAGCCTGCCTTGACCCGTTTAGTCTTGAAATGAAGCTTGGATGATGTTTTTTAATTTTTAGAATTTTTTTGCATTTATTTTTCAATTTTCTAACCCGGGTCGGGTTTGAACGGATAGGAAGGAAATTTTTTTCCTCTTTATTTTATAGCCTGTCTTGACCCGTTTAGTCTTGAAATGAAGCCTGGCTGATGTTTTTTAATTTTTAGAATTTTTTTGCATTTATTTTTCAATTTTCTAACTCGGGTCGGGTTTGAACGGATAGGAAGAAAATTTTTTTTCTTCTTTATTTTTCAACCTGTCCTGACCCGTTTAATCCTGAAAAGAAGCCTGGATGATGTTTTTTAATTTTTAGAATTTTTTTTGCATTTGTTTTTGAATTTTCTAACTCGGGTCGGGTTCGAACGGATAGGGAGGAAATTTTTTTTGTTCTCTATTTTTCGGCCCGTCCTTTCCCGTTTCGTATTGAAATGAAGCCTGGATGTAGTTTTTTAATTTTTAGAGTTTTTTTGCATTTATTTTTGAAGTTTCTAACCCGTGTCGGGCTCGAACGGATAGGAAGGAAATTTTTTTTCTTCTCTATTTTTCGGCCTGTCCTTACCCGTTTCGTCTTGAAATAAAGCTTGGATGATGTGATTTAATTTTTAGATTTTTTTTGCATTTATTTTTGAATTTTCTAACTCGGGTCGGGTTTGAACGGATAGGAAGGAAATTTTTTTTCCTCTTTATTTTTTAGCCTGCCTTGACCCGTTTAGTCTTGAAATGAAGCCTGGATGATGTTTTTTAATTTTTAGAATTTTTTTGCATTTATTTTTCAATTTTCTAACCCGGGTCGGGTTTGAACGGATAGGAAGGAAATTTTTTTTCCTCTTTCTTTTTTAGCCTGTCTTGACCCGTTTAGTCTTGCAATGAAGCCTGGATGATGTTTTTTAATTTTTAGAATTTTTTTGCATTTATTTTTCAATTTTCTAACTCGGGTCGGGTTTGAACGGATAGGAAGAAAATTTTTTTTTCTTCTCTATTTTTCAGCCTGCTCTAACCCGTTTCTTCTTGAAATGAAGCCTGGATGATGTTTATTAATTTTTAGAATTTTTTTGCATTTATTTTCGAATTTTCTAACTCGGGTCGGGTTTGAACGGATAGGAAGAAAATTTTTTTTCTTCTTTATTTTTCAACCTGTCCGGACCTGTATAATCCTGAAATGAAGCCTGGACAATGTTTTTTAATTTTTAGAATTTTTTTTGTATTATTTTTGAATTTTCTAACTCGGGTCGGGTTCGAACGGATAGGAAGGAAATTTTTTTTGTTCTCTATTTTTCGGCCTGCCCTTTCCCGTTTCGTATTGAAATGAAGCCTGGATGATGTTTTTTAATTTTTAGAATTTTTTTGCATTTATTTTTCAATTTTCTGACCCAGGTCGGGTTCGAACGGATATGATGGAAATTTTTTTTCTTCTCTATTTTTCAGCCTGTCCTAACCCGTTTCTTCTTGAAATGAAGCCAGGATGATGTTTTTTAATTTTTTGAATTTTTTTGCATTTATTTTCGAATTTTCTAACTCGGGTCGGGTTTGAACGGATAGGAAGAAAATTTTTTTCTTCTTTATTTTTCAACCTGTCCGGACTCGTTTAATCCTGAAATGAAGCCTGGATGATGTTTTTTAATTTTTAGAATTTTTTTTGCATTTGTTTTTGAATTTTCTAACTCGGGTCGGGTTCGAACGGATAGGAAGAAAATTTTTTTTGTTCTCTATTTTTCGGCCTACCCTTTCCCGTTTCGTATTGAAATGAAGCCTGGATGATGTTTTTTAATTTTTAGAATTTTTTTGCATTTATTTTTCAATTTTCTGAACCAGGTCGGGTTCGAACGGATATGATGGAAATTTTTTTTCTTCTCTATTTTTCAGCCTGTCCTAACCCGTTTCTTCTTGAAATGAAGCCTGGATGATGTTTTTTAGTTTTTTGAATTTTTTTGCATTTATTTTCGAATTTTCTAACTCGGGTCGGGTTTGAACGGATAGGAAGAAAATTTTTTTCTTCTTTATTTTTCAACCTGTCCGGACTCGTTTAATCCTGAAATGAAGCCTGGATGATGTTTTTTAATTTTTAGAATTTTTTTTGCATTTGTTTTTGAGTTTTCTAACTCGGGTCGGGTTCGAACGGATAGGAAGGAAATTTTTTTTGTTCTCTATTTTTCAGCCTGTCCTTTCCTGTTTCGTATTGAAATGAAGCCTGGATGTTGTTTTTTAATTTTTAGTTTTTTTTGCATTTATTTTTGAAGTTTCTAACCCGGGTCGGGTTCGAACGGATAGGAAGGAAATTTTTTTTCTTCTCTATTTTTCAGCCTGTCCTGACCCGTTTCGTCTTGAAATAAAGCCTGGATGATGTTTTTTAATTTTTTGAATTTCTTTGTATTTATTTTTGAATTTTCTAACTCGGGTCGGGTTTGAACGGATAGGAAGGAATTTTTTTTTCCTCTTTATTTTTTAGCCTGTCCTGACCCGTTTCTTCTTGAAATGAAGCCTGGATGATGTTTATTAATTTTTAGAATTTTTTTGCATTTATTTTCGAATTTTCTAACACGGGTCGGGTTTGAACGGATAGGAAGAAAATTTTTTTTCTTCTTTATTTTTCGACCTGTCCAGACCTGTTTAATCCCGAAATGAAGCCTGGACGATGTTTTTTAATTTTTAGAATTTTTTTGCATTTGTTTTTGAATTTTCTAACTCGGGTCGGGTTCGAACGGATAGGAAGGAAATTTTTTTTGTTCTCTATTTTTCGGCCTGTCCTTTCCCGTTTCGTATTGAAATGAAGCCTGGATTCTGTTTTTTAATTTTTAGAGTTTTTTTGCATTTATTTTTGAAGTTTCTAACCCGGGTCGGGTTCGAACGAATAGGAAGGAAATTTTTTTTCTTCCCTATTTTTCAGCCTGTCCTGACCCGTTTCGTCTTGAAATAAAGCCTGGATGATGTTTTTTAATTTTTTGAATTTCTTTGTATTTATTTTTGAATTTTCTAACTCGGGTCGGGTTTGAACGGATAGGAAGGAAATTTTTTTTCGTCTTTATTTTTTAGCCTGCCTTGACCCGTTTAGTCTTGAAAAGAAGCCTGGATGATGTTTTTTAATTTTTAGAATTTTTTTACATTTTTTTTTCAATTTTCTAACCCGGGTCGGGTTCGAACGGTTAGGAAGGAAATTTTTTTTCTTCTCTATTTTTCAGCCTGTCCTGACCCGTTTCTTCTTGAAATGAAGCCTGGATAATGTTTTTTAATTTTTAGAATTTTGTTCCATTTATTTTCGAATTTTCTAACTCGGGTCGGGTTTGAACGGATAGGAAGAAAATTTTTTTCTTCCTTATTTTTCAACCTGTCCAGACCCGTTTAATCCAGAAATGAAGCCTGGATGATGTTTTTTAATTTTTAGATTTTTTTTTGCATTTGTTTTTGAGTTTTCTAACTCGGGTCGGGTTCGAACGGATAGGAAGGAAATTTTTTTTGTTCTCTATTTTTCGGCCTGTCCTTTCCCGTTTTGTATTGAAATGAAGCCTGGATGTTGTTTTTTAATTTTTAGAGTTTTTTTGCATTTATTTTTGAAGTTTCTAACCCGGGTCGGGTTCGAACGGATAGGATGGAAATTTTTTTTCTTCTCTATTTTTCAGCCTGTCCTAACCCGTTTCTTCTTGAAATGAAGCCTGGATGATGTTTTTTAATTTTTTGAATTTTTTTGCATTTATTTTCGAATTTTCTAACTCGGGTCGGGTTTGAATGGATAGGAAGAAAATTTTTTTCTTCTTTATTTTTCAACCTGTCCGGACTCGTTTAATCCTGAAATGAAGCCTGGATGATGTTTTTTAATTTTTAGAATTTTTTTTGCATTTGTTTTTGAGTTTTCTAACTTGGGTCGGGTTCGGACGGATAGGAAGGAAATTTTTTTTGTTCTCTATTTTTCGGCCTGTCCTTTCCCGTTTCGTATTGAAATGAAGCCTGGATGTTGTTTTTTAATTTTTAGAGTTTTTTTGCATTTATTTTTGAAGTTTCTAACTCGGGTCGGGTTGGAACGGATAGGAAGGAAATTTTTTTTCTTCTCTATTTTTCGGCCTGTCCTGACATGTTTCATCTTGAAATAAAGCCTGGATGATGTTTTTTAATTTTTAGAATTTTTTTGCATTTATTTTTGAATTTTCTA
The DNA here is from genome assembly GCF_932294415.1 of Quercus robur. NCBI lineage: Eukaryota > Viridiplantae > Streptophyta > Magnoliopsida > Fagales > Fagaceae > Quercus > Quercus robur. Next base: position 33,325,783 of record NC_065544.1, read on the forward strand.
ACTCGGGTCGGGTTTGAACGGATAGGAAGTAAAATTTTTTTCCTCATTACTTTTTAGCCTGCCTTGACCCGTTTAGTCTTGAAATGAAGCTTGGATGATGTTTTTTAATTTTTAGAATTTTTTTGCATTTATTTTTCAATTTTCTAACCCGGGTCGGGTTTGAACGGATAGGAAGGAAATTTTTTTCCTCTTTATTTTATAGCCTGTCTTGACCCGTTTAGTCTTGAAATGAAGCCTGGCTAATGTTTTTTAATTTTTAGAATTTTTTTGCATTTATTTTTCAATTTTCTAACTCGGGTCGGGTTTGAACGGATAGGAAGAAAATTTTTTTTCTTCTTTATTTTTCAACCTGTCCTGACCCGTTTAATCCTGAAAAGAAGCCTGGATGATGTTTTTTAATTTTTAGAATTTTTTTTGCATTTGTTTTTGAATTTTCTAACTCGGGTCGGGTTCGAACGGATAGGAAGGAAATTTTTTTTGTTCTCTATTTTTCGGCCTGTCCTTTCCCGTTTCGTATTGAAATGAAGCCTGGATTCTGTTTTTTAATTTTTAGAGTTTTTTTGCATTTATTTTTGAAGTTTCTAACCCGGGTCGGGTTCGAACGAATAGGAAGGAAATTTTTTTTCTTCCCTATTTTTCAGCCTGTCCTGACCCGTTTCGTCTTGAAATAAAGCCTGGATGATGTTTTTTAATTTTTTGAATTTCTTTGTATTTATTTTTGAATTTTCTAACTCGGGTCGGGTTTGAACGGATAGGAAGGAAATTTTTTTTCCTCTTTATTTTTTAGCCTGCCTTGACCCGTTTAGTCTTGAAATGAAGCCTGGATGATGTTTTTTAATTTTTAGAATTTTTTTACATTTTTTTTTCAATTTTCTAACCCGGGTCGGGTTCGAACGGTTAGGAAGGAAATTTTTTTTCTTCTCTATTTTTCAGCCTGTCCTGACCCGTTTCTTCTTGAAATGAAGCCTGGATAATGTTTTTTAATTTTTAGAATTTTGTTCCATTTATTTTCGAATTTTCTAACTCGGGTCGGGTTTGAACGGATAGGAAGAAAATTTTTTTCTTCCTTATTTTTCAACCTGTCCAGACCCGTTTAATCCAGAAATGAAGCCTGGATGATGTTTTTTAATTTTTAGAATTTTTTTTGCATTTGTTTTTGAGTTTTCTAACTCGGGTCGGGTTCGAACGGATAGGAAGGAAATTTTTTTTGTTCTCTATTTTTCGGCCTGTCCTTTCCCGTTTTGTATTGAAATGAAGCCTGGATGTTGTTTTTTAATTTTTAGAGTTTTTTTGCATTTATTTTTGAAGTTTCTAACCCGGGTCGGGTTCGAACGGATAGGATGGAAATTTTTTTTCTTCTCTATTTTTCAGCCTGTCCTAACCCGTTTCTTCTTGAAATGAAGCCTGGATGATGTTTTTTAGTTTTTTGAATTTTTTTGCATTTATTTTCGAATTTTCTAACTCGGGTCGGGTTTGAATGGATAGGAAGAAAATTTTTTTCTTCTTTATTTTTCAACCTGTCCGGACTCGTTTAATCCTGAAATGAAGCCTGGATGATGTTTTTTAATTTTTAGAATTTTTTTTGCATTTGTTTTTGAGTTTTCTAACTCGGGTCGGGTTCGGACGGATAGGAAGGAAATTTTTTTTGTTCTCTATTTTTCGGCCTGTCCTTTCCCGTTTCGTATTGAAATGAAGCCTGGATGTTGTTTTTTAATTTTTAGAGTTTTTTTGCATTTATTTTTGAAGTTTCTAACTCGGGTCGGGTTGGAACGGATAGGAAGGAAATTTTTTTTCTTCTCTATTTTTCGGCCTGTCCTGACATCTTTCATCTTGAAATAAAGCCTGGATGATGTTTTTTAATTTTTAGAATTTTTTTGCATTTATTTTTGAATTTCTAACTCGGGTCGGGTTTGAACGGATAGGAAGTAAAATTTTTTTCCTCATTACTTTTTAGCCTGCCTTGACCCGTTTAGTCTTGAAATGAAGCTTGGATGATGTTTTTTAATTTTTAGAATTTTTTTGCATTTATTTTTCAGTTTCTAACCCGGGTCGGGTTTGAACGGATAGGAAGGAAATTTTTTTCCTCTTTATTTTATAGCCTGTCTTGACCCGTTTAGTCTTGAAATGAAGCCTGGCTGATGTTTTTTAATTTTTAGAATTTTTTTGCATTTATTTTTCAATTTTCTAACCCGGGTCGGGTTCGAACGGTTAGGAAGGAAATTTTTTTTCTACTCTATTTTTCAGCCTGTCCTGACCCGTTTCTTCTTGAAATGAAGCCTGGATAATGTTTTTTAATTTTTAGAATTTTTTTCCATTTATTTTCGAATTTTCTAACTCGGGTCGGGTTTGAACGGATAGGAAGAAAATTTTTTTCTTCCTTATTTTTCAACCTGTCCAGACCCGTTTAATCCAGAAATGAAGCCTGGATGATGTTTTTTAATTTTTAGAATTTTTTTTGCATTTGTTTTTGAGTTTTCTAACTCGGGTCGGGTTCGAACGAATAGGAAGGAAATTTTTTTTGTTCTCTATTTTTCGGCCTGTCCTTTCCCGTTTTGTATTGAAATGAAGCCTGGATGTTGTTTTTTAATTTTTAGAGTTTTTTTGCATTTATTTTTGAAGTTTCTAACCCGGGTCGGGTTCGAATGGATAGGAAGGAAATTTTTTTTCTTCTCTATTTTTCAGCCTGTCCTAACCCGTTTCTTCTTGAAATGAAGCCTGGATGATGTTTTTTAATTTTTTGAATTTTTTTGCATTTATTTTCGAATTTTCTAACTCGGGTCGGGTTTGAATGGATAGGAAGAAAATTTTTTTCTTCTTTATTTTTCAACCTGTCCGGACTCGTTTAATCCTGAAATGAAGCCTGGATGATGTTTTTTAATTTTTAGAATTTTTTTTGCATTTGTTTTTGAGTTTTCTAACTCGGGTCGGGTTCGGACGGATAGGAAGGAAATTTTTTTTGTTCTCTATTTTTCGGCCTGTCCTTTCCCGTTTCGTATTGAAATGAAGCCTGGATGTTGTTTTTTAATTTTTAGAGTTTTTTTGCATTTATTTTTGAAGTTTCTAACTCGGGTCGGGTTGGAACGGATAGGAAGGAAATTTTTTTTCTTCTCTATTTTTCGGCCTGTCCTGACATCTTTCATCTTGAAATAAAGCCTGGATGATGTTTTTTAATTTTTAGAATTTTTTTGCATTTATTTTTGAATTTTCTAACTCGGGTCGGGTTTGAACGGATAGGAAGTAAAATTTTTTTCCTCATTACTTTTTAGCCTGCCTTGACCCGTTTAGTCTTGAAATGAAGCTTGGATGATGTTTTTTAATTTTTAGAATTTTTTTGCATTTATTTTTCAATTTTCTAACCCGGGTCGGGTTTGAACGGATAGGAAGGAAATTTTTTTCCTCTTTATTTTATAGCCTGTCTTGACCCGTTTAGTCTTGAAATGAAGCCTGGCTGATGTTTTTTAATTTTTAGAATTTTTTTGCATTTATTTTTCAATTTTCTAACTCGGGTCGGGTTTGAACGGATAGGAAGAAAATTTTTTTTCTTCTTTATTTTTCAACCTGTCCTGACCCGTTTAATCCTGAAAAGAAGCCTGGATGATGTTTTTTAATTTTTAGAATTTTTTTTGCATTTGTTTTTGAATTTTCTAACTCGGGTCGGGTTCGAACGGATAGGAAGGAAATTTTTTTTGTTCTCTATTTTTCGGCCTGTCCTTTCCCGTTTCGTATTGAAATGAAGCCTGGATTCTGTTTTTTAATTTTTAGAGTTTTTTTGCATTTATTTTTGAAGTTTCTAACCCGGGTCGGGTTCGAACGAATAGGAAGGAAATTTTTTTTCTTCCCTATTTTTCAGCCTGTCCTGACCCGTTTCGTCTTGAAATAAAGCCTGGATGATGTTTTTTAATTTTTTGAATTTCTTTGTATTTATTTTTGAATTTTCTAACTCGGGTCGGGTTTGAACGGATAGGAAGGAAATTTTTTTTCCTCTTTATTTTTTAGCCTGCCTTGACCCGTTTAGTCTTGAAATGAAGCCTGGATGATGTTTTTTAATTTTTAGAATTTTTTTACATTTTTTTTTCAATTTTTTAACCCGGGTCGGGTTCGAACGGTTAGGAAGGAAATTTTTTTTCTTCTCTATTTTTCAGCCTGTCCTGACCCGTTTCTTCTTGAAATGAAGCCTGGATAATGTTTTTTAATTTTTAGAATTTTGTTCCATTTATTTTCGAATTTTCTAACTCGGGTCGGGTTTGAACGGATAGGAAGAAAATTTTTTTCTTCCTTATTTTTAAACCTGTCCAGACCCGTTTAATCCAGAAATGAAGCCTGGATGATGTTTTTTAATTTTTAGAATTTTTTTTGCATTTGTTTTTGAGTTTTCTAACTCGGGTCGGGTTCGAACGGATAGGAAGGAAATTTTTTTTGTTCTCTATTTTTCGGCCTGTCCTTTCCCGTTTTGTATTGAAATGAAGCCTGGATGTTGTTTTTTAATTTTTAGAGTTTTTTTGCATTTATTTTTGAAGTTTCTAACCCGGGTCGGGTTCGAACGGATAGGATGGAAATTTTTTTTCTTCTCTATTTTTCAGCCTGTCCTAACCCGTTTCTTCTTGAAATGAAGCCTGGATGATGTTTTTCAGTTTTTTGAATTTTTTTTGCATTTATTTTCGAATTTTCTAACTCGGGTCGGGTTTGAATGGATAGGAAGAAAATTTTTTTCTTCTTTATTTTTCAACCTGTCCGGACTCGTTTAATCCTGAAATGAAGCCTGGATGATGTTTTTTAATTTTTAGAATTTTTTTTGCATTTGTTTTTGAGTTTTCTAACTCGGGTCGGGTTCGGACGGATAGGAAGGAAATTTTTTTTGTTCTCTATTTTTCGGCCTGTCCTTTCCCGTTTCGTATTGAAATGAAGCCTGGATGTTGTTTTTTAATTTTTAGAGTTTTTTTGCATTTATTTTTGAAGTTTCTAACTCGGGTCGGGTTGGAACGGATAGGAAGGAAAATTTTTTTCTTCTCTATTTTTCGGCCTGTCCTGACATCTTTCATCTTGAAATAAAGCCTGGATGATGTTTTTTAATTTTTAGAATTTTTTTGCATTTATTTTTGAATTTTCTAACTCGGGTCGGGTTTGAACGGATAGGAAGTAAAATTTTTTTCCTCATTACTTTTTAGCCTGCCTTGACCCGTTTAGTCTTGAAATGAAGCTTGGATGATGTTTTTTAATTTTTAGAATTTTTTTGCATTTATTTTTCAATTTTCTAACCCGGGTCGGGTTTGAACGGATAGGAAGGAAATTTTTTTCCTCTTTATTTTATAGCCTGTCTTGACCCGTTTAGTCTTGAAATGAAGCCTGGCTGATGTTTTTTAATTTTTAGAATTTTTTTGCATTTATTTTTCAATTTTCTAACCCGGGTCGGGTTCGAACGGTTAGGAAGGAAATTTTTTTTCTACTCTATTTTTCAGCCTGTCCTGACCCGTTTCTTCTTGAAATGAAGCCTGGATAATGTTTTTTAATTTTTAGAATTTTTTTCCATTTATTTTCGAATTTTCTAACTCGGGTCGGGTTTGAACGGATAGGAAGAAAATTTTTTTCTTCCTTATTTTTCAACCTGTCCAGACCCGTTTAATCCAGAAATGAAGCCTGGATGATGTTTTTTAATTTTTAGAATTTTTTTTGCATTTGTTTTTGAGTTTTCTAACTCGGGTCGGGTTCGAACGGATAGGAAGGAAATTTTTTTTGTTCTCTATTTTTCGGCCTGTCCTTTCCCGTTTTGTATTGAAATGAAGCCTGGATGTTGTTTTTTAATTTTTAGAGTTTTTTTGCATTTATTTTTGAAGTTTCTAACCCGGGTCGGGTTCGAACGGATAGGATGGAAATTTTTTTTCTTCTCTATTTTTCAGCCTGTCCTAACCCGTTTCTTCTTGAAATGAAGCCTGGATGATGTTTTTTAATTTTTTGAATTTTTTTGCATTTATTTTCGAATTTTCTAACTCGGGTCGGGTTTGAATGGATAGGAAGAAAATTTTTTTCTTCTTTATTTTTCAACCTGTCTGGACTCGTTTAATCCTGAAATGAAGCCTGGATGATGTTTTTTAATTTTTAGAATTTTTTTTGCATTTGTTTTTGAGTTTTCTAACTCGGGTCGGGTTCGGACGGATAGGAAGGAAATTTTTTTTGTTCTCTATTTTTCGGCCTGTCCTTTCCCGTTTCGTATTGAAATGAAGCCTGGATGTTGTTTTTTAATTTTTAGAGGTTTTTTGCATTTATTTTTGAAGTTTCTAACTCGGGTCGGGTTGGAACGGATAGGAAGGAAATTTTTTTTCTTCTCTATTTTTCGGCCTGTCCTGACATCTTTCATCTTGAAATAAAGCCTGGATGATATTTTTTAATTTTTAGAATTTTTTTGCATTTATTTTTGAATTTTCTAACTCGGGTCGGGTTTGAACGGATAGGAAGTAAAATTTTTTTCCTCATTACTTTTTAGCCTGCCTTGACCCGTTTAGTCTTGAAATGAAGCTTGGATGATGTTTTTTAATTTTTAGAATTTTTTTGCATTTATTTTTCAATTTTCTAACCCGGGTCGGGTTTGAACGGATAGGAAGGAAATTTTTTTCCTCTTTATTTTATAGCCTGTCTTGACCCGTTTAGTCTTGAAATGAAGCCTGGCTGATGTTTTTTAATTTTTAGAATTTTTTTGCATTTATTTTTCAATTTTCTAACTCGGGTCGGGTTTGAACGGATAGGAAGAAAATTTTTTTTCTTCTTTATTTTTCAACCTGTCCTGACCCGTTTAATCCTGAAAAGAAGCCTGGATGATGTTTTTTAATTTTTAGAATTTTTTTTGCATTTGTTTTTGAATTTTCTAACTCGGGTCGGGTTCGAACGGATAGGAAGGAAATTTTTTTTGTTCTCTATTTTTCGGCCTGTCCTTTCCCGTTTCGTATTGAAATGAAGCCTGGATTCTGTTTTTTAATTTTTAGAGTTTTTTTGCATTTATTTTTGAAGTTTCTAACCCGGGTCGGGTTCGAACGAATAGGAAGGAAATTTTTTTTCTTCCCTATTTTTCAGCCTGTCCTGACCCGTTTCGTCTTGAAATAAAGCCTGGATGATGTTTTTTAATTTTTTGAATTTCTTTGTATTTATTTTTGAATTTTCTAACTCGGGTCGGGTTTGAACGGATAGGAAGGAAATTTTTTTTCCTCTTTATTTTTTAGCCTGCCTTGACCCGTTTAGTCTTGAAATGAAGCCTGGATGATGTTTTTTAATTTTTAGAATTTTTTTACATTTTTTTTTCAATTTTCTAACCCGGGTCGGGTTCGAACGGTTAGGAAGGAAATTTTTTTTCTTCTCTATTTTTCAGCCTGTCCTGACCCGTTTCTTCTTGAAATGAAGCCTGGATAATGTTTTTTAATTTTTAGAATTTTGTTCCATTTATTTTCGAATTTTCTAACTCGGGTCGGGTTTGAACGGATAGGAAGAAAATTTTTTTCTTCCTTATTTTTCAACCTGTCCAGACCCGTTTAATCCAGAAATGAAGCCTGGATGATGTTTTTTAATTTTTAGAATTTTTTTTGCATTTGTTTTTGAGTTTTCTAACTCGGGTCGGGTTCGAACGGATAGGAAGGAAATTTTTTTTGTTCTCTATTTTTCGGCCTGTCCTTTCCCGTTTTGTATTGAAATGAAGCCTGGATGTTGTTTTTTAATTTTTAGAGTTTTTTTGCATTTATTTTTGAAGTTTCTAACCCGGGTCGGGTTCGAACGGATAGGATGGAAATTTTTTTTCTTCTCTATTTTTCAGCCTGTCCTAACCCGTTTCTTCTTGAAATTAAGCCTGGATGATGTTTTTTAGTTTTTTGAATTTTTTTGCATTTATTTTCGAATTTTCTAACTCGGGTCGGGTTTGAATGGATAGGAAGAAAATTTTTTTCTTCTTTATTTTTCAACCTGTCCGGACTCGTTTAATCCTGAAATGAAGCCTGGATGATGTTTTTTAATTTTTAGAATTTTTTTTGCATTTGTTTTTGAGTTTTCTAACTCGGGTCGGGTTCGGACGGATAGGAAGGAAATTTTTTTTGTTCTCTATTTTTCGGCCTGTCCTTTCCCGTTTCGTATTGAAATGAAGCCTGGATGTTTTTTTTTAATTTTTAGAGTTTTTTTGCATTTATTTTTGAAGTTTCTAACTCGGGTCGGGTTCGGACGGATAGGAAGGAAATTTTTTTTCTTCTCTATTTTTCGGCCTGTCCTTACCCGTTTCGTCTTGAAATAAAGCTTGGATGATGTGATTTAATTTTTAGATTTTTTTTGCATTTATTTTTGAATTTTCTAACTCGGGTCGGGTTTGAACGGATAGGAAGGAAATTTTTTTTCCACTTTATTTTTTAGCCTGCCTTGACCCGTTTAGTCTTGAAATGAAGCCTGGATGATGTTTTTTAATTTTTAGAATTTTTTTGCATTTATTTTTCAATTTTCTAACCCGGGTCGGGTTTGAACGGATAGGAAGGAAATTTTTTTTCCTCTTTCTTTTTTAGCCTGTCTTGACCCGTTTAGTCTTGCAATGAAGCCTGGATGATGTTTATTAATTTTTAGAATTTTTTTGCATTTATTTTCGAATTTTCTAACTCGGGTCGGGTTTGAACGGATAGGAAGAAAATTTTTTTTCTTCTTTATTTTTCAACCTGTCCGGACCTGTATAATCCTGAAATGAAGCCTGGACAATGTTTTTTAATTTTTAGAATTTTTTTTGTATTATTTTTGAATTTTCTAACTCGGGTCGGGTTCGAACGGATAGGATGGAAATTTTTTTTGTTCTCTATTTTTCGGCCTGCCCTTTCCCGTTTCGTATTGAAATGAAGCCTGGATGATGTTTTTTAATTTTTAGAATTTTTTTGCATTTATTTTTCAATTTTCTGACCCAGGTCGGGTTCGAACGGATATGATGGAAATTTTTTTTCTTCTCTATTTTTCAGCCTGTCCTAACCCGTTTCTTCTTGAAATGAAGCCAGGATGATGTTTTTTAATTTTTTGAATTTTTTTGCATTTATTTTCGAATTTTCTAACTCGGGTCGGGTTTGAACGGATAGGAAGAAAATTTTTTTCTTCTTTATTTTTCAACCTGTCCGGACTCGTTTAATCCTGAAATGAAGCCTGGATGATGTTTTTTAATTTTTAGAATTTTTTTGCATTTATTTTCGAATTTTCTAACACGGGTCGGGTTTGAACGGATAGGAAGAAATTTTTTTTTCTTCTTTATTTTTCGACCTGTCCAGACCTGTTTAATCCTGAAATGAAGCCTGGACGATGTTTTTTAATTTTTAGAATTTTTTTGCATTTGTTTTTGAATTTTCTAACTCGGGTCGGGTTCGAACGGATAGGAAGGAAATTTTTTTTGTTCTCTATTTTTCGGCCTGTCCTTTCCCGTTTCGTATTGAAATGAAGCCTGGATTCTGTTTTTTAATTTTTAGAGTTTTTTTGCATTTATTTTTGAAGTTTCTAACCCGGGTCGGGTTCGAACGAATAGGAAGGAAATTTTTTTTCTTCTCTATTTTTCAGCCTGTCCTGATCCGTTTCGTCTTGAAATAATGCCTGGATGATGTTTTTTAATTTTTTGAATTTCTTTGTATTTATTTTTGAATTTTCTAACTCGGGTCGGGTTTGAACGGATAGGAAGGAAATTTTTTTTCCTCTTTATTTTTTAGCCTGCCTTGACCCGTTTAGTCTTGAAATGAAGCCTGGATGATGTTTTTTAATTTTTAGAATTTTTTTACATTTTTTTTTCAATTTTCTAACCCGGGTCGGGTTCGAACGGTTAGGAAGGAAATTTTTTTTCTTCTCTATTTTTCAGCCTGTCCGGACCCGTTTCTTCTTGAAATGAAGCCTGGATGATGTTTTTTGTTTTTAGAATGTTTTTTCGTTTATTTTCGAATTTTCTAACTCGGGTCGGGTTTGAACGGATAGGAAGAAATTTTTTTTCTTCCTTACTTTTCAACCTGTCCAGACCCGTTTAATCCTGAAATGAAGCCTGGACGATGTTTTTTAATTTTTAGAATTTTTTTTGTATTAGTTTTTTAATTTTCTAACTCGGGTCGGGTTCGAACGGATAGGAAGGATATTTTTTTTGTTCTCTATTTTTCGGCCTGCCCTTTCCCGTTTCGTATTGAAATGAAGCCTGGATGATGTTTTTTAATTTTTAGAATTTTTTTGCATTTATTTTTCAATTTTCTAACCCGGGTCGGGTTCGAACGGATAGGATGGAAATTTTTTTTCTTCTCTATTTTTCAGCCTGTCCTAACCCGTTTCTTCTTGAAATGAAGCCTGGATGATGTTTTTTAATTTTTTGAATTTTTTTGCATTTATTTTCGAATTTTCTAACTCGGGTCAGGTTTGAACGGATAGGAAGAAAATTTTTTTCTTCTTTATTTTTCAACCTGTCCGGACTCGTTTAATCCTGAAATGAAGCCGGGATGATGTTTTTTAATTTTTAGAATTTTTTTGGATTTGTTTTTGAGTTTTCTAACTTGGGTCGGGTTCGAACGGATAGGAAGGAAATTTTTTTTGTTCTCTATTTTTCAGCCTGTCCTTTCCCGTTTCGTATTGAAATGAAGCCTGGATGTTGTTTTTTAATTTTTAGAGTTTTTTTGCATTTATTTTTGAAGTTTCTAACCCGGGTCGGGTTCGAACGGATAGGAAGTAAATTTTTTTTCTTCTCTATTTCTCGGCCTGTGCTGACCCGTTTCGTCTTGAAATAAAGCCTGGATGATGTTTTTTAATTTTTAGAATTTTTTTCCATTTATTTTCGAATTTTCTAACTCGGGTCGGGTTTGAACGGATAGGAAGAAAATTTTTTTCTTCCTTATTTTTCAACCTGTCCGGACTCGTTTAATCCTGAAATGAAGCCGGGATGATGTTTTTTAATTTTTAGAATTTTTTTGCATTTATTTTTTAATTTTCTAACTCGGGCCGGGTTTGAACGGATAGTAAGGAAATTTTTTTTCCTCTTTATTTTTTAGCCTGCCTTGACCCGTTTAGTCTTGAAATGAAGCCTGGATGATGTTTTTTAATTTTTAGAATTTTTTTGCAATTATTTTTCAATTTTCTAACCCGGGTCGGGTTCGAACGGATAGGAAGGAAATTTTTTTTCCTCTTTATTTTTTAGCCTGCCTTGACCCGTTTAGTCTTGAAATGAAGCCTGGATGATGTTTTTTAATTTTTAGAATTTTTTTGCATTTATTTTTCAATTTTCTAACCCGGGTCGGGTTCGAACGGATAGGAAGGAAATTTTTTTTCTTCTCTATTTTTCAGCCTGTCCTGACCCGTTTCTTCTTGAAATGAAGCCTGGATAATGTTTTTTAATTTTTAGAATTTTTTCCCATTTATTTTCGAATTTTCTAACTCGGGTCGGGTTTGAACGGATAGGAAGAAAATTTTTTTCTTCCTTATTTTTCAACCTGTCCAGACCCGTTTAATCCAGAAATGAAGCCTGGATGATGTTTTTTAATTTTTAGAATTTTTTTTGCATTTGTTTTTTAGTTTTCTAACTCGGGTCGGGTTCGAACGGATAGGAAGGAAATTTTTTTTGTTCTCTATTTTTCGGCCTGTCCTTTCCCGTTTTGTATTGAAATGAAGCCTGGATGTTGTTTTTTAATTTTTAGAGTTTTTTTGCATTTATTTTTGAAGTTTCTAACCCGGGTCGGGTTCGAACGGATAGGATGGAAATTTTTTTTCTTCTCTATTTTTCTGCCTGTCCTAACCCGTTTCTTCTTGAAATGAAGCCTGGATGATGTTTTTTAATTTTTTGAATTTTTTTGCATTTATTTTCGAATTTTCTAACTCGGGTCGGGTTTGAACGGATGGGAAGAAAATTTTTTTCTTCTTTATTTTTCAACCTGTCCGGACTCGTTTAATCCTGAAATGAAGCCTGGATGATGTTTTTTAATTTTTAGAATTTTTTTTGCATTTGTTTTTGAGTTTTCTAACTCGGGTCGGGTTCGGACGGATAGGAAGGAAATTTTTTTTGTTCTCTATTTTTCGGCCTGTCCTTTCCCGTTTCGTATTGAAATGAAGCCTGGATGTTGTTTTTTAATTTTTAGAGTTTTTTTGCATTTATTTTTGAAGTTTCTAACTCGGGTCGGGTTGGAACGGATAGGAAGGAAATTTTTTTTCTTCTCTATTTTTCGGCCTGTCCTGACATGTTTCATCTTGAAATAAAGCCTGGATGATGTTTTTCAATTTTTAGAATTTTTTTGCATTTATTTTTGAATTTTCTAACTCGGGTCGGGTTTGAACGGATAGGAAGTAAAATTTTTTTCCTCATTACTTTTTAGCCTGCCTTGACCCGTTTAGTCTTGAAATGAAGCGTGGATGATGTTTTTTAATTTTTAGAATTTTTTTGCATTTATTTTTCAATTTTCTAACCCGGGTCGGGTTTGAACGGATAGGAAGGAAATTTTTTTCCTCTTTATTTTATAGCCTGTCTTGACCCGTTTAGTCTTGAAATGAAGCCTGGCTGATGTTTTTTAATTTTTAGAATTTTTTTGCATTTATTTTTCAATTTTCTAACTCGGGTCGGGTTTGAACGGATAGGAAGACAATTTTTTTTCTTCTTTATTTTTCAACCTGTCCTGACCCGTTTAATCCTGAAAAGAAGCCTGGATGATGTTTTTTAATTTTTAGAATTTTTTTTGCATTTGTTTTTGAATTTTCTAACTCGGGTCGGGTTCGAACTTATAGGGAGGAAATTTTTTTTGTTCTCTATTTTTCGGCCCGTCCTTTCCCGTTTCGTATTGAAATGAAGCCTGGATGTAGTTTTTTAATTTTTAGAGTTTTTTTGCATTTATTTTTGAAGTTTCTAACCCGTGTCGGGCTCGAACGGATAGGAAGGAAATTTTTTTTCTTCTCTATTTTTCGGCCTGTCCTTACCCGTTTCGTCTTGAAATAAAGCTTGGATGATGTGATTTAATTTTTAGATTTTTTTTGCATTTATTTTTGAATTTTCTAACTCGGGTCGGGTTTGAACGGATAGGAAGGAAATTTTTTTTCCTCTTTATTTTTTAGCCTGCCTTGACCCGTTTAGTCTTGAAATGAAGCCTGGATGATGTTTTTTAATTTTTAGAATTTTTTTGCATTTATTTTTCAATTTTCTAACCCGGGTCGGGTTTGAACGGATAGGAAGGAAATTTTTTTTCCTCTTTCTTTTTTAGCCTGTCTTGACCCGTTTAGTCTTGCAATGAAGCCTGGATGATGTTTTTTAATTTTTAGAATTTTTTTGCATTTATTTTTCAATTTTCTAACTCGGGTCGGGTTTGAACGGATAGGAAGAAAATTTTTTTTTTCTTCTCTATTTTTCAGCCTGCTCTAACCCGTTTCTTCTTGAAATGAAGCCTGGATGATGTTTATTAATTTTTAGAATTTTTTTGCATTTATTTTCGAATTTTCTAACTCGGGTCGGGTTCGAACGGATAGGAAGAAATTTTTTTTTCTTCTTTATTTTTCAACCTGTCCGGACCTGTATAATCCTGAAATGAAGCCTGGACAATGTTTTTTAATTTTTAGAATTTTTTTTGTATTATTTTTGAATTTTCTAACTCGGGTCGGGTTCGAACGGATAGGAAGGAAATTTTTTTTGTTCTCTATTTTTGGGCCTGCCCTTTCCCGTTTCGTATTGAAATGAAGCCTGGATGATGTTTTTTAATTTTTAGAATTTTTTTGCATTTATTTTTCAATTTTCTAACCCAGGTCGGGTTCGAACGGATAGGATGGAAATTTTTTTTCTTCTCTATTTTTCAGCCTGTCCTAACCCGTTTCTTCTTGAAATGAAGCCAGGATGATGTTTTTTAATTTTTTGAATTTTTTTGCATTTATTTTCGAATTTTCTAACTCGGGTCGGGTTTGAACGGATAGGAAGAAATTTTTTTTCTTCTTTATTTTTCAACCTGTCCGGACTCGTTTAATCCTGAAATGAAGCCTGGATGATGTTTTTTAATGTTTAGAATTTTTTTTGCATTTGTTTTTGAGTTTTCTAACTCGGGTCGGGTTCGAACGGATAGGTAGGAAATTTTTTTTGTTCTCTATTTTTCAGCCTGTCCTTTCCTGTTTCGTATTGAAATGAAGCCTGGATGTTGTTTTTTAATTTTTAGAGTTTTTTTGCATTTATTTTTGAAGTTTCTAACCCGTGTCGGGCTCGAACGGATAGGAAGGAAATTTTTTTTCTTCTCTATTTTTCGGCCTGTCCTTACCCGTTTCGTCTTGAAATAAAGCTTGGATGATGTGATTTAATTTTTAGATTTTTTTTGCATTTATTTTTGAATTTTCTAACTCGGGTCGGGTTTGAACGGATAGGAAGGAAATTTTTTTTCCTCTTTATTTTTTAGCCTGCCTTGACCCGTTTAGTCTTGAAATGAAGCCTGGATGATGTTTTTTAATTTTTATAATTTTTTTGCATTTATTTTTCAATTTTCTAACCCGGGTCGGGTTTGAACGGATAGGAAGGAAATTTTTTTTCCTCTTTCTTTTTTAGCCTGTCTTGACCCGTTTAGTCTTGCAATGAAGCCTGGATGATGTTTTTTAATTTTTAGAATTTTTTTGCATTTATTTTTCAATTTTCTAACTCGGGTCGGGTTTGAACGGATAGGAAGAAAATTTTTTTTTCTTCTCTATTTTTCAGCCTGCTCTAACCCGTTTCTTCTTGAAATGAAGCCTGGATGATGTTTATTAATTTTTAGAATTTTTTTGCATTTATTTTCGAATTTTCTAACTCGGGTCGGGTTTGAACGGATAGGAAGAAAATTTTTTTTCTTCTTTATTTTTCAACCTGTCCGGACCTGTATAATCCTGAAATGAAGCCTGGACAATGTTTTTTAATTTTTAGAATTTTTTTTGTATTATTTTTGAATTTTCTAACTCGGGTCGGGTTCGAACGGATAGGAAGGAAATTTTTTTTGTTCTCTATTTTTCGGCCTGCCCTTTCCCGTTTCGTATTGAAATGAAGCCTGGATGATGTTTTTTAATTTTTAGAATTTTTTTGCATTTATTTTTCAATTTTCTGACCCAGGTCGGGTTCGAACGGATAGGATGGAAATTTTTTTTCTTCTCTATTTTTCAGCTTGTCCTAACCCGTTTCTTCTTGAAATGAAGCCAGGATGATGTTTTTTAATTTTTTGAATTTTTTTGCATTTATTTTCGAATTTTCTAACTCGGGTCGGGTTTGAACGGATAGGAAGAAAATTTTTTTCTTCTTTATTTATCAACCTGTCCGGACTCGTTTAATCCTGAAATGAAGCCTGGATGATGTTTTTTAATTTTTAGAATTTTTTTTGCATTTGTTTTTGAGTTTTCTAACTCGGGTCGGGTTCGAACGGATAGGAAGGAAATTTTTTTTGTTCTCTATTTTTCGGCCTGTCCTTTCCCGTTTCGTATTGAAATGAAGCCTGGATGATGTTTATTAATTTTTAGAATTTTTTTGCATTTATTTTCGAATTTTATAACACGGGTCGGGTTTGAACGGATAGGAAGAAAATTTTTTTTCTTCTTTATTTTTCGACCTGTCCAGACCTGTTTAATCCTGAAATGAAGCCTGGACGATGTTTTTTAATTTTTAGAATTTTTTTGCATTTGTTTTTGAATTTTCTAACTCGGGTCGGGTTCGAACGGATAGGAAGGAAATTTTTTTTGTTCTCTATTTTTCGGCCTGTCCTTTCCCGTTTCGTATTGAAATGAAGCCTGGATTCTGTTTTTTAATTTTTAGAGTTTTTTTGCATTTATTTTTGAAGAGTCTAACCCGGGTCGGGTTCGAACGAATAGGAAGGAAATTTTTTTTCTTCTCTATTTTTCAGCCTGTCCTGACCCGTTTCGTATTGAAATGAAGCCTGGATGATGTTTTTTAATTTTTAGAATTTTTTTGCATTTATTTTCGAATTTTCTAACTCGGGTCGGGTTTGAACGGATAGGAAGAAATTTTTTTTCTTCCTTATTTTTCAACCTGTCCAGACCCGTTTAATCCTGAAATGAAGCCTGGACGATGTTTTTTAATTTTTAGAATTTTTTTTGTATTAGTTTTTTAATTTTCTAACTCGGGTCGGGTTCGAACGGATAGGAAGGATATTTTTTTTGTTCTCTATTTTTCGGCCTGCCCTTTCCCGTTTCGTATTGAAATGAAGCCTGGATGATGTTTTTTAATTTTTAGAATTTTTTTGCATTTATTTTTCAATTTTCTAACCCGGGTCGGGTTCGAACGGATAGGATGGAAATTTTTTTTCTTCTCTATTTTTTATCCTGTCCTAACCCGTTTCTTCTTGAAATGAAGCCTGGATGATGTTTTTTAATTTTTTGAATTTTTTTGCATTTATTTTCGAATTTTCTAACTCGGGTCAGGTTTGAACGGATAGGAAGAAAATTTTTTTCTTCTTTATTTTTCAACCTGTCCGGACTCGTTTAATCCTGAAATGAAGCCGGGATGATGTTTTTTAATTTTTAGAATTTTTTTGGATTTGTTTTTGAGTTTTCTAACTTGGGTCGGGTTCGAATGGATAGGAAGGAAATTTTTTTTGTTCTCTATTTTTCAGCCTGTCCTTTCCCGTTTCGTATTGAAATGAAGCCTGGATGTTGTTTTTTAATTTTTAGAGTTTTTTTGCATTTATTTTTGAAGTTTCTAACCCGGGTCGGGTTCGAACGGATAGGAAGTAAATTTTTTTTCTTCTCTATTTCTCGGCCTGTGCTGACCCGTTTCGTCTTGAAATAAAGCCTGGATGATGTTTTTTAATTTTTAGAATTTTTTTCCATTTATTTTCGAATTTTCTAACTCGGGTCGGGTTTGAACGGATAGGAAGAAAATTTTTTTCTTCCTTATTTTTCAACCTGTCCGGACTCGTTTAATCCTGAAATGAAGCCGGGATGATGTTTTTTAATTTTTAGAATTTTTTTGCATTTATTTTTTAATTTTCTAACTCGGGTCGGGTTTGAACGGATAGTAAGGAAATTTTTTTTCCTCTTTATTTTTTAGCCTGCCTTGACCCGTTTAGTCTTGAAATGAAGCCTGGATGATGTTTTTTAATTTTTAGAATTTTTTTGCAATTATTTTTCAATTTTCTAACCCGGGTCGGGTTCGAACGGATAGGAAGGAAATTTTTTTTCCTCTTTATTTTTTAGCCTGCCTTGACCCGTTTAGTCTTGAAATGAAGCCTGGATGATGTTTTTTAATTTTTAGAATTTTTTTGCATTTATTTTTCAATTTTATAACCCGGGTCGAGTTCGAACGGATAGGAAGGAAATTTTTTTTCTTCTCTATTTTTCAGCCTGTCCTGACCCGTTTCTTCTTGAAATGAAGCCTGGATAATGTTTTTTAATTTTTAGAATTTTTTTCCATTTATTTTCGAATTTTCTAACTCGGGTCGGGTTTGAACGGATAGGAAGAAAATTTTTTTCTTCCTTATTTTTCAACCTGTCCAGACCCGTTTAATCCAGAAATGAAGCCTGGATGATGTTTTTTAATTTTTAGAATTTTTTTTGCATTTGTTTTTGAGTTTTCTAACTCGGGTCGGGTTCGAACGGATAGGAAGGAAATTTTTTTTGTTCTCTATTTTTCTGCCTGTCCTTTCCCGTTTTGTATTGAAATGAAGCCTGGATGTTGTTTTTTAATTTTTAGAGTTTTTTTGCATTTATTTTTGAAGTTTCTAACTCTGGTCGGGTTGGAACGGATAGGAAGGAAATTTTTTTTCTTCTCTATTTTTCGGCCTGTCCTGACATGTTTCATCTTGAAATAAAGCCTGGATGATGTTTTTTAATTTTTAGAATTTTTTTGCATTTATTTTTGAATTTTCTAACTCGGGTCGGGTTTGAACGGATAGGAAGTAAAATTTTTTTCCTCATTACTTTTTAGCCTGCCTTGACCCGTTTAGTCTTGAAATGAAGCTTGGATGATGTTTTTTAATTTTTAGAATTTTTTTGCATTTATTTTTCAATTTTCTAACCCGGGTCGGGTTTGAACGGATAGGAAGGAAATTTTTTTCCTCTTTATTTTATAGCCTGTCTTGACCCGTTTAGTCTTGAAATGAAGCCTGGCTGATGTTTTTTAATTTTTAGAATTTTTTTGCATTTATTTTTCAATTTTCTAACTCGGGTCGTGTTTGAACGGATAGGAAGAAAATTTTTTTTCTTCTTTATTTTTCAACCTGTCCTGACCCGTTTAATCCTGAAAAGAAGCCTGGATGATGTTTTTTAATTTTTAGAATTTTTTTTGCATTTGTTTTTGAATTTTCTAACTCGGGTCGGGTTCGAACGGATAGGGAGGAAATTTTTTTTGTTCTCAATTTTTCGGCCCGTCGTTTCCCGTTTCGTATTGAAATGAAGCCTGGATGTAGTTTTTTAATTTTTAGAGTTTTTTTGCATTTATTTTTGAAGTTTCTAACCCGTGTCGGGCTCGAACGGATAGGAAGGAAATTTTTTTTCTTCTCTATTTTTCGGCCTGTCCTTACCCGTTTCGTCTTGAAATAAAGCTTGGATGATGTGATTTAATTTTTAGATTTTTTTTGCATTTATTTTTGAATTTTCTAACTCGGGTCGGGTTTGAACGGATAGGAAGGAAATTTTTTTTCCTCTTTATTTTTTAGCCTGCCTTGACCCGTTTAGTCTTGAAATGAAGCCTGGATGATGTTTTTTAATTTTTAGAATTTTTTTGCATTTATTTTTCAATTTTCTAACCCGGGTCGGGTTTGAACGGATAGGAAGGAAATTTTTTTTCCTCTTTCTTTTTTAGCCTGTCTTGACCCGTTTAGTCTTGCAATGAAGCCTGGATGATGTTTTTTAATTTTTAGAATTTTTTTGCATTTATTTTTCAATTTTCTAACTCGGGTCGGGTTTGAACGGATAGGAAGAAAATTTTTTTTTCTTCTCTATTTTTCAGCCTGCTCTGACCCGTTTCTTCTTGAAATGAAGCCTGGATGATGTTTATTAATTTTTAGAATTTTTTTGCATTTATTTTCGAATTTTCTAACTCGGGTCGGGTTTGAACGGATAGGAAGAAAATTTTTTTTCTTCTTTATTTTTCAACCTGTCCGGACCTGTATAATCCTGAAATGAAGCCTGGACAATGTTTTTTAATTTTTAGAATTTTTTTTGTATTATTTTTGAATTTTCTAACTCGGGTCGGGTTCGAACGGATAGGAAGGAAATTTTTTTTGTTCTCTATTTTTCGGCCTGCCCTTTCCCGTTTCGTATTGAAATGAAGCCTGGATGATGTTTTTTAATTTTTAGAATTTTTTGCATTTATTTTTCAATTTTCTGACCCAGGTCGGGTTCGAACGGATAGGATGGAAATTTTTTTTCTTCTCTATTTTTCAGCTTTTCCTAACCCGTTTCTTCTTGAAATGAAGCCAGGATGATGTTTTTTAATTTTTTGAATTTTTTTGCATTTATTTTCGAATTTTCTAACTCGGGTCGGGTTTGAACGGATAGGAAGAAAATTTTTTTCTTCTTTATTTATCAACCTGTCCGGACTCGTTTAATCCTGAAATGAAGCCTGGATGATGTTTTTTAATTTTTAGAATTTTTTTTGCATTTGTTTTTGAGTTTTCTAACTCGGGTCGGGTTCGAACGGATAGGAAGGAAATTTTTTTTGTTCTCTATTTTTCGGCCTGTCCTTTCCCGTTTCGTATTGAAATGAAGCCTGGATGATGTTTATTAATTTTTAGAATTTTTTTGCATTTATTTTCGAATTTTATAACACGGGTCGGGTTTGAACGGATAGGAAGAAATTTTTTTTTCTTCTTTATTTTTCGACCTGTCCAGACCTGTTTAATCCTGAAATGAAGCCTGGACGATGTTTTTTAATTTTTAGAATTTTTTTGCATTTGTTTTTGAATTTTCTAACTCGGGTCGGGTTCGAACGGATAGGAAGGAAATTTTTTTTGTTCTCTATTTTTCGGCCTGTCCTTTCCCGTTTCGTATTGAAATGAAGCCTGGATTCTGTTTTTTAATTTTTAGAGTTTTTTTGCATTTATTTTTGAAGAGTCTAACCCGGGTCGGGTTCGAACGAATAGGAAGGAAATTTTTTTTCTTCTCTATTTTTCAGCCTGTCCTGACCCGTTTCGTATTGAAATGAAGCCTGGATGATGTTTTTTAATTTTTAGAATTTTTTTGCATTTATTTTCGAATTTTCTAACTCGGGTCGGGTTTGAACGGATAGGAAGAAATTTTTTTTTCTTCTTTATTTTTCGACCTGTCCAGACCTGTTTAATCCTGAAATGAAGCCTGGACGATGTTTTTTAATTTTTAGAATTTTTTTGCATTTGTTTTTGAATTTTCTAACTCGGGTCGGGTTCGAACGGATAGGAAGGAAATTGTTTTTGTTCTCTATTTTTCGGCCTGTCCTTTCCCGTTTCGTATTGAAATGAAGCCTGGATTCTGTTTTTTAATTTTTAGAGTTTTTTTGCATTTATTTTTGAAGTTTCTAACCCGGGTCGGGTTCGAACGAATAGGAAGGAAATTTTTTTTCTTCTCTATTTTTCAGCCTGTCCTGACCCGTTTCGTCTTGAAATAAAGCCTGGATGATGTTTTTTAATTTTTTGAATTTCTTTGTATTTATTTTTGAATTTTCTAACTCGGGTCGGGTTTGAACGGATAGGAAGGAAATTTTTTTTCCTCTTTATTTTTTAGCCTGCCTTGACCCGTTTAGTCTCGAAATGAAGCCTGGATGATGTTTTTTAATTTTTAGAATTTTTTTACATTTTTTTTTCAATTTTCTAACCCGGGTCGGGTTCGAACGGTTAGGAAGGAAATTTTTTTTCTTCTCTATTTTTCAGCCTGTCCTGACCCGTTTCTTCTTGAAATGAAGCCTGGATGATGTTTTTTAATTTTTAGAATGTTTTTTCGTTTATTTTCGAATTTTCTAACTCGGGTCGGGTTTGAACGGATAGGAAGAAATTTTTTTCTTCCTTATTTTTCAACCTGTCCAGACCCGTTTAATCCTGAAATGAAGCCTGGACGATGTTTTTTAATTTTTAGAATTTTTTTTGTATTAGTTTTTGAATTTTCTAACTCGGGTCGGGTTCGAACGGATAGGAAGGAAATTTTTTTTGTTCTCTATTTTTCGGCCTGCCCTTTCCCGTTTCGTATTGAAATGAAGCCTGGATGATGTTTTTTAATTTTTAGAATTTTTTTGCATTTATTTTTCAATTTTCTAACCCGGGTCGGGTTCGAACGGATAGGATGGAAATTTTTTTTCTTCTCTATTTTTCAGCCTGTCCTAACCCGTTTCTTCTTGAAATGAAGCCTGGATGATGTTTTTTAATTTTTTGAATTTTTTTGCATTTATTTTCGAATTTTCTAACCCGGGTCGGGTTTGAACGGATAGGAAGAAAATTTTTTTCTTCTTTATTTTTCAACCTGTCCGGACTCGTTTAATCCTGAAATGAAGCCGGGATGATGTTTTTTAATTTTTAGAATTTTTTTTGCATTTGTTTTTGAGTTTTCTAACTTGGGTCGGGTCCGAACGTATAGGAATGAAATTTTTTTTGTTCTCTATTTTTCAGCCTGTCCTTTCCCGTTTCGTATTGAAATGAAGCCTGGATGTTGTTTTTTAATTTTTAGAGTTTTTTTGCATTTATTTTTGAAGTTTCTAACCCGGGTCGGGTTCGAACGGATAGGAAGTAAATTTTTTTTCTTCTCTATTTCTCGGCCTGTGCTGACCCGTTTCGTCTTGAAATAAAGCCTGGATGATGTTTTTTAATTTTTAGAATTTTTTTCCATTTATTTTCGAATTTTCTAACTCGGGTCGGGTTTGAACGGATAGGAAGAAAATTTTTTTCTTCCTTATTTTTCAACCTGTCCGGACTCGTTTAATCCTGAAATGAAGCCGGGATGATGTTTTTTAATTTTTAGAATTTTTTTGCATTTATTTTTTAATTTTCTAACTCGGGTCGGGTTTGAACGGATAGTAAGGAAATTTTTTTTCCTCTTTATTTTTTAGCCTGCCTTGACCCGTTTAGTCTTGAAATGAAGTCTGGATGATTTTTTTTTAATTTTTAGAATTTTTTTGCAATTATTTTTCAATTTTCTAACCCGGGTCGGGTTCGAACGGATAGGAAGGAAATTTTTTTTCCTCTTTATTTTTTAGCCTGCCTTGACCCGTTTAGTCTTGAAATGAAGCCTGGATGATGTTTTTTAATTTTTAAAATTTTTTTGCATTTATTTTTCAATTTTCTAACCCGGGTCGGGTTCGAACGGATAGGAAGGAAATTTTTTTTCTTCTCTATTTTTCAGCCTGTCCTGACCCGTTTCTTCTTGAAATGAAGCCTGGATATTGTTTTTTAATTTTTAGAATTTTTTTCCATTTATTTTCGAATTTTCTAACTCGGGTCGGGTTTGAACGGATAGGAAGAAAATTTTTTTCTTCCTTATTTTTCAACCTGTCCAGACCCGTTTAATCCAGAAATGAAGCCTGGATGATGTTTTTTAATTTTTAGAATTTTTTTTGCATTTGTTTTTGAGTTTTCTAACTCGGGTCGGGTTCGAACGGATAGGAAGGAAATTTTTTTTGTTCTCTATTTTTCGGCCTGTCCTTTCCCGTTTTGTATTGAAATGAAGCCTGGATGTTGTTTTTTAATTTTTAGAGTTTTTTTGCATTTATTTTTGAAGTTTCTAACCCGGGTCGGGTTCGAACGGATAGGATGGAAATTTTTTTTCTTCTCTATTTTTCAGCCTGTCCTAACCCGTTTCTTCTTGAAATGAAGCCTGGATGATGTTTTTTAATTTTTTGAATTTTTTTTCATTTATTTTCGAATTTTCTAACTCGGGTCGGGTTTGAACGGATAGGAAGAAAATTTTTTTCTTCTTTATTTTTCAACCTGTCCGGACTCGTTTAATCCTGAAATGAAGCCTGGATGATGTTTTTTAATTTTTAGAATTTTTTTTGCATTTGTTTTTGAGTTTTCTAACTCGGGTCGGGTTCGGACGGATAGGAAGGAAATTTTTTTTGTTCTCTATTTTTCGGCCTGTCCTTTCCCGTTTCGTATTGAAATGAAGCCTGGATGTTGTTTTTTAATTTTTAGAGTTTTTTTGCATTTATTTTTGAAGTTTCTAACTCGGGTCGGGTTGGAACGGATAGGAAGGAAATTTTTTTTCTTCTCTATTTTTCGGCCTGTCCTGACATGTTTCATCTTGAAATAAAGCCTGGATGATGTTTTTTAATTTTTAGAATTTTTTTGCATTTATTTTTGAATTTTCTAACTCGGGTCGGGTTTAAACGGATAGGAAGTAAAATTTTTTTCCTCATTACTTTTTAGCCTGCCTTGACCCGTTTAGTCTTGAAATGAAGCTTGGATGATGTTTTTTAATTTTTAGAATTTTTTTGCATTTATTTTTCAATTTTCTAACCCGGGTCGGGTTTGAACGGATAGGAAGGAAATTTTTTTCCTCTTTATTTTATAGCCTGTCTTGACCCGTTTAGTCTTGAAATGAAGCCTGGCTGATGTTTTTTAATTTTTAGAATTTTTTTGCATTTATTTTTCAATTTTCTAACTCGGGTCGGGTTTGAACGGATAGGAAGAAAATTTTTTTTCTTCTTTATTTTTCAACCTGTCCTGACCCGTTTAATCCTGAAAAGAAGCCTGGATGATGTTTTTTAATTTTTAGAATTTTTTTTGCATTTGTTTTTGAATTTTCTAACTCGGGTCGGGTTCGAACGGATAGGGAGGAAATTTTTTTTGTTCTCTATTTTTCGGCCCGTCCTTTCCCGTTTCGTATTGAAATGAAGCCTGGATGTAGTTTTTTAATTTTTAGAGTTTTTTTGCATTTATTTTTGAAGTTTCTAACCCGTGTCGGGCTCGAACGGATAGGAAGGAAATTTTTTTTCTTCTCTATTTTTCGGCCTGTCCTTACCCGTTTCGTCTTGAAATAAAGCTTGGATGATGTGATTTAATTTTTAGATTTTTTTTGCATTTATTTTTGAATTTTCTAACTCGGGTCGGGTTTGAACGGATAGGAAGGAAATTTTTTTTCCTCTTTATTTTTTAGCCTGCCTTGACCCGTTTAGTCTTGAAATGAAGCCTGGATGATGTTTTTTAATTTTTAGAATTTTTTTGCATTTATTTTTCAATTTTCTAACCCGGGTCGGGTTTGAACGGATAGGAAGGAAATTTTTTTTCCTCTTTCTTTTTTAGCCTGTCTTGACCCGTTTAGTCTTGCAATGAAGCCTGGATGATGTTTTTTAATTTTTAGAATTTTTTTGCATTTATTTTTCAATTTTCTAACTCGGGTCGGGTTTGAACGGATAGGAAGAAAATTTTTTTTTCTTCTCTATTTTTCAGCCTGCTCTAACCCGTTTCTTCTTGAAATGAAGCCTGGATGATGTTTATTAATTTTTAGAATTTTTTTGCATTTATTTTCGAATTTTCTAACTCGGGTCGGGTTTGAACGGATAGGAAGAAAATTTTTTTTCTTCTTTATTTTTCAACCTGTCCGGACCTGTATAATCCTGAAATGAAGCCTGGACAATGTTTTTTAATTTTTAGAATTTTTTTTGTATTATTTTTGAATTTTCTAACTCGGGTCGGGTTCGAACGGATAGGAAGGAAATTTTTTTTGTTCTCTATTTTTCGGCCTGCCCTTTCCCGTTTCGTATTGAAATGAAGCCTGGATGATGTTTTTTAATTTTTAGAATTTTTTTGCATTTATTTTTCAATTTTCTGACCCAGGTCGGGTTCGAACGGATATGATGGAAATTTTTTTTCTTCTCTATTTTTCAGCCTGTCCTAACCCGTTTCTTCTTGAAATGAAGCCAGGATGATGTTTTTTAATTTTTTGAATTTTTTTGCATTTATTTTCGAATTTTCTAACTCGGGTCGGGTTTGAACGGATAGGAAGAAAATTTTTTTCTTCTTTATTTTTCAACCTGTCCGGACTCGTTTAATCCTGAAATGAAGCCTGGATGATGTTTTTTAATTTTTAGAATTTTTTTTGCATTTGTTTTTGAATTTTCTAACTCGGGTCGGGTTCGAACGGATAGGAAGAAAATTTTTTTTGTTCTCTATTTTTCGGCCTACCCTTTCCCGTTTCGTATTGAAATGAAGCCTGGATGATGTTTTTTAATTTTTAGAATTTTTTTGCATTTATTTTTCAATTTTCTGAACCAGGTCGGGTTCGAACGGATATGATGGAAATTTTTTTTCTTCTCTATTTTTCAGCCTGTCCTAACCCGTTTCTTCTTGAAATGAAGCCTGGATGATGTTTTTTAGTTTTTTGAATTTTTTTGCATTTATTTTCGAATTTTCTAACTCGGGTCGGGTTTGAACGGATAGGAAGAAAATTTTTTTCTTCTTTATTTTTCAACCTGTCCGGACTCGTTTAATCCTGAAATGAAGCCTGGATGATGTTTTTTAATTTTTAGAATTTTTTTTGCATTTGTTTTTGAGTTTTCTAACTCGGGTCGGGTTCGAACGGATAGGAAGGAAATTTTTTTTGTTCTCTATTTTTCAGCCTGTCCTTTCCTGTTTCGTATTGAAATGAAGCCTGGATGTTGTTTTTTAATTTTTAGTTTTTTTTGCATTTATTTTTGAAGTTTCTAACCCGGGTCGGGTTCGAACGGATAGGAAGGAAATTTTTTTTCTTCTCTATTTTTCAGCCTGTCCTGACCCGTTTCGTCTTGAAATAAAGCCTGGATGATGTTTTTTAATTTTTTGAATTTCTTTGTATTTATTTTTGAATTTTCTAACTCGGGTCGGGTTTGAACGGATAGGAAGGAATTTTTTTTTCCTCTTTATTTTTTAGCCTGTCCTGACCCGTTTCTTCTTGAAATGAAGCCTGGATGATGTTTATTAATTTTTAGAATTTTTTTGCATTTATTTTCGAATTTTCTAACACGGGTCGGGTTTGAACGGATAGGAAGAAAATTTTTTTTCTTCTTTATTTTTCGACCTGTCCAGACCTGTTTAATCCCGAAATGAAGCCTGGACGATGTTTTTTAATTTTTAGAATTTTTTTGCATTTGTTTTTGAATTTTCTAACTCGGGTCGGGTTCGAACGGATAGGAAGGAAATTTTTTTTGTTCTCTATTTTTCGGCCTGTCCTTTCCCGTTTCGTATTGAAATGAAGCCTGGATTCTGTTTTTTAATTTTTAGAGTTTTTTTGCATTTATTTTTGAAGTTTCTAACCCGGGTCGGGTTCGAACGAATAGGAAGGAAATTTTTTTTCTTCCCTATTTTTCAGCCTGTCCTGACCCGTTTCGTCTTGAAATAAAGCCTGGATGATGTTTTTTAATTTTTTGAATTTCTTTGTATTTATTTTTGAATTTTCTAACTCGGGTCGGGTTTGAACGGATAGGAAGGAAATTTTTTTTCGTCTTTATTTTTTAGCCTGCCTTGACCCGTTTAGTCTTGAAAAGAAGCCTGGATGATGTTTTTTAATTTTTAGAATTTTTTTACATTTTTTTTTCAATTTTCTAACCCGGGTCGGGTTCGAACGGTTAGGAAGGAAATTTTTTTTCTTCTCTATTTTTCAGCCTGTCCTGACCCGTTTCTTCTTGAAATGAAGCCTGGATAATGTTTTTTAATTTTTAGAATTTTGTTCCATTTATTTTCGAATTTTCTAACTCGGGTCGGGTTTGAACGGATAGGAAGAAAATTTTTTTCTTCCTTATTTTTCAACCTGTCCAGACCCGTTTAATCCAGAAATGAAGCCTGGATGATGTTTTTTAATTTTTAGATTTTTTTTTGCATTTGTTTTTGAGTTTTCTAACTCGGGTCGGGTTCGAACGGATAGGAAGGAAATTTTTTTTGTTCTCTATTTTTCGGCCTGTCCTTTCCCGTTTTGTATTGAAATGAAGCCTGGATGTTGTTTTTTAATTTTTAGAGTTTTTTTGCATTTATTTTTGAAGTTTCTAACCCGGGTCGGGTTCGAACGGATAGGATGGAAATTTTTTTTCTTCTCTATTTTTCAGCCTGTCCTAACCCGTTTCTTCTTGAAATGAAGCCTGGATGATGTTTTTTAATTTTTTGAATTTTTTTGCATTTATTTTCGAATTTTCTAACTCGGGTCGGGTTTGAATGGATAGGAAGAAAATTTTTTTCTTCTTTATTTTTCAACCTGTCCGGACTCGTTTAATCCTGAAATGAAGCCTGGATGATGTTTTTTAATTTTTAGAATTTTTTTTGCATTTGTTTTTGAGTTTTCTAACTTGGGTCGGGTTCGGACGGATAGGAAGGAAATTTTTTTTGTTCTCTATTTTTCGGCCTGTCCTTTCCCGTTTCGTATTGAAATGAAGCCTGGATGTTGTTTTTTAATTTTTAGAGTTTTTTTGCATTTATTTTTGAAGTTTCTAACTCGGGTCGGGTTGGAACGGATAGGAAGGAAATTTTTTTTCTTCTCTATTTTTCGGCCTGTCCTGACATGTTTCATCTTGAAATAAAGCCTGGATGATGTTTTTTAATTTTTAGAATTTTTTTGCATTTATTTTTGAATTTTCTAACTCGGGTCGGGTTTGAACGGATAGGAAGTAAAATTTTTTTCCTCATTACTTTTTAGCCTGCCTTGACCCGTTTAGTCTTGAAATGAAGCTTGGATGATGTTTTTTAATTTTTAGAATTTTTTTGCATTTATTTTTCAATTTTCTAACCCGGGTCGGGTTTGAACGGATAGGAAGGAAATTTTTTTCCTCTTTATTTTATAGCCTGTCTTGACCCGTTTAGTCTTGAAATGAAGCCTGGCTAATGTTTTTTAATTTTTAGAATTTTTTTGCATTTATTTTTCAATTTTCTAACTCGGGTCGGGTTTGAACGGATAGGAAGAAAATTTTTTTTCTTCTTTATTTTTCAACCTGTCCTGACCCGTTTAATCCTGAAAAGAAGCCTGGATGATGTTTTTTAATTTTTAGAATTTTTTTTGCATTTGTTTTTGAATTTTCTAACTCGGGTCAGGTTCGAACGGATAGGAAGGAAATTTTTTTTGTTCTCTATTTTTCGGCCTGTCCTTTCCCGTTTCGTATTGAAATGAAGCCTGGATTCTGTTTTTTAATTTTTAGAGTTTTTTTGCATTTATTTTTGAAGTTTCTAACCCGGGTCGGGTTCGAACGAATAGGAAGGAAATTTTTTTTCTTCCCTATTTTTCAGCCTGTCCTGACCCGTTTCGTCTTGAAATAAAGCCTGGATGATGTTTTTTAATTTTTTGAATTTCTTTGTATTTATTTTTGAATTTTCTAACTCGGGTCGGGTTTGAACGGATAGGAAGGAAATTTTTTTTCCTCTTTATTTTTTAGCCTGCCTTGACCCGTTTAGTCTTGAAATGAAGCCTGGATGATGTTTTTTAATTTTTAGAATTTTTTTACATTTTTTTTTCAATTTTCTAACCCGGGTCGGGTTCGAACGGTTAGGAAGGAAATTTTTTTTCTTCTCTATTTTTCAGCCTGTCCTGACCCGTTTCTTCTTGAAATGAAGCCTGGATAATGTTTTTTAATTTTTAGAATTTTGTTCCATTTATTTTCGAATTTTCTAACTCGGGTCGGGTTTGAACGGATAGGAAGAAAATTTTTTTCTTCCTTATTTTTCAACCTGTCCAGACCCGTTTAATCCAGAAATGAAGCCTGGATGATGTTTTTTAATTTTTAGAATTTTTTTTGCATTTGTTTTTGAGTTTTCTAACTCGGGTCGGGTTCGAACGGATAGGAAGGAAATTTTTTTTGTTCTCTATTTTTCGGCCTGTCCTTTCCCGTTTTGTATTGAAATGAAGCCTGGATGTTGTTTTTTAATTTTTAGAGTTTTTTTGCATTTATTTTTGAAGTTTCTAACCCGGGTCGGGTTCGAACGGATAGGATGGAAATTTTTTTTCTTCTCTATTTTTCAGCCTGTCCTAACCCGTTTCTTCTTGAAATGAAGCCTGGATGATGTTTTTTAGTTTTTTGAATTTTTTTGCATTTATTTTCGAATTTTCTAACTCGGGTCGGGTTTGAATGGATAGGAAGAAAATTTTTTTCTTCTTTATTTTTCAACCTGTCCGGACTCGTTTAATCCTGAAATGAAGCCTGGATGATGTTTTTTAATTTTTAGAATTTTTTTTGCATTTGTTTTTGAGTTTTCTAACTCGGGTCGGGTTCGGACGGATAGGAAGGAAATTTTTTTTGTTCTCTATTTTTCGGCCTGTCCTTTCCCGTTTCGTATTGAAATGAAGCCTGGATGTTGTTTTTTAATTTTTAGAGTTTTTTTGCATTTATTTTTGAAGTTTCTAACTCGGGTCGGGTTGGAACGGATAGGAAGGAAATTTTTTTTCTTCTCTATTTTTCGGCCTGTCCTGACATCTTTCATCTTGAAATAAAGCCTGGATGATGTTTTTTAATTTTTAGAATTTTTTTGCATTTATTTTTGAATTTCTAACTCGGGTCGGGTTTGAACGGATAGGAAGTAAAATTTTTTTCCTCATTACTTTTTAGCCTGCCTTGACCCGTTTAGTCTTGAAATGAAGCTTGGATGATGTTTTTTAATTTTTAGAATTTTTTTGCATTTATTTTTCAGTTTCTAACCCGGGTCGGGTTTGAACGGATAGGAAGGAAATTTTTTTCCTCTTTATTTTATAGCCTGTCTTGACCCGTTTAGTCTTGAAATGAAGCCTGGCTGATGTTTTTTAATTTTTAGAATTTTTTTGCATTTATTTTTCAATTTTCTAACCCGGGTCGGGTTCGAACGGTTAGGAAGGAAATTTTTTTTCTACTCTATTTTTCAGCCTGTCCTGACCCGTTTCTTCTTGAAATGAAGCCTGGATAATGTTTTTTAATTTTTAGAATTTTTTTCCATTTATTTTCGAATTTTCTAACTCGGGTCGGGTTTGAACGGATAGGAAGAAAATTTTTTTCTTCCTTATTTTTCAACCTGTCCAGACCCGTTTAATCCAGAAATGAAGCCTGGATGATGTTTTTTAATTTTTAGAATTTTTTTTGCATTTGTTTTTGAGTTTTCTAACTCGGGTCGGGTTCGAACGAATAGGAAGGAAATTTTTTTTGTTCTCTATTTTTCGGCCTGTCCTTTCCCGTTTTGTATTGAAATGAAGCCTGGATGTTGTTTTTTAATTTTTAGAGTTTTTTTGCATTTATTTTTGAAGTTTCTAACCCGGGTCGGGTTCGAATGGATAGGATGGAAATTTTTTTTCTTCTCTATTTTTCAGCCTGTCCTAACCCGTTTCTTCTTGAAATGAAGCCTGGATGATGTTTTTTAATTTTTTGAATTTTTTTGCATTTATTTTCGAATTTTCTAACTCGGGTCGGGTTTGAATGGATAGGAAGAAAATTTTTTTCTTCTTTATTTTTCAACCTGTCCGGACTCGTTTAATCCTGAAATGAAGCCTGGATGATGTTTTTTAATTTTTAGAATTTTTTTTGCATTTGTTTTTGAGTTTTCTAACTCGGGTCGGGTTCGGACGGATAGGAAGGAAATTTTTTTTGTTCTCTATTTTTCGGCCTGTCCTTTCCCGTTTCGTATTGAAATGAAGCCTGGATGTTGTTTTTTAATTTTTAGAGTTTTTTTGCATTTATTTTTGAAGTTTCTAACTCGGGTCGGGTTGGAACGGATAGGAAGGAAATTTTTTTTCTTCTCTATTTTTCGGCCTGTCCTGACATCTTTCATCTTGAAATAAAGCCTGGATGATGTTTTTTAATTTTTAGAATTTTTTTGCATTTATTTTTGAATTTTCTAACTCGGGTCGGGTTTGAACGGATAGGAAGTAAAATTTTTTTCCTCATTACTTTTTAGCCTGCCTTGACCCGTTTAGTCTTGAAATGAAGCTTGGATGATGTTTTTTAATTTTTAGAATTTTTTTGCATTTATTTTTCAATTTTCTAACCCGGGTCGGGTTTGAACGGATAGGAAGGAAATTTTTTTCCTCTTTATTTTATAGCCTGTCTTGACCCGTTTAGTCTTGAAATGAAGCCTGGCTGATGTTTTTTAATTTTTAGAATTTTTTTGCATTTATTTTTCAATTTTCTAACTCGGGTCGGGTTTGAACGGATAGGAAGAAAATTTTTTTTCTTCTTTATTTTTCAACCTGTCCTGACCCGTTTAATCCTGAAAAGAAGCCTGGATGATGTTTTTTAATTTTTAGAATTTTTTTTGCATTTGTTTTTGAATTTTCTAACTCGGGTCGGGTTCGAACGGATAGGAAGGAAATTTTTTTTGTTCTCTATTTTTCGGCCTGTCCTTTCCCGTTTCGTATTGAAATGAAGCCTGGATTCTGTTTTTTAATTTTTAGAGTTTTTTTGCATTTATTTTTGAAGTTTCTAACCCGGGTCGGGTTCGAACGAATAGGAAGGAAATTTTTTTTCTTCCCTATTTTTCAGCCTGTCCTGACCCGTTTCGTCTTGAAATAAAGCCTGGATGATGTTTTTTAATTTTTTGAATTTCTTTGTATTTATTTTTGAATTTTCTAACTCGGGTCGGGTTTGAACGGATAGGAAGGAAATTTTTTTTCCTCTTTATTTTTTAGCCTGCCTTGACCCGTTTAGTCTTGAAATGAAGCCTGGATGATGTTTTTTAATTTTTAGAATTTTTTTACATTTTTTTTTCAATTTTTTAACCCGGGTCGGGTTCGAACGGTTAGGAAGGAAATTTTTTTTCTTCTCTATTTTTCAGCCTGTCCTGACCCGTTTCTTCTTGAAATGAAGCCTGGATAATGTTTTTTAATTTTTAGAATTTTGTTCCATTTATTTTCGAATTTTCTAACTCGGGTCGGGTTTGAACGGATAGGAAGAAAATTTTTTTCTTCCTTATTTTTAAACCTGTCCAGACCCGTTTAATCCAGAAATGAAGCCTGGATGATGTTTTTTAATTTTTAGAATTTTTTTTGCATTTGTTTTTGAGTTTTCTAACTCGGGTCGGGTTCGAACGGATAGGAAGGAAATTTTTTTTGTTCTCTATTTTTCGGCCTGTCCTTTCCCGTTTTGTATTGAAATGAAGCCTGGATGTTGTTTTTTAATTTTTAGAGTTTTTTTGCATTTATTTTTGAAGTTTCTAACCCGGGTCGGGTTCGAACGGATAGGATGGAAATTTTTTTTCTTCTCTATTTTTCAGCCTGTCCTAACCCGTTTCTTCTTGAAATGAAGCCTGGATGATGTTTTTCAGTTTTTTGAATTTTTTTTGCATTTATTTTCGAATTTTCTAACTCGGGTCGGGTTTGAATGGATAGGAAGAAAATTTTTTTCTTCTTTATTTTTCAACCTGTCCGGACTCGTTTAATCCTGA
The DNA here is from genome assembly GCF_932294415.1 of Quercus robur. NCBI lineage: Eukaryota > Viridiplantae > Streptophyta > Magnoliopsida > Fagales > Fagaceae > Quercus > Quercus robur. Next base: position 33,357,975 of record NC_065544.1, read on the forward strand.
AATGAAGCCTGGATGATGTTTTTTAATTTTTAGAATTTTTTTTGCATTTGTTTTTGAGTTTTCTAACTCGGGTCGGGTTCGGACGGATAGGAAGGAAATTTTTTTTGTTCTCTATTTTTCGGCCTGTCCTTTCCCGTTTCGTATTGAAATGAAGCCTGGATGTTGTTTTTTAATTTTTAGAGTTTTTTTGCATTTATTTTTGAAGTTTCTAACTCGGGTCGGGTTGGAACGGATAGGAAGGAAAATTTTTTTCTTCTCTATTTTTCGGCCTGTCCTGACATCTTTCATCTTGAAATAAAGCCTGGATGATGTTTTTTAATTTTTAGAATTTTTTTGCATTTATTTTTGAATTTTCTAACTCGGGTCGGGTTTGAACGGATAGGAAGTAAAATTTTTTTCCTCATTACTTTTTAGCCTGCCTTGACCCGTTTAGTCTTGAAATGAAGCTTGGATGATGTTTTTTAATTTTTAGAATTTTTTTGCATTTATTTTTCAATTTTCTAACCCGGGTCGGGTTTGAACGGATAGGAAGGAAATTTTTTTCCTCTTTATTTTATAGCCTGTCTTGACCCGTTTAGTCTTGAAATGAAGCCTGGCTGATGTTTTTTAATTTTTAGAATTTTTTTGCATTTATTTTTCAATTTTCTAACCCGGGTCGGGTTCGAACGGTTAGGAAGGAAATTTTTTTTCTACTCTATTTTTCAGCCTGTCCTGACCCGTTTCTTCTTGAAATGAAGCCTGGATAATGTTTTTTAATTTTTAGAATTTTTTTCCATTTATTTTCGAATTTTCTAACTCGGGTCGGGTTTGAACGGATAGGAAGAAAATTTTTTTCTTCCTTATTTTTCAACCTGTCCAGACCCGTTTAATCCAGAAATGAAGCCTGGATGATGTTTTTTAATTTTTAGAATTTTTTTTGCATTTGTTTTTGAGTTTTCTAACTCGGGTCGGGTTCGAACGGATAGGAAGGAAATTTTTTTTGTTCTCTATTTTTCGGCCTGTCCTTTCCCGTTTTGTATTGAAATGAAGCCTGGATGTTGTTTTTTAATTTTTAGAGTTTTTTTGCATTTATTTTTGAAGTTTCTAACCCGGGTCGGGTTCGAACGGATAGGATGGAAATTTTTTTTCTTCTCTATTTTTCAGCCTGTCCTAACCCGTTTCTTCTTGAAATGAAGCCTGGATGATGTTTTTTAATTTTTTGAATTTTTTTGCATTTATTTTCGAATTTTCTAACTCGGGTCGGGTTTGAATGGATAGGAAGAAAATTTTTTTCTTCTTTATTTTTCAACCTGTCTGGACTCGTTTAATCCTGAAATGAAGCCTGGATGATGTTTTTTAATTTTTAGAATTTTTTTGCATTTGTTTTTGAGTTTTCTAACTCGGGTCGGGTTCGGACGGATAGGAAGGAAATTTTTTTTGTTCTCTATTTTTCGGCCTGTCCTTTCCCGTTTCGTATTGAAATGAAGCCTGGATGTTGTTTTTTAATTTTTAGAGGTTTTTTGCATTTATTTTTGAAGTTTCTAACTCGGGTCGGGTTGGAACGGATAGGAAGGAAATTTTTTTTCTTCTCTATTTTTCGGCCTGTCCTGACATCTTTCATCTTGAAATAAAGCCTGGATGATATTTTTTAATTTTTAGAATTTTTTTGCATTTATTTTTGAATTTTCTAACTCGGGTCGGGTTTGAACGGATAGGAAGTAAAATTTTTTTCCTCATTACTTTTTAGCCTGCCTTGACCCGTTTAGTCTTGAAATGAAGCTTGGATGATGTTTTTTAATTTTTAGAATTTTTTTGCATTTATTTTTCAATTTTCTAACCCGGGTCGGGTTTGAACGGATAGGAAGGAAATTTTTTTCCTCTTTATTTTATAGCCTGTCTTGACCCGTTTAGTCTTGAAATGAAGCCTGGCTGATGTTTTTTAATTTTTAGAATTTTTTTGCATTTATTTTTCAATTTTCTAACTCGGGTCGGGTTTGAACGGATAGGAAGAAAATTTTTTTTCTTCTTTATTTTTCAACCTGTCCTGACCCGTTTAATCCTGAAAAGAAGCCTGGATGATGTTTTTTAATTTTTAGAATTTTTTTTGCATTTGTTTTTGAATTTTCTAACTCGGGTCGGGTTCGAACGGATAGGAAGGAAATTTTTTTTGTTCTCTATTTTTCGGCCTGTCCTTTCCCGTTTCGTATTGAAATGAAGCCTGGATTCTGTTTTTTAATTTTTAGAGTTTTTTTGCATTTATTTTTGAAGTTTCTAACCCGGGTCGGGTTCGAACGAATAGGAAGGAAATTTTTTTTCTTCCCTATTTTTCAGCCTGTCCTGACCCGTTTCGTCTTGAAATAAAGCCTGGATGATGTTTTTTAATTTTTTGAATTTCTTTGTATTTATTTTTGAATTTTCTAACTCGGGTCGGGTTTGAACGGATAGGAAGGAAATTTTTTTTCCTCTTTATTTTTTAGCCTGCCTTGACCCGTTTAGTCTTGAAATGAAGCCTGGATGATGTTTTTTAATTTTTAGAATTTTTTTACATTTTTTTTTCAATTTTCTAACCCGGGTCGGGTTCGAACGGTTAGGAAGGAAATTTTTTTTCTTCTCTATTTTTCAGCCTGTCCTGACCCGTTTCTTCTTGAAATGAAGCCTGGATAATGTTTTTTAATTTTTAGAATTTTGTTCCATTTATTTTCGAATTTTCTAACTCGGGTCGGGTTTGAACGGATAGGAAGAAAATTTTTTTCTTCCTTATTTTTCAACCTGTCCAGACCCGTTTAATCCAGAAATGAAGCCTGGATGATGTTTTTTAATTTTTAGAATTTTTTTTGCATTTGTTTTTGAGTTTTCTAACTCGGGTCGGGTTCGAACGGATAGGAAGGAAATTTTTTTTGTTCTCTATTTTTCGGCCTGTCCTTTCCCGTTTTGTATTGAAATGAAGCCTGGATGTTGTTTTTTAATTTTTAGAGTTTTTTTGCATTTATTTTTGAAGTTTCTAACCCGGGTCGGGTTCGAACGGATAGGATGGAAATTTTTTTTCTTCTCTATTTTTCAGCCTGTCCTAACCCGTTTCTTCTTGAAATTAAGCCTGGATGATGTTTTTTAGTTTTTTGAATTTTTTTGCATTTATTTTCGAATTTTCTAACTCGGGTCGGGTTTGAATGGATAGGAAGAAAATTTTTTTCTTCTTTATTTTTCAACCTGTCCGGACTCGTTTAATCCTGAAATGAAGCCTGGATGATGTTTTTTAATTTTTAGAATTTTTTTTGCATTTGTTTTTGAGTTTTCTAACTCGGGTCGGGTTCGGACGGATAGGAAGGAAATTTTTTTTGTTCTCTATTTTTCGGCCTGTCCTTTCCCGTTTCGTATTGAAATGAAGCCTGGATGTTTTTTTTTAATTTTTAGAGTTTTTTTGCATTTATTTTTGAAGTTTCTAACTCGGGTCGGGTTCGGACGGATAGGAAGGAAATTTTTTTTCTTCTCTATTTTTCGGCCTGTCCTTACCCGTTTCGTCTTGAAATAAAGCTTGGATGATGTGATTTAATTTTTAGATTTTTTTTGCATTTATTTTTGAATTTTCTAACTCGGGTCGGGTTTGAACGGATAGGAAGGAAATTTTTTTTCCACTTTATTTTTTAGCCTGCCTTGACCCGTTTAGTCTTGAAATGAAGCCTGGATGATGTTTTTTAATTTTTAGAATTTTTTTGCATTTATTTTTCAATTTTCTAACCCGGGTCGGGTTTGAACGGATAGGAAGGAAATTTTTTTTCCTCTTTCTTTTTTAGCCTGTCTTGACCCGTTTAGTCTTGCAATGAAGCCTGGATGATGTTTATTAATTTTTAGAATTTTTTTGCATTTATTTTCGAATTTTCTAACTCGGGTCGGGTTTGAACGGATAGGAAGAAAATTTTTTTTCTTCTTTATTTTTCAACCTGTCCGGACCTGTATAATCCTGAAATGAAGCCTGGACAATGTTTTTTAATTTTTAGAATTTTTTTTGTATTATTTTTGAATTTTCTAACTCGGGTCGGGTTCGAACGGATAGGATGGAAATTTTTTTTGTTCTCTATTTTTCGGCCTGCCCTTTCCCGTTTCGTATTGAAATGAAGCCTGGATGATGTTTTTTAATTTTTAGAATTTTTTTGCATTTATTTTTCAATTTTCTGACCCAGGTCGGGTTCGAACGGATATGATGGAAATTTTTTTTCTTCTCTATTTTTCAGCCTGTCCTAACCCGTTTCTTCTTGAAATGAAGCCAGGATGATGTTTTTTAATTTTTTGAATTTTTTTGCATTTATTTTCGAATTTTCTAACTCGGGTCGGGTTTGAACGGATAGGAAGAAAATTTTTTTCTTCTTTATTTTTCAACCTGTCCGGACTCGTTTAATCCTGAAATGAAGCCTGGATGATGTTTTTTAATTTTTAGAATTTTTTTGCATTTATTTTCGAATTTTCTAACACGGGTCGGGTTTGAACGGATAGGAAGAAATTTTTTTTTCTTCTTTATTTTTCGACCTGTCCAGACCTGTTTAATCCTGAAATGAAGCCTGGACGATGTTTTTTAATTTTTAGAATTTTTTTGCATTTGTTTTTGAATTTTCTAACTCGGGTCGGGTTCGAACGGATAGGAAGGAAATTTTTTTTGTTCTCTATTTTTCGGCCTGTCCTTTCCCGTTTCGTATTGAAATGAAGCCTGGATTCTGTTTTTTAATTTTTAGAGTTTTTTTGCATTTATTTTTGAAGTTTCTAACCCGGGTCGGGTTCGAACGAATAGGAAGGAAATTTTTTTTCTTCTCTATTTTTCAGCCTGTCCTGATCCGTTTCGTCTTGAAATAATGCCTGGATGATGTTTTTTAATTTTTTGAATTTCTTTGTATTTATTTTTGAATTTTCTAACTCGGGTCGGGTTTGAACGGATAGGAAGGAAATTTTTTTTCCTCTTTATTTTTTAGCCTGCCTTGACCCGTTTAGTCTTGAAATGAAGCCTGGATGATGTTTTTTAATTTTTAGAATTTTTTTACATTTTTTTTTCAATTTTCTAACCCGGGTCGGGTTCGAACGGTTAGGAAGGAAATTTTTTTTCTTCTCTATTTTTCAGCCTGTCCGGACCCGTTTCTTCTTGAAATGAAGCCTGGATGATGTTTTTTGTTTTTAGAATGTTTTTTCGTTTATTTTCGAATTTTCTAACTCGGGTCGGGTTTGAACGGATAGGAAGAAATTTTTTTTCTTCCTTACTTTTCAACCTGTCCAGACCCGTTTAATCCTGAAATGAAGCCTGGACGATGTTTTTTAATTTTTAGAATTTTTTTTGTATTAGTTTTTTAATTTTCTAACTCGGGTCGGGTTCGAACGGATAGGAAGGATATTTTTTTTGTTCTCTATTTTTCGGCCTGCCCTTTCCCGTTTCGTATTGAAATGAAGCCTGGATGATGTTTTTTAATTTTTAGAATTTTTTTGCATTTATTTTTCAATTTTCTAACCCGGGTCGGGTTCGAACGGATAGGATGGAAATTTTTTTTCTTCTCTATTTTTCAGCCTGTCCTAACCCGTTTCTTCTTGAAATGAAGCCTGGATGATGTTTTTTAATTTTTTGAATTTTTTTGCATTTATTTTCGAATTTTCTAACTCGGGTCAGGTTTGAACGGATAGGAAGAAAATTTTTTTCTTCTTTATTTTTCAACCTGTCCGGACTCGTTTAATCCTGAAATGAAGCCGGGATGATGTTTTTTAATTTTTAGAATTTTTTTGGATTTGTTTTTGAGTTTTCTAACTTGGGTCGGGTTCGAACGGATAGGTAGGAAATTTTTTTTGTTCTCTATTTTTCAGCCTGTCCTTTCCCGTTTCGTATTGAAATGAAGCCTGGATGTTGTTTTTTAATTTTTAGAGTTTTTTTGCATTTATTTTTGAAGTTTCTAACCCGGGTCGGGTTCGAACGGATAGGAAGTAAATTTTTTTTCTTCTCTATTTCTCGGCCTGTGCTGACCCGTTTCGTCTTGAAATAAAGCCTGGATGATGTTTTTTAATTTTTAGAATTTTTTTCCATTTATTTTCGAATTTTCTAACTCGGGTCGGGTTTGAACGGATAGGAAGAAAATTTTTTTCTTCCTTATTTTTCAACCTGTCCGGACTCGTTTAATCCTGAAATGAAGCCGGGATGATGTTTTTTAATTTTTAGAATTTTTTTGCATTTATTTTTTAATTTTCTAACTCGGGCCGGGTTTGAACGGATAGTAAGGAAATTTTTTTTCCTCTTTATTTTTTAGCCTGCCTTGACCCGTTTAGTCTTGAAATGAAGCCTGGATGATGTTTTTTAATTTTTAGAATTTTTTTGCAATTATTTTTCAATTTTCTAACCCGGGTCGGGTTCGAACGGATAGGAAGGAAATTTTTTTTCCTCTTTATTTTTTAGCCTGCCTTGACCCGTTTAGTCTTGAAATGAAGCCTGGATGATGTTTTTTAATTTTTAGAATTTTTTTGCATTTATTTTTCAATTTTCTAACCCGGGTCGGGTTCGAACGGATAGGAAGGAAATTTTTTTTCTTCTCTATTTTTCAGCCTGTCCTGACCCGTTTCTTCTTGAAATGAAGCCTGGATAATGTTTTTTAATTTTTAGAATTTTTTCCCATTTATTTTCGAATTTTCTAACTCGGGTCGGGTTTGAACGGATAGGAAGAAAATTTTTTTCTTCCTTATTTTTCAACCTGTCCAGACCCGTTTAATCCAGAAATGAAGCCTGGATGATGTTTTTTAATTCTTAGAATTTTTTTTGCATTTGTTTTTTAGTTTTCTAACTCGGGTCGGGTTCGAACGGATAGGAAGGAAATTTTTTTTGTTCTCTATTTTTCGGCCTGTCCTTTCCCGTTTTGTATTGAAATGAAGCCTGGATGTTGTTTTTTAATTTTTAGAGTTTTTTTGCATTTATTTTTGAAGTTTCTAACCCGGGTCGGGTTCGAACGGATAGGATGGAAATTTTTTTTCTTCTCTATTTTTCTGCCTGTCCTAACCCGTTTCTTCTTGAAATGAAGCCTGGATGATGTTTTTTAATTTTTTGAATTTTTTTGCATTTATTTTCGAATTTTCTAACTCGGGTCGGGTTTGAACGGATGGGAAGAAAATTTTTTTCTTCTTTATTTTTCAACCTGTCCGGACTCGTTTAATCCTGAAATGAAGCCTGGATGATGTTTTTTAATTTTTAGAATTTTTTTTGCATTTGTTTTTGAGTTTTCTAACTCGGGTCGGGTTCGGACGGATAGGAAGGAAATTTTTTTTGTTCTCTATTTTTCGGCCTGTCCTTTCCCGTTTCGTATTGAAATGAAGCCTGGATGTTGTTTTTTAATTTTTAGAGTTTTTTTGCATTTATTTTTGAAGTTTCTAACTCGGGTCGGGTTGGAACGGATAGGAAGGAAATTTTTTTTCTTCTCTATTTTTCGGCCTGTCCTGACATGTTTCATCTTGAAATAAAGCCTGGATGATGTTTTTCAATTTTTAGAATTTTTTTGCATTTATTTTTGAATTTTCTAACTCGGGTCGGGTTTGAACGGATAGGAAGTAAAATTTTTTTCCTCATTACTTTTTAGCCTGCCTTGACCCGTTTAGTCTTGAAATGAAGCGTGGATGATGTTTTTTAATTTTTAGAATTTTTTTGCATTTATTTTTCAATTTTCTAACCCGGGTCGGGTTTGAACGGATAGGAAGGAAATTTTTTTCCTCTTTATTTTATAGCCTGTCTTGACCCGTTTAGTCTTGAAATGAAGCCTGGCTGATGTTTTTTAATTTTTAGAATTTTTTTGCATTTATTTTTCAATTTTCTAACTCGGGTCGGGTTTGAACGGATAGGAAGACAATTTTTTTTCTTCTTTATTTTTCAACCTGTCCTGACCCGTTTAATCCTGAAAAGAAGCCTGGATGATGTTTTTTAATTTTTAGAATTTTTTTTGCATTTGTTTTTGAATTTTCTAACTCGGGTCGGGTTCGAACTTATAGGGAGGAAATTTTTTTTGTTCTCTATTTTTCGGCCCGTCCTTTCCCGTTTCGTATTGAAATGAAGCCTGGATGTAGTTTTTTAATTTTTAGAGTTTTTTTGCATTTATTTTTGAAGTTTCTAACCCGTGTCGGGCTCGAACGGATAGGAAGGAAATTTTTTTTCTTCTCTATTTTTCGGCCTGTCCTTACCCGTTTCGTCTTGAAATAAAGCTTGGATGATGTGATTTAATTTTTAGATTTTTTTTGCATTTATTTTTGAATTTTCTAACTCGGGTCGGGTTTGAACGGATAGGAAGGAAATTTTTTTTCCTCTTTATTTTTTAGCCTGCCTTGACCCGTTTAGTCTTGAAATGAAGCCTGGATGATGTTTTTTAATTTTTAGAATTTTTTTGCATTTATTTTTCAATTTTCTAACCCGGGTCGGGTTTGAACGGATAGGAAGGAAATTTTTTTTCCTCTTTCTTTTTTAGCCTGTCTTGACCCGTTTAGTCTTGCAATGAAGCCTGGATGATGTTTTTTAATTTTTAGAATTTTTTTGCATTTATTTTTCAATTTTCTAACTCGGGTCGGGTTTGAACGGATAGGAAGAAAATTTTTTTTTTCTTCTCTATTTTTCAGCCTGCTCTAACCCGTTTCTTCTTGAAATGAAGCCTGGATGATGTTTATTAATTTTTAGAATTTTTTTGCATTTATTTTCGAATTTTCTAACTCGGGTCGGGTTTGAACGGATAGGAAGAAATTTTTTTTTCTTCTTTATTTTTCAACCTGTCCGGACCTGTATAATCCTGAAATGAAGCCTGGACAATGTTTTTTAATTTTTAGAATTTTTTTTGTATTATTTTTGAATTTTCTAACTCGGGTCGGGTTCGAACGGATAGGAAGGAAATTTTTTTTGTTCTCTATTTTTGGGCCTGCCCTTTCCCGTTTCGTATTGAAATGAAGCCTGGATGATGTTTTTTAATTTTTAGAATTTTTTTGCATTTATTTTTCAATTTTCTAACCCAGGTCGGGTTCGAACGGATAGGATGGAAATTTTTTTTCTTCTCTATTTTTCAGCCTGTCCTAACCCGTTTCTTCTTGAAATGAAGCCAGGATGATGTTTTTTAATTTTTTGAATTTTTTTGCATTTATTTTCGAATTTTCTAACTCGGGTCGGGTTTGAACGGATAGGAAGAAATTTTTTTTCTTCTTTATTTTTCAACCTGTCCGGACTCGTTTAATCCTGAAATGAAGCCTGGATGATGTTTTTTAATGTTTAGAATTTTTTTTGCATTTGTTTTTGAGTTTTCTAACTCGGGTCGGGTTCGAACGGATAGGTAGGAAATTTTTTTTGTTCTCTATTTTTCAGCCTGTCCTTTCCTGTTTCGTATTGAAATGAAGCCTGGATGTTGTTTTTTAATTTTTAGAGTTTTTTTGCATTTATTTTTGAAGTTTCTAACCCGTGTCGGGCTCGAACGGATAGGAAGGAAATTTTTTTTCTTCTCTATTTTTCGGCCTGTCCTTACCCGTTTCGTCTTGAAATAAAGCTTGGATGATGTGATTTAATTTTTAGATTTTTTTTGCATTTATTTTTGAATTTTCTAACTCGGGTCGGGTTTGAACGGATAGGAAGGAAATTTTTTTTCCTCTTTATTTTTTAGCCTGCCTTGACCCGTTTAGTCTTGAAATGAAGCCTGGATGATGTTTTTTAATTTTTAGAATTTTTTTGCATTTATTTTTCAATTTTCTAACCCGGGTCGGGTTTGAACGGATAGGAAGGAAATTTTTTTTCCTCTTTCTTTTTTAGCCTGTCTTGACCCGTTTAGTCTTGCAATGAAGCCTGGATGATGTTTTTTAATTTTTAGAATTTTTTTGCATTTATTTTTCAATTTTCTAACTCGGGTCGGGTTTGAACGGATAGGAAGAAAATTTTTTTTTCTTCTCTATTTTTCAGCCTGCTCTAACCCGTTTCTTCTTGAAATGAAGCCTGGATGATGTTTATTAATTTTTAGAATTTTTTTGCATTTATTTTCGAATTTTCTAACTCGGGTCGGGTTTGAACGGATAGGAAGAAATTTTTTTTTCTTCTTTATTTTTCAACCTGTCCGGACCTGTATAATCCTGAAATGAAGCCTGGACAATGTTTTTTAATTTTTAGAATTTTTTTTGTATTATTTTAGAATTTTCTAACTCGGGTCGGGTTCGAACGGATAGGAAGGAAATTTTTTTTGTTCTCTATTTTTCGGCCTGCCCTTTCCCGTTTCGTATTGAAATGAAGCCTGGATGATGTTTTTTAATTTTTAGAATTTTTTTGCATTTATTTTTCAATTTTCTAACCCAGGTCGGGTTCGAACGGATAGGATGGAAATTTTTTTTCTTTTCTATTTTTCAGCCTGTCCTAACCCGTTTCTTCTTGAAATGAAGCCAGGATGATGTTTTTTAATTTTTTGAATTTTTTTGCATTTATTTTCGAATTTTCTAACTCGGGTCGGGTTTGAACGGATAGGAAGAAATTTTTTTTCTTCTTTATTTTTCAACCTGTCCGGACTCGTTTAATCCTGAAATGAAGCCTGGATGATGTTTTTTAATTTTTAGAATTTTTTTTGCATTTGTTTTTGAGTTTTCTAACTCGGGTCGGGTTCGAACGGATAGGTAGGAAATTTTTTTTGTTCTCTATTTTTCAGCCTGTCCTTTCCTGTTTCGTATTGAAATGAAGCCTGGATGTTGTTTTTTAATTTTTAGAGTTTTTTTGCATTTATTTTTGAAGTTTCTAACCCGTGTCGGGCTCGAACGGATAGGAAGGAAATTTTTTTTCTTCTCTATTTTTCGGGCTGTCCTTACCCGTTTCGTCTTGAAATAAAGCTTGGATGATGTGATTTAATTTTTAGATTTTTTTTGCATTTATTTTTGAATTTTCTAACTCGGGTCGGGTTTGAACGGATAGGAAGGAAATTTTTTTTCCTCTTTATTTTTTAGCCTGCCTTGACCCGTTTAGTCTTGAAATGAAGCCTGGATGATGTTTTTTAATTTTTAGAATTTTTTTGCATTTATTTTTCAATTTTCTAACCCGGGTCGGGTTTGAACGGATAGGAAGGAAATTTTTTTTCCTCTTTCTTTTTTAGCCTGTCTTGACCCGTTTAGTCTTGCAATGAAGCCTGGATGATGTTTTTTAATTTTTAGAATTTTTTTGCATTTATTTTTCAATTTTCTAACTCGGGTCGGGTTTGAACGGATAGGAAGAAAATTTTTTTTTCTTCTCTATTTTTCAGCCTGCTCTGACCCGTTTCTTCTTGAAATGAAGCCTGGATGATGTTTATTAATTTTTAGAATTTTTTTGCATTTATTTTCGAATTTTCTAACTCGGGTCGGGTTTGAACGGATAGGAAGAAAATTTTTTTTCTTCTTTATTTTTCAACCTGTCCGGACCTGTATAATCCTGAAATGAAGCCTGGACAATGTTTTTTAATTTTTAGAATTTTTTTTGTATTATTTTTGAATTTTCTAACTCGGGTCGGGTTCGAACGGATAGGAAGGAAATTTTTTTTGTTCTCTATTTTTCGGCCTGCCCTTTCCCGTTTCGTATTGAAATGAAGCCTGGATGATGTTTTTTAATTTTTAGAATTTTTTTGCATTTATTTTTCAATTTTCTGACCCAGGTCGGGTTCGAACGGATAGGATGGAAATTTTTTTTCTTCTCTATTTTTCAGCTTGTCCTAACCCGTTTCTTCTTGAAATGAAGCCAGGATGATGTTTTTTAATTTTTTGAATTTTTTTGCATTTATTTTCGAATTTTCTAACTCGGGTCGGGTTTGAACGGATAGGAAGAAAATTTTTTTCTTCTTTATTTATCAACCTGTCCGGACTCGTTTAATCCTGAAATGAAGCCTGGATGATGTTTTTTAATTTTTAGAATTTTTTTTGCATTTGTTTTTGAGTTTTCTAACTCGGGTCGGGTTCGAACGGATAGGAAGGAAATTTTTTTTGTTCTCTATTTTTCGGCCTGTCCTTTCCCGTTTCGTATTGAAATGAAGCCTGGATGATGTTTATTAATTTTTAGAATTTTTTTGCATTTATTTTCGAATTTTATAACACGGGTCGGGTTTGAACGGATAGGAAGAAAATTTTTTTTCTTCTTTATTTTTCGACCTGTCCAGACCTGTTTAATCCTGAAATGAAGCCTGGACGATGTTTTTTAATTTTTAGAATTTTTTTGCATTTGTTTTTGAATTTTCTAACTCGGGTCGGGTTCGAACGGATAGGAAGGAAATTTTTTTTGTTCTCTATTTTTCGGCCTGTCCTTTCCCGTTTCGTATTGAAATGAAGCCTGGATTCTGTTTTTTAATTTTTAGAGTTTTTTTGCATTTATTTTTGAAGAGTCTAACCCGGGTCGGGTTCGAACGAATAGGAAGGAAATTTTTTTTCTTCTCTATTTTTCAGCCTGTCCTGACCCGTTTCGTATTGAAATGAAGCCTGGATGATGTTTTTTAATTTTTAGAATTTTTTTGCATTTATTTTCGAATTTTCTAACTCGGGTCGGGTTTGAACGGATAGGAAGAAATTTTTTTTCTTCCTTATTTTTCAACCTGTCCAGACCCGTTTAATCCTGAAATGAAGCCTGGACGATGTTTTTTAATTTTTAGAATTTTTTTTGTATTAGTTTTTTAATTTTCTAACTCGGGTCGGGTTCGAACGGATAGGAAGGATATTTTTTTTGTTCTCTATTTTTCGGCCTGCCCTTTCCCGTTTCGTATTGAAATGAAGCCTGGATGATGTTTTTTAATTTTTAGAATTTTTTTGCATTTATTTTTCAATTTTCTAACCCGGGTCGGGTTCGAACGGATAGGATGGAAATTTTTTTTCTTCTCTATTTTTCATCCTGTCCTAACCCGTTTCTTCTTGAAATGAAGCCTGGATGATGTTTTTTAATTTTTTGAATTTTTTTGCATTTATTTTCGAATTTTCTAACTCGGGTCAGGTTTGAACGGATAGGAAGAAAATTTTTTTCTTCTTTATTTTTCAACCTGTCCGGACTCGTTTAATCCTGAAATGAAGCCGGGATGATGTTTTTTAATTTTTAGAATTTTTTTGGATTTGTTTTTGAGTTTTCTAACTTGGGTCGGGTTCGAACGGATAGGAAGGAAATTTTTTTTGTTCTCTATTTTTCAGCCTGTCCTTTCCCGTTTCGTATTGAAATGAAGCCTGGATGTTGTTTTTTAATTTTTAGAGTTTTTTTGCATTTATTTTTGAAGTTTCTAACCCGGGTCGGGTTCGAACGGATAGGAAGTAAATTTTTTTTCTTCTCTATTTCTCGGCCTGTGCTGACCCGTTTCGTCTTGAAATAAAGCCTGGATGATGTTTTTTAATTTTTAGAATTTTTTTCCATTTATTTTCGAATTTTCTAACTCGGGTCGGGTTTGAACGGATAGGAAGAAAATTTTTTTCTTCCTTATTTTTCAACCTGTCCGGACTCGTTTAATCCTGAAATGAAGCCGGGATGATGTTTTTTAATTTTTAGAATTTTTTTGCATTTATTTTTTAATTTTCTAACTCGGGTCGGGTTTGAACGGATAGTAAGGAAATTTTTTTTCCTCTTTATTTTTTAGCCTGCCTTGACCCGTTTAGTCTTGAAATGAAGCCTGGATGATGTTTTTTAATTTTTAGAATTTTTTTGCAATTATTTTTCAATTTTCTAACCCGGGTCGGGTTCGAACGGATAGGAAGGAAATTTTTTTTCCTCTTTATTTTTTAGCCTGCCTTGACCCGTTTAGTCTTGAAATGAAGCCTGGATGATGTTTTTTAATTTTTAGAATTTTTTTGCATTTATTTTTCAATTTTATAACCCGGGTCGAGTTCGAACGGATAGGAAGGAAATTTTTTTTCTTCTCTATTTTTCAGCCTGTCCTGACCCGTTTCTTCTTGAAATGAAGCCTGGATAATGTTTTTTAATTTTTAGAATTTTTTTCCATTTATTTTCGAATTTTCTAACTCGGGTCGGGTTTGAACGGATAGGAAGAAAATTTTTTTCTTCCTTATTTTTCAACCTGTCCAGACCCGTTTAATCCAGAAATGAAGCCTGGATGATGTTTTTTAATTTTTAGAATTTTTTTTGCATTTGTTTTTGAGTTTTCTAACTCGGGTCGGGTTCGAACGGATAGGAAGGAAATTTTTTTTGTTCTCTATTTTTCTGCCTGTCCTTTCCCGTTTTGTATTGAAATGAAGCCTGGATGTTGTTTTTTAATTTTTAGAGTTTTTTTGCATTTATTTTTGAAGTTTCTAACTCTGGTCGGGTTGGAACGGATAGGAAGGAAATTTTTTTTCTTCTCTATTTTTCGGCCTGTCCTGACATGTTTCATCTTGAAATAAAGCCTGGATGATGTTTTTTAATTTTTAGAATTTTTTTGCATTTATTTTTGAATTTTCTAACTCGGGTCGGGTTTGAACGGATAGGAAGTAAAATTTTTTTCCTCATTACTTTTTAGCCTGCCTTGACCCGTTTAGTCTTGAAATGAAGCTTGGATGATGTTTTTTAATTTTTAGAATTTTTTTGCATTTATTTTTCAATTTTCTAACCCGGGTCGGGTTTGAACGGATAGGAAGGAAATTTTTTTCCTCTTTATTTTATAGCCTGTCTTGACCCGTTTAGTCTTGAAATGAAGCCTGGCTGATGTTTTTTAATTTTTAGAATTTTTTTGCATTTATTTTTCAATTTTCTAACTCGGGTCGTGTTTGAACGGATAGGAAGAAAATTTTTTTTCTTCTTTATTTTTCAACCTGTCCTGACCCGTTTAATCCGGAAAAGAAGCCTGGATGATGTTTTTTAATTTTTAGAATTTTTTTTGCATTTGTTTTTGAATTTTCTAACTCGGGTCGGGTTCGAACGGATAGGGAGGAAATTTTTTTTGTTCTCTATTTTTCGGCCCGTCGTTTCCCGTTTCGTATTGAAATGAAGCCTGGATGTAGTTTTTTAATTTTTAGAGTTTTTTTGCATTTATTTTTGAAGTTTCTAACCCGTGTCGGGCTCGAACGGATAGGAAGGAAATTTTTTTTCTTCTCTATTTTTCGGCCTGTCCTTACCCGTTTCGTCTTGAAATAAAGCTTGGATGATGTGATTTAATTTTTAGATTTTTTTTGCATTTATTTTTGAATTTTCTAACTCGGGTCGGGTTTGAACGGATAGGAAGGAAATTTTTTTTCCTCTTTATTTTTTAGCCTGCCTTGACCCGTTTAGTCTTGAAATGAAGCCTGGATGATGTTTTTTAATTTTTAGAATTTTTTTGCATTTATTTTTCAATTTTCTAACCCGGGTCGGGTTTGAACGGATAGGAAGGAAATTTTTTTTCCTCTTACTTTTTTAGCCTGTCTTGACCCGTTTAGTCTTGCAATGAAGCCTGGATGATGTTTTTTAATTTTTAGAATTTTTTTGCATTTATTTTTCAATTTTCTAACTCGGGTCGGGTTTGAACGGATAGGAAGAAAATTTTTTTTTCTTCTCTATTTTTCAGCCTGCTCTGACCCGTTTCTTCTTGAAATGAAGCCTGGATGATGTTTATTAATTTTTAGAATTTTTTTGCATTTATTTTCGAATTTTCTAACTCGGGTCGGGTTTGAACGGATAGGAAGAAAATTTTTTTTCTTCTTTATTTTTCAACCTGTCCGGACCTGTATAATCCTGAAATGAAGCCTGGACAATGTTTTTTAATTTTTAGAATTTTTTTTGTATTATTTTTGAATTTTCTAACTCGGGTCGGGTTCGAACGGATAGGAAGGAAATTTTTTTTGTTCTCTATTTTTCGGCCTGCCCTTTCCCGTTTCGTATTGAAATGAAGCCTGGATGATGTTTTTTAATTTTTAGAATTTTTTTGCATTTATTTTTCAATTTTCTGACCCAGGTCGGGTTCGAACGGATAGGATGGAAATTTTTTTTCTTCTCTATTTTTCAGCTTGTCCTAACCCGTTTCTTCTTGAAATGAAGCCAGGATGATGTTTTTTAATTTTTTGAATTTTTTTGCATTTATTTTCGAATTTTCTAACTCGGGTCGGGTTTGAACGGATAGGAAGAAAATTTTTTTCTTCTTTATTTATCAACCTGTCCGGACTCGTTTAATCCTGAAATGAAGCCTGGATGATGTTTTTTAATTTTTAGAATTTTTTTTGCATTTGTTTTTGAGTTTTCTAACTCGGGTCGGGTTCGAACGGATAGGAAGGAAATTTTTTTTGTTCTCTATTTTTCGGCCTGTCCTTTCCCGTTTCGTATTGAAATGAAGCCTGGATGATGTTTATTAATTTTTAGAATTTTTTTGCATTTATTTTCGAATTTTATAACACGGGTCGGGTTTGAACGGATAGGAAGAAATTTTTTTTTCTTCTTTATTTTTCGACCTGTCCAGACCTGTTTAATCCTGAAATGAAGCCTGGACGATGTTTTTTAATTTTTAGAATTTTTTTGCATTTGTTTTTGAATTTTCTAACTCGGGTCGGGTTCGAACGGATAGGAAGGAAATTTTTTTTGTTCTCTATTTTTCGGCCTGTCCTTTCCCGTTTCGTATTGAAATGAAGCCTGGATTCTGTTTTTTAATTTTTAGAGTTTTTTTGCATTTATTTTTGAAGAGTCTAACCCGGGTCGGGTTCGAACGAATAGGAAGGAAATTTTTTTTCTTCTCTATTTTTCAGCCTGTCCTGACCCGTTTCGTATTGAAATGAAGCCTGGATGATGTTTTTTAATTTTTAGAATTTTTTTGCATTTATTTTCGAATTTTCTAACTCGGGTCGGGTTTGAACGGATAGGAAGAAATTTTTTTTCTTCCTTATTTTTCAACCTGTCCAGACCCGTTTAATCCTGAAATGAAGCCTGGACGATGTTTTTTAATTTTTAGAATTTTTTTTGTATTAGTTTTTTAATTTTCTAACTCGGGTCGGGTTCGAACGGATAGGAAGGATATTTTTTTTGTTCTCTATTTTTCGGCCTGCCCTTTCCCGTTTCGTATTGAAATGAAGCCTGGATGATGTTTTTTAATTTTTAGAATTTTTTTGCATTTATTTTTCAATTTTCTAACCCGGGTCGGGTTCGAACGGATAGGATGGAAATTTTTTTTCTTCTCTATTTTTCAGCCTGTCCTAACCCGTTTCTTCTTGAAATGAAGCCTGGATGATGTTTTTTAATTTTTTGAATTTTTTTGCATTTATTTTCGAATTTTCTAACTCGGGTCAGGTTTGAACGGATAGGAAGAAAATTTTTTTCTTCTTTATTTTTCAACCTGTCCGGACTCGTTTAATCCTGAAATGAAGCCGGGATGATGTTTTTTAATTTTTAGAATTTTTTTGGATTTGTTTTTGAGTTTTCTAACTTGGGTCGGGTTCGAACGGATAGGAAGGAAATTTTTTTTGTTCTCTATTTTTCAGCCTGTCCTTTCCCGTTTCGTATTGAAATGAAGCCTGGATGTTGTTTTTTAATTTTTAGAGTTTTTTTGCATTTATTTTTGAAGTTTCTAACCCGGGTCGGGTTCGAACGGATAGGAAGTAAATTTTTTTTCTTCTCTATTTCTCGGCCTGTGCTGACCCGTTTCGTCTTGAAATAAAGCCTGGATGATGTTTTTTAATTTTTAGAATTTTTTTCCATTTATTTTCGAATTTTCTAACTCGGGTCGGGTTTGAACGGATAGGAAGAAAATTTTTTTCTTCCTTATTTTTCAACCTGTCCGGACTCGTTTAATCCTGAAATGAAGCCGGGATGATGTTTTTTAATTTTTAGAATTTTTTTGCATTTATTTTTTAATTTTCTAACTCGGGTCGGGTTTGAACGGATAGTAAGGAAATTTTTTTTCCTCTTTATTTTTTAGCCTGCCTTGACCCGTTTAGTCTTGAAATGAAGCCTGGATGATGTTTTTTAATTTTTAGAATTTTTTTGCAATTATTTTTCAATTTTCTAACCCGGGTCGGGTTCGAACGGATAGGAAGGAAATTTTTTTTCCTCTTTATTTTTTAGCCTGCCTTGACCCGTTTAGTCTTGAAATGAAGCCTGGATGATGTTTTTTAATTTTTAGAATTTTTTTCATTTATTTTTCAATTTTATAACCCGGGTCGAGTTCGAACGGATAGGAAGGAAATTTTTTTTCTTCTCTATTTTTCAGCCTGTCCTGACCCGTTTCTTCTTGAAATGAAGCCTGGATAATGTTTTTTAATTTTTAGAATTTTTTTCCATTTATTTTCGAATTTTCTAACTCGGGTCGGGTTTGAACGGATAGGAAGAAAATTTTTTTCTTCCTTATTTTTCAACCTGTCCAGACCCGTTTAATCCAGAAATGAAGCATGGATGATGTTTTTTAATTTTTAGAATTTTTTTTGCATTTGTTTTTGAGTTTTCTAACTCGGGTCGGGTTCGAACGGATAGGAAGGAAATTTTTTTTGTTCTCTATTTTTCTGCCTGTCCTTTCCCGTTTTGTATTGAAATGAAGCCTGGATGTTGTTTTTTAATTTTTAGAGTTTTTTTGCATTTATTTTTGAAGTTTCTAACTCTGGTCGGGTTGGAACGGATAGGAAGGAAATTTTTTTTCTTCTCTATTTTTCGGCCTGTCCTGACATGTTTCATCTTGAAATAAAGCCTGGATGATGTTTTTTAATTTTTAGAATTTTTTTGCATTTATTTTTGAATTTTCTAACTCGGGTCGGGTTTGAACGGATAGGAAGTAAAATTTTTTTCCTCATTACTTTTTAGCCTGCCTTGACCCGTTTAGTCTTGAAATGAAGCTTGGATGATGTTTTTTAATTTTTAGAATTTTTTTGCATTTATTTTTCAATTTTCTAACCCGGGTCGGGTTTGAACGGATAGGAAGGAAATTTTTTTCCTCTTTATTTTATAGCCTGTCTTGACCCGTTTAGTCTTGAAATGAAGCCTGGCTGATGTTTTTTAATTTTTAGAATTTTTTTGCATTTATTTTTCAATTTTCTAACTCGGGTCGTGTTTGAACGGATAGGAAGAAAATTTTTTTTCTTCTTTATTTTTCAACCTGTCCTGACCCGTTTAATCCTGAAAAGAAGCCTGGATGATGTTTTTTAATTTTTAGAATTTTTTTTGCATTTGTTTTTGAATTTTCTAACTCGGGTCGGGTTCGAACGGATAGGGAGGAAATTTTTTTTGTTCTCTATTTTTCGGCCCGTCGTTTCCCGTTTCGTATTGAAATGAAGCCTGGATGTAGTTTTTTAATTTTTAGAGTTTTTTTGCATTTATTTTTGAAGTTTCTAACCCGTGTCGGGCTCGAACGGATAGGAAGGAAATTTTTTTTCTTCTCTATTTTTCGGCCTGTCCTTACCCGTTTCGTCTTGAAATAAAGCTTGGATGATGTGATTTAATTTTTAGATTTTTTTTGCATTTATTTTTGAATTTTCTAACTCGGGTCGGGTTTGAACGGATAGGAAGGAAATTTTTTTTCCTCTTTATTTTTTAGCCTGCCTTGACCCGTTTAGTCTTGAAATGAAGCCTGGATGATGTTTTTTAATTTTTAGAATTTTTTTGCATTTATTTTTCAATTTTCTAACCCGGGTCGGGTTTGAACGGATAGGAAGGAAATTTTTTTTCCTCTTTCTTTTTTAGCCTGTCTTGACCCGTTTAGTCTTGCAATGAAGCCTGGATGATGTTTTTTAATTTTTAGAATTTTTTTGCATTTATTTTTCAATTTTCTAACTCGGGTCGGGTTTGAATGGATAGGAAGAAAATTTTTTTTTCTTCTCTATTTTTCAGCCTGCTCTGACCCGTTTCTTCTTGAAATGAAGCCTGGATGATGTTTATTAATTTTTAGAATTTTTTTGCATTTATTTTCGAATTTTCTAACTCGGGTCGGGTTTGAACGGATAGGAAGAAAATTTTTTTTCTTCTTTATTTTTCAACCTGTCCGGACCTGTATAATCCTGAAATGAAGCCTGGACAATGTTTTTTAATTTTTAGAATTTTTTTTGTATTATTTTTGAATTTTCTAACTTGGGTCGGGTTCGAACGGATAGGAAGGAAATTTTTTTTGTTCTCTATTTTTCGGCCTGCCCTTTCCCGTTTCGTATTGAAATGAAGCCTGGATGATGTTTTTTAATTTTTAGAATTTTTTTGCATTTATTTTTCAATTTTCTGACCCAGGTCGGGTTCGAACGGATAGGATGGAAATTTTTTTTCTTCTCTATTTTTCAGCCTGTCCTAACCCATTTCTTCTTGAAATGAAGCCAGGATGATGTTTTTTAATTTTTTGAATTTGTTTGCATTTATTTTCGAATTTTCTAACTCGGGTCGGGTTTGAACGGATAGGAAGAAAATTTTTTTCTTCTTTATTTTTCAACCTGTCCGGACTCGTTTAATCCTGAAATGAAGCCTGGAGGATGTTTTTTAATTTTTAGAATTTTTTTTGCATTTGTTTTTGAGTTTTCTAACTCGGGTTGGGTTCGAACGGATAGGAAGGAAATTTTTTTTGTTCTCTATTTTTCAGCCAGTCCTTTCCTGTTTCGTATTGAAATGAAGCCTGGATGTTGTTTTTTAATTTTTAGTTTTTTTTTGCATTTATTTTTGAAGTTTCTAACCCGGGTCGGGTTCGAACGGATAGGAAGGAAATTTTTTTTCTTCTCTATTTTTCGGCCTGTCCTGACCCGTTTCTTCTTGAAATGAAGCCTGGATGATGTTTATTAATTTTTAGAATTTTTTTGCATTTATTTTCGAATTTTCTAACACGGGTCGGGTTTGAACAGATAGGAAGAAAATTTTTTTTCTTCTTTATTTTTCGACCTGTCCAGACCTGTTTAATCCCGAAATGAAGTCTGGACGATGTTTTTTAATTTTTAGAATTTTTTTGCATTTGTTTTTGAATTTTCTAACTCGGGTCGGGTTCGAACGGATAGGAAGGAAATTTTTTTTGTTCTCTATTTTTCGGCCTGTCCTTTCCCGTTTCGTATTGAAATGAAGCCTGGATTCTGTTTTTTAATTTTTAGAGTTTTTTTGCATTTATTTTTGAAGTTTCTAACCCGGGTCGGGTTCGAACGAATAGGAAGGAAATTTTTTTTCTTCCCTATTTTTCAGCCTGTCCTGACCCGTTTCGTCTTGAAATAAAGCCTGGATGATGTTTTTTAATTTTTTCAATTTCTTTGTATTTATTTTTGAATTTTCTAACTCGGGTCGGGTTTGAACGGATAGGAAGGAAATTTTTTTTCCTCTTTATTTTTTAGCCTGCCTTGACCCGTTTAGTCTTGAAATGAAGCCTGGATGATGTTTTTTAATTTTTAGAATTTTTTTACATTTTTTTTTCAATTTTCCAACCCGGGTCGGGTTCGAACGGTTAGGAAGGAAATTTTTTTTCTTCTCTATTTTTCAGCCTGTCCTGACCCGTTTCTTCTTGAAATGAAGCCTGAATAATGTTTTTTAATTTTTACAATTTTTTTCCATTTATTTTCGAATTTTCTAACTCGGGTCGGGTTTGAACGGATAGGAAGAAAATTTTTTTCTTCCTTATTTTTCAACCTGTCCAGACCCGTTTAATCCAGAAATGAAGCCTGGATGATGTTTTTTAATTTTTAGAATTTTTTTTGCATTTGTTTTTGAGTTTTCTAACTCGGGTCGGGTTCGGACGGATAGGAAGGAAATTTTTTTTGTTCTCTTTTTTTCGGCCTGTCCTTTCCCGTTTCGTATTGAAATGAAGCCTGGATGTTGTTTTTTAATTATTAGAGTTTTTTTGCATTTATTTTTGAAGTTTCTAACTCGGGTCGGGTTGGAACGGATAGGAAGGAAATTTTTTTTCTTCTCTATTTTTCGGCCTGTCCTGACATGTTTCATCTTGAAATAAAGCCTGGATGATGTTTTTTAATTTTTAGAATTTTTTTGCATTTATTTTTGAATTTTCTAACTCGGGTCGGGTTTGAACGGATAGGAAGTAAAATTTTTTTCCTCATTACTTTTTAGCCTGCCTTGACCCGTTTAGTCTTGAAATGAAGCTTGGATGATGTTTTTTAATTTTTAGAATTTTTTTGCATTTATTTTTCAATTTTCTAACCCGGGTCGGGTTTGAACGGATAGGAAGGAAATTTTTTTCCTCTTTATTTTATAGCCTGTCTTGACCCGTTTAGTCTTGAAATGAAGCCTGGCTGATGTTTTTTAATTTTTAGAATTTTTTTGCATTTATTTTTCAATTTTCTAACTCGGGTCGGGTTTGAACGGATAGGAAGAAAATTTTTTTTCTTCTTTATTTTTCAACCTTTCCTGACCCGTTTAATCCT
Source organism: Quercus robur (assembly GCF_932294415.1). NCBI lineage: Eukaryota > Viridiplantae > Streptophyta > Magnoliopsida > Fagales > Fagaceae > Quercus > Quercus robur. The sequence continues at coordinate 33,380,160 of NC_065544.1, forward strand.
GAAAAGAAGCCTGGATGATGTTTTTTAATTTTTAGAATTTTTTTTGCATTTGTTTTTGAATTTCCTAACTCGGGTCGGGTTCGAACGGATAGGGAGGAAATTTTTTTTGTTCTCTATTTTTCGGCCCGTCGTTTCCCGTTTCGTATTGAAATGAAGCCTGGATGTAGTTTTTTAATTTTTAGAGTTTTTTTGCATTTATTTTTGAAGTTTCTAACCCGTGTCGGGCTCGAACGGATAGGAAGGAAATTTTTTTTCTTCTCTATTTTTCGGCCTGTCCTTACCCGTTTCGTCTTGAAATAAAGCTTGGATGATGTGATTTAATTTTTAGATTTTTTTTGCATTTGTTTTTGAGTTTTCTAACTTGGGTCGGGTTCGAACGGATAGGAAGGAAATTTTTTTTGTTCTCTATTTTTCAGCCTGTCCTTTCCCGTTTCGTATTGAAATGAAGCCTGGATGTTGTTTTTTAATTTTTAGAGTTTTTTTGCATTTATTTTTGAAGTTTCTAACCCGGGTCGGGTTCGAACGGATAGGAAGTAAATTTTTTTTCTTCTCTATTTCTCGGCCTGTGCTGACCCGTTTCGTCTTGAAATAAAGCCTGGATGATGTTTTTTAATTTTTAGAATTTTTTTCCATTTATTTTCGAATTTTCTAACTCGGGTCGGGTTTGAACGGATAGGAAGAAAATTTTTTTCTTCCTTATTTTTCAACCTGTCCGGACTCGTTTAATCCTGAAATGAAGCCGGGATGATGTTTTTTAATTTTTAGAATTTTTTTGCATTTATTTTTTAATTTTCTAACTCGGGTCGGGTTTGAACGGATAGTAAGGAAATTTTTTTTCCTCTTTATTTTTTAGCCTGCCTTGACCCGTTTAGTCTTGAAATGAAGCCTGGATGATGTTTTTTAATTTTTAGAATTTTTTTGCAATTATTTTTCAATTTTCTAACCCGGGTCGGGTTCGAACGGATAGGAAGGAAATTTTTTTTCCTCTTTATTTTTTAGCCTGCCTTGACCCGTTTAGTCTTGAAATGAAGCCTGGATGATGTTTTTTAATTTTTAGAATTTTTTTGCATTTATTTTTCAATTTTCTAACCCGGGTCGGGTTCGAACGGAAAGGAAGGAAATTTTTTTTCTTCTCTATTTTTCAGCCTGTCCTGACCCGTTTCTTCTTGAAATGAAGCCTGGATAATGTTTTTTAATTTTTAGAATTTTTTTCCATTTATTTTCGAATTTTCTAACTCGGGTCGGGTTTGAACGGATAGGAAGAAAATTTTTTTCTTCCTTATTTTTCAACCTGTCCAGACCCGTTTAATCCAGAAATGAAGCCTGGATGATGTTTTTTAATTTTTAGAATTTTTTTTGCCTTTGTTTTTGAGTTTTCTAACTCGGGTCGGGTTCGAACGGATAGGAAGGAAATTTTTTTTGTTCTCTATTTTTCGGCCTGTTCTTTCCCGTTTTGTATTGAAATGAAGCCTGGATGTTGTTTTTTAATTTTTAGAGTTTTTTTGCATTTATTTTTGAAGTTTCTAACCCGGGTCGGGTTCGAACGGATAGGATGGAAATTTTTTTCTTCTCTATTTTTCAGCCTGTCCTAACCCGTTTCTTCTTGAAATGAAGCCTGGATGATGTTTTTTAATTTTTTGAATTTTTTTGCATTTATTTTCGAATTTTCTAACTCGGGTTGGGTTTGAACGGATAGGAAGAAAATTTTTTTCTTCTTTATTTTTCAACCTGTCCGGACTCGTTTAATCCTGAAATGAAGCCTGGATGATGTTTTTTAATTTTTAGAATTTTTTTTGCATTTGTTTTTGAGTTTTCTAACTCGGGTCGGGTTCGGACGGATAGGAAGGAAATTTTTTTTGTTCTCTATTTTTCGGCCTGTCCTTTCCCGTTTCGTATTGAAATGAAGCCTGGATGTTGTTTTTTAATTTTTAGAGTTTTTTTGCATTTATTTTTGAAGTTTCTAACTCGGGTCGGGTTGGAACGGATAGGAAGGAAATTTTTTTTCTTCTCTATTTTTCGGCCTGTCCTGACATGTTTCATCTTGAAATAAAGCCTGGATGATGTTTTTTAATTTTTAGAATTTTTTTGCATTTATTTTTGAATTTTCTAACTCGGGTCGGGTTTGAACGGATAGGAAGTAAAATTTTTTTCCTCATTACTTTTTAGCCTTCCTTGACCCGTTTAGTCTGGAAATGAAGCTTGGATGATGTTTTTTAATTTTTAGAATTTTTTTGCATTTATTTTTCAATTTTCTAACCCGGGTCGGGTTTGAACGGATAGGAAAGAAATTTTTTTCCTCTTTATTTTATAGCCTGTCTTGACCCGTTTAGTCTTGAAATGAAGCCTGGCTGATGTTTTTTAATTTTTAGAATTTTTTTGCATTTATTTTTCAATTTTCTAACTCGGGTCGGGTTTGAACGGATAGGAAGAAAATTTTTTTTCTTCTTTATTTTTCAACCTGTCCTGACCCGTTTAATCCTGAAAAGAAGCCTGGATGATGTTTTTTAATTTTTAGAATTTTTTTTGCATTTGTTTTTGAATTTTCTAACTCGGGTCGGGTTCGAACGGATAGGGAGGAAATTTTTTTTGTTCTCTATTTTTCGGCCCGTCGTTTCCCGTTTCGTATTGAAATGAAGCCTGGATGTAGTTTTTTAATTTTTAGAGTTTTTTTGCATTTATTTTTGAAGTTTCTAACCCGTGTCGGGCTCGAACGGATAGGAAGGAAATTTTTTTTCTTCTCTATTTTTCGGCCTGTCCTTACCCGTTTCGTCTTGAAATAAAGCTTGGATGATGTGATTTAATTTTTAGATTTTTTTTTGCATTTATTTTTGAATTTTCTAACTCGGGTCGGGTTTGAACGGATAGGAAGGAAATTTTTTTTCCTCTTTATTTTTTAGCCTGCCTTGACCCGTTTAGTCTTGAAATGAAGCCTGGATGATGTTTTTTAATTTTTAGAATTTTTTTGCATTTATTTTTCAATTTTCTAACCCGGGTCGGGTTTGAACGGATAGGAAGGAAATTTTTTTTCCTCTTTCTTTTTTAGCCTGTCTTGACCCGTTTAGTCTTGCAATGAAGCCTGGATGATGTTTTTTAATTTTTAGAATTTTTTTGCATTTATTTTTCAATTTTCTAACTCGGGTCGGGTTTGAACGGATAGGAAGAAAATTTTTTTTTCTTCTCTATTTTTCAGCCTGCTCTGACCCGTTTCTTCTTGAAATGAAGCCTGGATGATGTTTATTAATTTTTAGAATTTTTTTGCATTTATTTTCGAATTTTCCAACTCGGGTCGGGTTTGAACGGATAGGAAGAAAATTTTTTTTCTTCTTTATTTTTCAACCTGTCCGGATCTGTATAATCCTGAAATGAAGCCTGGACAATGTTTTTTAATTTTTAGAATTTTTTTTGTATTATTTTTGAATTTTCTAACTCGGGTCGGGTTCGAACGGATAGGAAGGAAATTTTTTTTGTTCTCTATTTTTCGGCCTGCCCTTTCCCGTTTCGTATTGAAATGAAGCCTGGATGATGTTTTTTAATTTTTAGAATTTTTTTGCATTTATTTTTCAATTTTCTGACTCAGGTCGGGTTCGAACGGATAGGATGGAAATTTTTTTTCTTCTCTATTTTTCAGCCTGTCCTAACCCGTTTCTTCTTGAAATGACGCCAGGATGATGTTTTTTAATTTTTTGAATTTTTTTGCATTTATTTTCGAATTTTCTAACTCGGGTCGGGTTTGAACGGATAGGAAGAAAATTTTTTTCTTCTTTATTTTTCAACCTGTCCGGACTCGTTTAATCCTGAAATGAAGCCTGGATGATGTTTTTTAATTTTTAGAATTTTTTTTGCATTTGTTTTTGAGTTTTCTAACTCGGGTCGGGTTCGAACGGATAGGAAGGAAATTTTTTTTGTTCTCTATTTTTCAGCCTGTCCTTTCCTGTTTCGTATTGAAATGAAGCCTGGATGTTGTTTTTTAATTTTTAGTTTTTTTTTGCATTTATTTTTGAAGTTTCTAACCCGGGTCGGGTTCGAACGGATAGGAAGGAAATTTTTTTTCTTCTCTATTTTTCGGCCTGTCCTGACCCGTTTCTTCTTGAAATGAAGCCTGGATGATGATTATTAATTTTTAGAATTTTTTTGCATTTATTTTCGAATTTTCTAACACGGGTCGGGTTTGAACGGATAGGAAGAAATTTTTTTTTCTTCTTTATTTTTCGTCCTGTCCAGACCTGTTTAATCCTGAAATGAAGCCTGGACGATGTTTTTTAATTTTTAGAATTTTTTTGCATTTGTTTTTGAATTTTCTAACTCGGGTCGGGTTCGAAGGGATAGGAAGGAAATTTTTTTTGTTCTCTATTTTTCGGCCTGTCCTTTCCCGTTTCGTATTGAAATGAAGCCTAGATTCTATTTTTTAATTTTTAGAGTTTTTTTGCATTTATTTTTGAAGTTTCTAACCCGGGTCGGGTTCGAACGAATAGGAAGGAAATTTTTTTTCTTCTCTATTTTTCAGCCTGTCCTGACCCGTTTCGTCTTGAAATAAAGCCTGGATGATGTTTTTTAATTTTTTGAATTTCTTTGTATTTATTTTTGAATTTTCTAACTCGGGTCGGGTTTGGACGGATAGGAAGGAAATTTTTTTTCCTCTTTATTTTTTAGCCTGCCTAGACCCGTTTAGTCTTGAAATGAAGCCTGGATGATGTTTTTTAATTTTTAGAATTTTTTTACATTTTTTTTTCAATTTTCTAACCCGGGTCGGGTTCGAACGGTTAGGAAGGAAATTTTTTTTCTTCTCTATTTTTCAGCCTGTCCTGACCCGTTTTTTCTTGAAATGAAGCCTGGATGATGTTTTTTAATTTTTACAATGTTTTTTCGTTTATTTTCGAATTTTCTAACTCGGGTCGGGTTTGAACGGATAGGAAGAAATTTTTTTTCTTCCTTATTTTTCAACCTGTCCAGACCCGTTTAATCCTGAAATGAAGCCTGGACGATGTTTTTTAATTTTTAGAATTTTTTTTGTATTAGTTTTTTAATTTTCTAACTCGGGTCGGGTTCGAACGGATAGGAAGGATATTTTTTTTGTTCTCTATTTTTCGGCCTGCCCTTTCCCGTTTCGTATTGAAATGAAGCCTGGATGATGTTTTTTAATTTTTAGAATTTTTTTGCATTTATTTTTCAATTTTCTATCCCGGGTCGGGTTCGAACGGATAGGATGGAAATTTTTTTTCTTCTCTATTTTTCAGCCTGTCCTAACCCGTTTCTTCTTGAAATGGAGCCTGGATGATGTTTTTTAATTTTTTGAATTTTTTTACATTTATTTTCGAATTTTCTAACTCGGGTCAGGTTTGAACGGATAGGAAGAAAATTTTTTTCTTCTTTATTTTTCAACCTGTCCGGACTCGTTTAATCCTGAAATGAAGCCTGGATGATGTTTTTTAATTTTTAGAATTTTTTTTGCATTTGTTTTTGAGTTTTCTAACTTGGGTCGGGTTCGAACGGATAGGAAGGAAATTTTTTTTGTTCTCTATTTTTCAGCCTGTCCTTTCCCGTTTCGTATTGAAATGAAGCCTGGATGTTGTTTTTTAATTTTTAGAGTTTTTTTGCATTTATTTTTGAAGTTTCTAACCCGGGTCGGGTTCGAACGGATAGGAAGTAAATTTTTTTTCTTCTCTATTTCTCGGCCTGTGCTGACCCGTTTCGTCTTGAAATAAAGCCTGGATGATGTTTTTTAATTTGTAGAATTTTTTTCCATTTATTTTCGAATTTTCTAACTCGGGTCGGGTTTGAACGGATAGGAAGAAAATTTTTTTCTTCCTTATTTTTCAACCTGTCCGGACTCGTTTAATCCTGAAATGAAGCCGGGATGATGTTTTTTAATTTTTAGAATTTTTTTTGCATTTGTTTTTGAGTTTTCTAACTTGGGTCGGGTTCGAACGGATAGGAAGGAAATTTTTTTTGTTCTCTATTTTTCAGCCTGTCCTTTCCCGTTTCGTATTGAAATGAAGCCTGGATGTTGTTTTTTAATTTTTAGAGTTTTTTTGCATTTATTTTTGAAGTTTCTAACCCGGGTCGGGTTCGAACGGATAGGAAGTAAATTTTTTTTCTTCTCTATTTCTCGGCCTGTGCTGACCCGTTTCGTCTTGAAATAAAGCCTGGATGATGTTTTTTAATTTGTAGAATTTTTTTCCATTTATTTTTGAATTTTCTAACTCGGGTCGGGTTTGAACGGATAGGAAGAAAATTTTTTTCTTCCTTATTTTTCAACCTGTCCGGACTCGTTTAATCCTGAAATGAAGCCGGGATGATGTTTTTTAATTTTTAGAATTTTTTTGCATTTATTTTTTAATTTTCTAATTCGGGTCGGGTTTGAACGGATAGTAAGGAAATTTTTTTTCCTCTTTATTTTTTAGCCTGCCTTGACCCGTTTAGTCTTGAAATGAAGCCTGGATGATGTTTTTTAATTTTTAGAATTTTTTTGCAATTATTTTTCAATTTTCTAACCCGGGTCGGGTTCGAACGGATAAGAAGGAAATTTTTTTTCCTCTTTATTTTTTAGCCTGCCTTAACCCGTTTAGTCTTGAAATGAAGCCTGGATGATGTTTTTTAATTTTTAGAATTTTTTTTGCCTTTGTTTTTGAGTTTTCTAACTTGGGTTGGGTTCGAACGGATAGGAAGGAAATTTTTTTTGTTCTCTATTTTTCAGCCTGTCCTAACCCGTTTCTTCTTGAAATGAAGCCAGGATGATGTTTTTTAATTTTTTGAATTTTTTTGCATTTATTTTCGAATTTTCTAACTCGGGTCGGGTTTGAACGGATAGGAAGAAAATTTTTTTCTTCTTTATTTTTCAACCTGTCCGGACTCGTTTAATCCTGAAATGAAGCCTGGATGATGTTTTTTAATTTTTAGAATTTTTTTTGCATTTGTTTTTGAGTTTTCTAACTCGGGTCGGGTTCGAACGGATAGGAAGGAAATTTTTTTTGTTCTCTATTTTTCAGCCTGTCCTTTCCTGTTTCGTATTGAAATGAAGCCTGGATGTTGTTTTTTAATTTTTAGTTTTTTTTTGCATTTATTTTTGAAGTTTCTAACCCGGGTCGGGTTCGTACGGATAGGAAGTAAATTTTTTTTCTTCTCTATTTTTCGGCCTGTGCTGACCCGTTTCGTCTTGAAATAAACCCTGGATGATGTTTTTTAATTTTTAGAATTTTTTTGCATTTATTTTTGAATTTTCTAACTCGGGTCGGGTTTGAACGGATAGTAAGGAAATTTTTTTTCCTCTTTATTTTTTAGCCTGCCTTGACCCGTTTAGTCTTGAAATGAAGCCTGGATGATGTTTTTTAATTTTTAGAGTTTTTTTGCAATTATTTTTCAATTTTCTAATTCGGGTCGGGTTCGAACGGATAGGAAGGAAATTTTTTTTCCTCTTTATTTTTTAGCCTGCCTTGACCCGTTTAGTCTTGAAATGAAGCCTGGATGATGTTTTTTAATTTTTATAATTTTTGCATTTATTTTTCAATTTTCTAACCCGGGTCGGGTTCGAACGGATAGGAAGGAAATTTTTTTTCTTCTCTATTTTTCAGCCTGTCCTGACCCGTTTCTTCTTGAAATGAAGCCTGGATAATGTTTTTTAATTTTTAGAATTTTTTTTCATTTATTTTCGAATTTTCTAACTCGGGTCGGGTTTGAACGGATAGGAAGAAAAATTTTTTCTTCTTTATTTTTCAACCTGTCCAGACCCGTTTAATCCTAAAATGAAGCCTGGATGATGTTTTTTAATTTTTAGAATTTTTTTTGCATTTGTTTTTGAGTTTTCTAACTCGGGTCGGGTTCGAACGGATAGGAAGGAAATTTTTTTTGTTCTCTATTTTTCGGCCTGTCCTTTCCCGTTTCGTATTGAAATGAAGCCTGGATGTTGTTTTTTAATTTTTAGAATTTTTTTGCATTTATTTTTCGATTTTCTAACCCGGGTCGGGTTCGAACGGATAGGATGGAAATTTTTTTTCTTCTCTATTTTTCAGCCTGGCCTAACCCATTTCTTCTTGAAATGACGCCTGGATGATGTTTTTTAATTTTTTGAATTTTTTTGCATTTATTTTCGAATTTTCTAACTCGGGTCGGGTTTGAACGGATAGGAAGAAAATTTTTTTCTTCTTTATTTTTCAACCTGTCCGGACCTGTATAATCCTGAAATGAAGCCTGGACGATGTTTTTTAATTTTTAGAATTTTTTTTGTATTAGTTTTTGAATTTTCTAACTCGGGTCGGGTTCGAACGGATAGGAAGGAAATTTTTTTTGTTCTCTATTTTTCGGCCTGCCCTTTCCCATTTCGTATTGAAATGAAGCCTGGATGATGTTTTTTAATTTTTAGAATTTTTTTGCATTTATTTTTCAATTTTCTAACCCGGGTCGGGTTCGAACGGATAGGATGGAAATTTTTTTTCTTCTCTATTTTTCAGCCTGTCCTAACCCGTTTCTTCTTGAAATGAAGCCTGGATGATGTTTTTTAATTTTTTGAATTTTTTTGCATTTATTTTCGAATTTTCTAACTCGGGTCGGGTTTGAACGGATAGGAAGGAAATTTTTTTTGTTCTCTATTTTTCGGCCCGTCCTTTCCCGTTTCGTATTGAAATGAAGCCTGGATGTAGTTTTTTAATTTTTTGAGTTTTTTTTGCATTTATTTTTGAAGTTTCTAACCCATGTCGGGCTCGAACGGATAGGAAGGAAATTTTTTTTCTTCTCTATTTTTCGGCCTGTCCTTACCCGTTTCGTCTTGAAATAAAGCTTGGATGATGTGATTTAATTTTTAGATTTTTTTTGCATTTATTTTTGAATTTTATAACTCGGGTCGGGTTTGAACGGATAGGAAGGAAATTTTTTTTCCTCTTTATTTTTTAGCCTGCCTTGACCCGTTTAGTCTTGAAATGAAGCCTGGATGATGTTTTTTAATTTTTAGAATTTTTTGCATTTATTTTTCAATTTTCTAACCCGGGTCGGGTTTGAACGGATAGGAAGGAAATTTTTTTTCCTCTTTATTTTTTAGCCTGCCTTGACCCGTTTAGTCTTGAAATGAAGCCTGGATGATGTTTTTTAATTTTTAGAATTTTTTTGCATTTATTTTTCAATTTTCTAACCCGGGTCGGGTTCGAACGGATAGGATGGAAATTTTATTTCTTCTCTATTTTTCAGCCTGTCCTAACCCGTTTCTTCTTGAAATGAAGCCTGGATGATGTTTTTTAATTTTTTGAATTTTTTTGCATTTATTTTCGAATTTTCTAACTCGGGTCGGGTTTGAACGGATAGGAAGAAAAATTTTTTCTTCTTTATTTTTCAACCTGTCCGGACTCGTTTAATCCTGAAATGAAGCCTGGATGATGTTTTTTAATTTTTGGAATTTTTTTTGCATTTGTTTTTGAGTTTTCTAACTCGGGTCGGGTTCGAACGGATAGGAAGGAAATTTTTTTTGTTCTCTATTTTTTAGCCTGTCCTTTCCTGTTTCGTATTGAAATGAAGCCTGGATGTTGTTTTTTAATTTTTAGTGTTTTTTTGCATTTATTTTTGAAGTTTCTAACCCGGGTCGGGTTCGAACGGATAGGAAGTAAATTTTTTTTCTTCTCTATTTTTCGGCTTGTGCTGACCCGTTTCGTCTTGAAATAAAGCCTGGATGATGTTTTTAAATTTTTAGAATTTTTTTGCATTTATTTTTGAATTTTCTAACTCGGGTCGGGTTTGAACGGATAGTAAGGAAATTTTTTTTCCTCTTTATTTTTTAGCCTGCCTTGACCTGTTTAGTCTTGAAATGAAGCCTGGATGATGTTTTTTAATTTTTAGAATTTTTTTTGCATTTGTTTTTGAGTTTTCTAACTCGGGTCGGGTTCGAACGGATAGGAAGGAAATTTTTTTTGTTCTCTATTTTTCAGCCTGTCCTTTCCTGTTTCGTATTGAAATGAAGCCTGGATGTTGTTTTTTAATTTTTAGTGTTTTTTTACATTTATTTTTGAAGTTTCTAACCCGGGTCGGGTTCGAACGGATAGGAAGAAAATTTTTTTCTTCTTTATTTTTCAACCTGTCCAGACCCGTTTAATCCTGAAATGAATCCTGGATGATGATTTTTAATTTTTAGAATTTTTTTTGCATTTGTTTTTGAGTTTTCTAACTCGGGTCGGGTTCGAACGGATAGGAAGGAAATTTTTTTTCTTCTCTAATTTTCGGCCTGTCCTTTCCCGATTCGTATTGAAATGAAGCCTGCATGTTGTTTTTTAATTTTTAGAATTTTTTTGCATTTATTTTTGAATTTTCTAACTCGGGTCAGGTTTGAACGGATAATAAGGAAATTTTTTTTCCTCTTTATTTTTTAGCCTGCCTTGACCCGTTTAGTCTTGAAATGAAGCCTGGATGATGTTTTTTAATTTTTAGAATTTTTTTGAATTTATTTTTCAATTTTCTAACCCGGGTCGGGTTCGAACGGATAGGAAGGAAATTTTTTTTCTTCTCTATTTTTCGGCCTGTGCTGACCCGTTTCGTCTTGAAATAAAGCCTGGATGATGTTTTTTAATTTTTAGAATTTTTTTGCATTTGTTTTTGAATTTTCTAACTCGGGTCGGGTTTGAACGGATAATAAGGAAATTTTTTTTCCTCCTTATTTTTTAGCCTGCCTTGACCCGTTTAGTCTTGAAATGAACCCTGGATGATGTTTTTTAATTTTTAGAATTTTTTTGAATTTATTTTTCAATTTTCTAACCCGGGTCGGGTTCGAACGGATAGGAAGGAAATTTTTTTTGTTCTCTAATTTTCGGCCTGTCCTTTCCCGATTCGTATTGAAATGAAGCCTGGATGTTGTTTTTTAATTTTTAGAATTTTTTTGCATTTATTTTTGAATTTTCTAACTCGGGTCAGGTTTGAACGGATAATAAGGAAATTTTTTTTCCTCTTTATTTTTTAGCCTGCCTTGACCCGTTTAGTCTTGAAATGAAGCCTAGATGATATTTTTTAATTTTTAGAATTTTTTTGAATTTATTTTTCAATTTTCTAACCCGGGTCGGGTTTGAACGGATAGGAAGGAAATTTTTTTTCTTCTCTATTTTTCGGCCTGTGCTGACCCGTTTCGTCTTGAAATAAAGCCTGGATGATGTTTTTTAATTTTTAGAATTTTTTTGCATTTATTTTTGAATTTTCTAACTCGGGTCGGGTTTGAACGGATAATAAGGAAATTTTTTTTCCTCTTTATTTTTTAGCCTGCCTTGACCCGTTTAGTCTTGAAATGAAGCCTGGATGATGTTTTTTAATTTTTAGAATTTTTTTGAATTTATTTTTCAATTTTCTAACCCGGGTCGGGTTCGAACGGATAGGAAGGAAATTTTTTTTCTTCTCTATTTTTCAGCCGGCCCTGACCCGTTTCTTCTTGAAATGAAGCCTGGATGATGTTTATTAATTTTTAGAATTTTTTTGCATTTATTTTCGAATTTTCAAACTCGGGTCGGGTTTGAACGGATAGGAAGAAAATTTTTTTTCTTCTTTATTTTTCAACTTGTCCAGACCTGTTTAATCCTGAAATGAAGCCTGGACGATGTTTTTTAATTTTTAGAATTTTTTTGCATTTGTTTTTGAATTTTCTAACTCGGGTCGGGTTCGAACGGATAGGAAGTAAATTTTTTTTGTTCTCTATTTTTCGGCCTGTCCTTTCCCGTTTCGTATTGAAATGAAGCGTGGATGTTGGTTTTTAATTTTTAGAGTTTTTTTGCATTTATTTTTGAAGTTTTCTAACCCGGGTCGGGTTCGAACGGATAGGAAGGAAATTTTTTTTCTTCTCTATTTTTCGGCATGTCCTGACCCGTTTCGTCTTGAAATAAAGCCTGGATAATGTTTTTTAATTTTTAGAATTTTTTTGCATTTATTTTGGAATTTTCCAACTCGGGTCGGGTTTGAACGGATAGGAAGGAAATTTTTTTTCCTCATTACTTTTTTGCCTGCCTTGACCCGTTTAGTCTTGAAATGAAGCTTGGATGATGTTTTTTAATTTTTAGAATTTTTTTGAATTTATTTTTCAATTTTCTAACCCGGGTCGGGTTTGAACGGATAGGAAGGAAATTTTTTTTCCTCTTTATTTATTAGCCTGTCTTGACCCGTTTAGTCTTGAAATGAAGCCTGGATGATGTTTTTTAATTTTTAGAATTTTTTTGAATTTATTTTTCAATTTTCTAACCCGGGTCGGGTTCGAACGGATAGGAAGGAAATTTTTTTTCTTCTCTATTTTTCGGCCTGTGCTGACCCGTTTCGTCTTGAAATAAAGCCTGGATGATGTTTTTTAATTTTTAGAATTTTTTTGCATTTATTTTTGAATTTTCTAACTCGGGTCGGGTTTGAACGGATAATAAGTAAATTTTTTTTCCTCTTTATTTTTTAGCCTGCCTTGACCCGTTTAGTCTTGAAATGAAGCCTGGACGATGTTTTTTAATTTTTAGAATTTTTTTGAATTTATTTTTCAATTTTCTAACCCGGGTCGGGTTCGAACGGATAGGAAGGAAATTTTTTTTGTTCTCTAATTTTCGGCCTGTCCTTTCCCGATTCGTATTGAAATGAAGCCTGGATGTTGTTTTTTAATTTTTAGAATTTTTTTGCATTTATTTTTGAATTTTCTAACTCGGGTCAGGTTTGAACGGATAATAAGGAAATTTTTTTTCCTCTTTATTTTTTAGCCTGCCTTGACCCGTTTAGTCTTGAAATGAAGCCTGGATGATGTTTTTTAATTTTTAGAATTTTTTTGAATTTATTTTTCAATTTTCTAACCCGGGTCGGGTTTGAACGGATAGGAAGGAAATTTTTTTTCTTCTCTATTTTTCGGCCTGTGCTGACCCGTTTCGTCTTGAAATAAAGCCTGGATGATGTTTTTTAATTTTTAGAATTTTTTTGCATTTATTTTTGAATTTTCTAACTCGGGTCGGGTTTGAACGGATAATAAGGAAATTTTTTTTCCTCTTTATTTTTTAGCCTGCCTTGACCCGTTTAGTCTTGAAATGAAGCCTGGATGATGTTTTTTAATTTTTAGAATTTTTTTGAATTTATTTTTCAATTTTCTAACCCGGGTCGGGTTCGAACGGATAGGAAGGAAATTTTTTTTCTTCTCTATTTTTCAGCCGGCCCTGACCCGTTTCTTCTTGAAATGAAGCCTGGATGATGTTTATTAATTTTTAGAATTTTTTTGCATTTATTTTCGAATTTTCAAACTCGGGTCGGGTTTGAACGGATAGGAAGAAAATTTTTTTTCTTCTTTATTTTTCAACTTGTCCAGACCTGTTTAATCCTGAAATGAAGCCTGGACGATGTTTTTTAATTTTTAGAATTTTTTTGCATTTGTTTTTGAATTTTCTAACTCGGGTCGGGTTCGAACGGATAGGAAGTAAATTTTTTTTGTTCTCTATTTTTCGGCCTGTCCTTTCCCGTTTCGTATTGAAATGAAGCCTGGATGTTGGTTTTTAATTTTTAGAGTTTTTTTGCATTTATTTTTGAAGTTTTCTAACCCGGGTCGGGTTCGAACGGATAGGAAGGAAATTTTTTTTCTTCTCTATTTTTCGGCATGTCCTGACCCGTTTCGTCTTGAAATAAAGCCTGGATAATGTTTTTTAATTTTTAGAATTTTTTTGCATTTATTTTGGAATTTTCCAACTCGGGTCGGGTTTGAACGGATAGGAAGGAAATTTTTTTTCCTCATTACTTTTTAGCCTGCCTTGACCCGTTTAGTCTTGAAATGAAGCTTGGATGATGTTTTTTAATTTTTAGAATTTTTTTGACTTTATTTTTCAATTTTCTAACCCGGGTCGGGTTTGAACGGATAGGAAGGAAATTTTTTTTCCTCTTTATTTTTTAGCCTGTCTTGACCCGTTTAGTCTTGAAATGAAGCCTGGATGATGTTTTTTAATTTTTAGAATTTTTTTGCATTCATTTTTCAGTTTTCTAACTCGGGTTGGGTTCGAACGGATAGGAAGGAAATTTTTTTTCTTCTCTATTTATCCGCCTGCCCTGACCCGTTTCTTCTTGAAATGAAGCCTGGATGATGTTTTTTAATTTTTAGAATTTTTTTGCATTTATTTTTGAATTTTCTAACTCGGGTCGGGTTTGAACGGATAGGAAGAAAATTTTTTTTCTTCTTTATTTTTCAACCTGTCCTGACCCGTTTAATCCTAAAATGAAGCCTGGATGATGTTTTTTAATTTTTAGAATTTTTTTTGCATTTGTTTTTGAATTTTCTAACTCGGGTCGGGTTCGAACGGATAGGAAGGAAATTTTCTTTGTTCTCTATTTTTCGGCCTGTCCTTTCCCGTTTCGTATTGAAATGAAGCCTAAATGTTGTTTTTTAATTTTTAGAGTTTTTTTGCATTTATTTTTGAAGTTTCTAACCCGGGTCGGGTTCGAACGGATAGGAAGGAAATTTTTTTTCTTCTCTATTTTTTGGCCTGTCCTTACCCATTTCGTCTTGAAATAAAGCCTGGATGATGTTTTTTAATTTTTAGAATTTTTTTGCATTTATTTTCAAATTTTCTAACTCGGGTCGGGTTTGAACGGATAGAAAGAAAAATTTTTTCTTCTTTATTTTTCAACCTGTCCGGACTCGTTTAATCCTGAAATGAAGCCTGGATGATGTTTTTTAATTTTTAGAATTTTTTTTGCATTTGTTTTTGAGTTTTCTAACTCGGGTCGGGTTCGAACGGATAGGAAGGAAATTTTTTTTGTTCTCTATTTTTCAGCCTGTCCTTTCCTGTTTCGTATTGAAATGAAGCCTGGATGTTGTTTTTTAATTTTTAGTGTTTTTTTGCATTTATTTTTGAAGTTTCTAACCCGGGTCGGGTTCGAACGGATAGGAAGTAAATTTTTTTTCTTCTCTATTTTTCGGCTTGTGCTGACCCGTTTCGTCTTGAAATAAAGCCTGGATGATGTTTTTTAATTTTTAGAATTTTTTTGCATTTATTTTTGAATTTTCTAACTCGGGTCGGGTTTGAACGGATAGTAAGGAAATTTTTTTTCCTCTTTATTTTTTAGCCTGCCTTGACCTGTTTAGTCTTGAAATGAAGCCTGGATGATGTTTTTTAATTTTTAGAATTTTTTTTGCATTTGTTTTTGAGTTTTCTAACTCGGGTCGGGTTCGAACGGATAGGAAGGAAATTTTTTTTGTTCTCTATTTTTCAGCCTGTCCTTTCCTGTTTCGTATTGAAATGAAGCCTGGATGTTGTTTTTTAATTTTTAGTGTTTTTTTGCATTTATTTTTGAAGTTTCTAACCCGGGTCGGGTTCGAACGGATAGGAAGTAAATTTTTTTTCTTCTCTATTTTTTGGCCTGTCCTTACCCATTTCGTCTTGAAATAAAGCCTGGATGATGTTTTTTTATTTTTAGAATTTTTTTGCATTTATTTTCAAATTTTCTAACTCGGGTCGGGTTTGAACGGATAGAAAGAAAAATTTTTTCTTCTTTATTTTTCAACCTGTCCGGACTCGTTTAAGCCTGAAATGAAGCCTGGATGATGTTTTTTAATTTTTAGAATTTTTTTTGCATTTGTTTTTGAGTTTTCTAACTCGGGTCGGGTTCGAACGGATAGGAAGGAAATTTTTTTTGTTCTCTATTTTTCAGCCTGTCCTTTCCTGTTTCGTATTGAAATGAAGCCTGGATGTTGTTTTTTAATTTTTAGTGTTTTTTTGCATTTATTTTTGAAGTTTCTAACCCGGGTCGGGTTCGAACGGATAGGAAGTAAATTTTTTTTCTTCTCTATTTTTCGGCTTGTGCTGACCCGTTTCGTCTTGAAATAAAGCCTGGATGATGTTTTTTAATTTTTAGAATTTTTTTGCATTTATTTTTGAATTTTCTAACTCGGGTCGGGTTTGAACGGATAGTAAGGAAATTTTTTTTCCTCTTTATTTTTTAGCCTGCCTTGACCTGTTTAGTCTTGAAATGAAGCCTGGATGATGTTTTTTAATTTTTAGAATTTTTTTTGCATTTGTTTTTGAGTTTTCTAACTCGGGTCGGGTTCGAACGGATAGGAAGGAATTTTTTTGTTCTCTATTTTTCAGCCTGTCCTTTCCCGTTTCGTATTGAAATGAAGCCTGCATGTTGTTTTTTAATTTTTAGAGTTTTTTTGCATTTATTTTTGAAGTTTCTAACCCGGGTCGGGTTCGAACGGATAGGAAGTAAATTTTTTTTCTTCTCTATTTTTCGGCCTGTGCTGACCTGTTTCGTCTTGAAATAAAGCTTGGATGATGTTTTCTAATTTTTAGAATTTTTTTGCATTTATTTTTGAATTTTCTAACTCGTGTCGGGTTTGAACGGATAGTTAGGAAATTTTTTTTCCTCTTTATTTTTTAGCCTGCCTTGACCCGTTTAGTCTTGAAATGAAGCCTGGATGATGTTTTTTAATTTTTAGAATTTTTTTGCATTTATTTTTCAATTTTCTAACCCGGGTCGGGTTCGAACGGATAGGAAGGAAATTTTTTTTCTTCTCTATTTATCCGCCTGCCCTGACCCGTTTCTTCTTGAAATGAAGCCTGGATGATGTTTTTTAATTTTTAGAGTTTTTTTGCATTTATTTTTGAATTTTCTAACTCGGGTCGGGTTTGAACGGATAGGAAGAAAATTTTTTTTCTTCTTTATTTTTCAACCTGTCCTGACCCGTTTAATCCTAAAATGAAGCCTGGATGATGTTTTTTAATTTTTAGAATTTTTTTTGCATTTGTTTTTGAATTTTCTAACTCGGGTCGGGTTCGAACGGATAGGAAGGAAATTTTCTTTGTTCTCTATTTTTCGGCCTGTCCTTTCCCGTTTCGTATTGAAATGAAGCCTGAATGTTGTTTTTTAATTTTTAGAATTTTTTTGCATTTATTTTTGAAGTTTCTAACCCGGGTCGGGTTCGAACGGATAGGAAGGAAATTTTTTTTCTTCTCAATTTTTTGGCCTGTCCTTACCCATTTCGTCTTGAAATAAAGCCCGGATGATGTTTTCTAATTTTTAGAATTTTTTTGCATTTATTTTTGAATTTTCTAACTCGGGTCGGGTTTGAAAGGATAGGAAGGAAATTTTTTTCCCTCTTTATTTTTTAGCCTGCCTTGACCCGTTTAGTCTTGAAATGAAGCCTGGATGATGTTTTTTAATTTTTAGAATTTTTTTGCATTTATTTTTCAATTTTCTAACCCGGGACGGGTTCGAACGGATAGGAAGGAAATTTTTTTTCTTCTCTATTTTTCAGCCTGCCCTGACCCTTTTCTTCTTCAAATGAAGCCTGGATGATGTTTTTTAATTTTTAGAATTTTTTTGCATTTATTTTTCAATTTTCTAACCCGGGTCGGGATCGAACGGATAGAAAGGAAATTTTTTTTCTTCTCTATTTTTCAGCCTGTCCTGACCCGTTTCTTCTTGAAATGAAGCCTGGATGATGTTTTTTAATTTTTAGAATTTTTTTTCATTTATTTTCGAATTTTCTAACTCGGGTCGGGTTTGAACGGATAGGATGAAAATTTTTTTCTTCTTTATTTTTCAACCTGTCCAGACCAGTTTAATCCTGAAATGAAGCCTGGATGATGTTTTTTAATTTTTAGAATTTTTTTTGCATTTTTTTTTTAGTTTTCTAACTCGGGTCGGGTTCGAACGGATAGGAAGGAAATTTTTTTTGTTCTCTATTTTTCGGCCTGTCCTTTCCCGTTTCGTATTGAAATGAAGCCTGCATGTTGTTTTTTAATTTTTAGAGTTTTTTTGCATTTATTTTTGAAGTTTCTAACCCGGGTCGGGTTCGAACGGATAGGAAGTAAATTTTTTTTCTTCTCTATTTTTCGGCCTGTGCTGACCTGTTTCGTCTTGAAATAAAGCTTGGATGATGTTTTCTAATTTTTAGAATTTTTTTGCATTTATTTTTGAATTTTCTAACTCGTGTCGGGTTTGAACGGATAGTTAGGAAATTTTTTTTCCTCTTTATTTTTTAGCCTGCCTTGACCCGTTTAGTCTTGAAATTAAGCCTGGATGATGTTTTTTAATTTTTAGAATTTTTTTGCATTTATTTTTCAATTTTCTAACCCAGGTCGGGTTCGATGGATAGGAAGGAAATTTTTTTTCTTCTCTATTTTTCAGCCTGCCCTGACCCGTTTCTTCTTGAAATGAAGCCTGGATGATGTTTTTTAATTTTTAGAATTTTTTTGCATTTATTTTTGAATTTTCTAACTCGGGTCGGGTTTGAACAGATAGGAAGGAAATTTTTTTTCCTCTTTATTTTTTAGCCTACCTTGACCCATTTAGTCTTGAAAAGAAGCCTGGATGATGTTTTTTAATTTTTAGAATTTTTTTGCATTTATTTTTCAATTTTCTAACCTAGGTCGGGTTCGAACGAATAGGAAGGAAATTTTTTTTTGTCTCTATTTTTCAACCTGCCCTGACCCGTTTCTTCTTGAAATGAAGCCTGGATGATGTTTATTAATTTTTAGACTTTTTTTGCATTTATTTTCGAATTTTCTAACTCGGGTCGGGTTTGAACGGATAGAAAGAAAATTTTTTTTCTTCTTTATTTTTCAACCTGTCCAGACCTGTTTAATCCTGAAATGAAGCCTGGATGATGTTTTTTAATTTTTAGAATTTTTTTTTGCATTTGTTTTTGAATTTTCTAACTCGGGTCGGGTTCGAACGGATAGGAAGGAAATTTTTTTTGTTCTCTATTTTTCGGCCTGTCCTTTCCCGTTTCGTATTGAAATGAAGCCCGGATGATGTTTTTTAATTTTTAGAATTTTTTTGCATTTGTTTTTCAATTTTCTAACCCTGGTCGGGTTCGAACGGATAGGAAGGAAATTTTTTTTCTTCTCTATTTTTCAGCCTGTCCTAACCCGTTTCTTCTTGAAATGAAGCCTGGATGATGTTTTTTAATTTTGAGAATTTTTTTGCATTTATTTTCGAATTTTCTAACTCGGGTCGGGTTTGAACGAATAGGAAGAAAATTTTTTTTCTTCTTTATTTTTCAACCTTTCCAGACCCGTTTAATCTTGAAATGAAGCCTGGATGATGTTTTTTAATTTTTAGAATTTTTTTTGCATTTGTTTTTGAGTTTTCTAACCCGGGTCGGGTTCGAACGGATAGGAAGGAAATTTTTTTTGTTCTCTATTTTTCGGCCTGTCCTTTCCCCGTTTCGTATTGAAATGAAGCCTGGATGTTGTTTTTTAATTTTTAGAGTTTTTTTGCATTTATTTTTGAAGTTTCTAACCCAGGTCGGGTTCGAACGAATAGGAAAGAAATTTTTTTTCTTCTCTATTTTTCAGCCTGTCCTGACCCGTTTCGTCTTGAAATAAAGTCTGGATGATGTTTTTTAATTTTTTGAATTTTTTTGTATTTATTTTTGAATTTTCTAACTCGGGTCGGATTTGAATGGATAGGAAGGAAATTTTTTTTCCTCTTTATTTTTTAGCCTGCCTTGACCCGTTTAGTCTTGAAATGAAGCCTGGATGATGTTTTTTAATTTTTAGAATTTTTTTACATTTATTTTTCAATTTTCTAACCCGGGTCGGGTTCGAACGGATAGGAAGGAAATATTTTTCTTCTCTATTTTTCAGCCTGTCCTGACCCGTTTCTTCTTGAAATGAAGCCTGGATGATGTTTTTTAATTTTTAGAATTTTTTTTCATTTATTTTCGAATTTTCTAACTCGGGTCGGGTTTGAACGGATAGGAAGAAAATTTTTTTCTTCTTTATTTTTCAACCTGTCCTGACCCGTTTAATCCTGAAATGAAGCCTGGATGATGTTTTTTAATTTTTAGAATTTTTTTAGCATTTGTTTTTGAGTTTTCTAACTCGGGTCGGGTTCGAACGGATAGGAAGGAAATTTTTTTTGTTCTCTATTTTTCGTCCTGTCCTTTCCCGTTTCGTATTGAAAGGAAGCCTGGATGTTGTTTTTTAATTTTTAGAGTTTTTTTGCATTTATTTTTGAAGTTTCTAACCCGGGTCGGGTTCGAACGGATAGGAAGGAAATTTTTTTTCTTCTCTATTTATCCGCCTGCCCTGACCCGTTTCTTCTTGAAATGAAGCCTGGATGATGTTTTTTAATTTTTAGAGTTTTTTTGCATTTATTTTTGAATTTTCTAACTCGGGTCGGGTTTGAACGGATAGGAAGAAATTTTTTTTTCTTCTTTATTTTTCAACCTGTCCTGACCCGTTTAATCCTAAAATGAAGCCTGGATGATGTTTTTTAATTTTTAGAATTTTTTTTGCATTTGTTTTTGAATTTTCTAACTCGGGTCGGGTTCGAACGAATAGGAAGGAAATTTTCTTTGTTCTCTATTTTTCGGCCTGTCCTTTCCCGTTTCGTATTGAAATGAAGCCTGAATGTTGTTTTTTAATTTTTAGAATTTTTTTGCATTTATTTTTGAAGTTTCTAACCCGGGTCGGGATCGAACGGATAGAAAGGAAATTTTTTTTCTTCTCTATTTTTCAGCCTGTCCTGACCCGTTTCTTCTTGAAATGAATCCTGGATGATGTTTTTTAATTTTTAGAATTTTTTTTCATTTATTTTCGAATTTTCTAACTCGGGTCGGGTTTGAACGGATAGGATGAAAATTTTTTTCTTCTTTATTTTTCAACCTGTCCAGACCAGTTTAATCCTGAAATGAAGCCTGGATGATGTTTTTTAATTTTTAGAATTTTTTTTGCATTTTTTTTTTAGTTTTCTAACTCGGGTCGGGTTCGAACGGATAGGAAGGAAATTTTTTTTGTTCTCTATTTTTCGGCCTGTCCTTTCCCGTTTCGTATTGAAATGAAGCCTGCATGTTGTTTTTTAATTTTTAGAGTTTTTTTGCATTTATTTTTGAAGTTTCTAACCCGGGTCGGGTTCGAACGGATAGGAAGTAAATTTTTTTTCTTCTCTATTTTTCGGCCTGTGCTGACCTGTTTCGTCTTGAAATAAAGCTTGGATGATGTTTTCTAATTTTTAGAATTTTTTTGCATTTATTTTTGAATTTTCTAACTCGTGTCGGGTTTGAACGGATAGTTAGGAAATTTTTTTTCCTCTTTATTTTTTAGCCTGCCTTGACCCGTTTAGTCTTGAAATGAAGCCTGGATGATGTTTTTTAATTTTTAGAATTTTTTTGCATTTATTTTTCAATTTTCTAACCCGGGTCGGGTTCGATGGATAGGAAGGAAATTTTTTTTCTTCTCTATTTTTCAGCCTGCCCTGACCCGTTTCTTCTTGAAATGAAGCCTGGATGATGTTTTTTAATTTTTAGAATTTTTTTGCATTTATTTTTGAATTTTCTAACTCGGGTCGGGTTTGAACAGATAGGAAGGAAATTTTTTTTCCTCTTTATTTTTTAGCCTACCTTGACCCATTTAGTCTTGAAAAGAAGCCTGGATGATGTTTTTTAATTTTTAGAATTTTTTTGCATTTATTTTTCAATTTTCTAACCTAGGTCGGGTTCGAACGAATAGGAAGGAAATTTTTTTTTGTCTCTATTTTTCAACCTGCCTTGACCCGTTTCTTCTTGAAATGAAGCCTGGATGATGTTTATTAATTTTTAGAATTTTTTTGCATTTATTTTCGAATTTTCTAACTCGGGTCGGGTTTGAACGGATAGAAAGAAAATTTTTTTTCTTCTTTATTTTTCAACCTGTCCAGACCTGTTTAATCCTGAAATGAAGCCTGGATGATGTTTTTTAATTTTTAGAATTTTTTTTTTGCATTTGTTTTTGAATTTTCTAACTCGGGTCGGGTTCGAACGGATAGGAAGGAAATTTTTTTTGTTCTCTATTTTTCGGCCTGTCCTTTCCCGTTTCGTATTGAAATGAAGCCTGGATGATGTTTTTTAATTTTTAGAATTTTTTTGCATTTGTTTTTCAATTTTCTAACCCTGGTCGGGTTCGAACGGATAGGAAGGAAATTTTTTTTCTTCTCTATTTTTCAGCCTGTCCTAACCCGTTTCTTCTTGAAATGAAGCCTGGATGATGTTTTTTAATTTTGAGAATTTTTTTGCATTTATTTTCGAATTTTCTAACTCGGGTCGGGTTTGAACGAATAGGAAGAAAATTTTTTTTCTTCTTTATTTTTCAACCTTTCCAGACCCGTTTAATCTTGAAATGAAGCCTGGATGATGTTTTTTAATTTTTAGAATTTTTTTTGCATTTGTTTTTGAGTTTTCTAACTCGGGTCGGGTTCGAACGGATAGGAAGGAAATTTTTTTTGTTCTCTATTTTTCGGCCTGTCCTTTCCCCGTTTCGTATTGAAATGAAGCCTGGATGTTGTTTTTTAATTTTTAGAGTTTTTTTGCATTTATTTTTGAAGTTTCTAACCCAGGTCGGGTTCGAACGAATAGGAGAGAAATTTTTTTTCTTCTCTATTTTTCAGCCTGTCCTGACCCGTTTCGTCTTGAAATAAAGTCTGGATGATGTTTTTTAATTTTTTGAATTTTTTTGTATTTATTTTTGAATTTTCTAACTCGGGTCGGATTTGAATGGATAGGAAGGAAATTTTTTTTCCTCTTTATTTTTTAGCCTGCCTTGACCCGTTTAGTCTTGAAATGAAGCCTGGATGATGTTTTTTAATTTTTAGAATTTTTTTACATTTATTTTTCAATTTTCTAACCCGGGTCGGGTTCGAACGGATAGGAAGGAAATTTTTTTCTTCTCTATTTTTCAGCCTGTCCTGACCCGTTTCTTCTTGAAATGAAGCCTGGATGATGTTTTTTAATTTTTAGAATTTTTTTTCATTTATTTTCGAATTTTCTAACTCGGGTCGGGTTTGAACGGATAGGAAGAAAATTTTTTTCTTCTTTATTTTTCAACCTGTCCTGACCCGTTTAATCCTGAAATGAAGCCTGGATGATGTTTTTTAATTTTTAGAATTTTTTTAGCATTTGTTTTTGAGTTTTCTAACTCGGGTCGGGTTCGAACGGATAGGAAGGAAATTTTTTTTTGTTCTCTATTTTTCGTCCTGTCCTTTCCCGTTTCGTATTGAAAGGAAGCCTGGATGTTGTTTTTTAATTTTTAGAGTTGTTTTGCATTTATTTTTGAAGTTTCTAACCCGGGTCGGGTTCGAACGTATAGGAAGGAAATTTTTTTTCTTCTCTATTTATCCGCCTGCCCTGACCCGTTTCTTCTTGAAATGAAGCCTGGATGATGTTTTTTAATTTTTAGAGTTTTTTTGCATTTATTTTTGAATTTTCTAACTCGGGTCGGGTTTGAACGGATAGGAAGAAAATTTTTTTTCTTCTTTATTTTTCAACCTGTCCTGACCCGTTTAATCCTAAAATCAAGCCTGGATGATGTTTTTTAATTTTTAGAATTTTTTTTGCATTTGTTTTTGAATTTTCTAACTCGGGTCGGGTTCGAACGGATAGGAAGGAAATTTTCTTTGTTCTCTATTTTTCGGCCTGTCCTTTCCCGTTTCGTATTGAAATGAAGCCTGAATGTTGTTTTTTAATTTTTAGAATTTTTTTGCATTTATTTTTGAAGTTTCTAACCCGGGTCGGGATCGAACGGATAGAAAGGAAATTTTTTTTCTTCTCTATTTTTCAGCCTGTCCTGACCCGTTTCTTCTTGAAATGAAGCCTGGATGATGTTTTTTAATTTTTAGAATTTTTTTTCATTTATTTTCGAATTTTCTAACTCGGGTCGGGTTTGAACGGATAGGATGAAAATTTTTTTCTTCTTTATTTTTCAACCTGTCCAGACCAGTTTAATCCTGAAATGAAGCCTGGATGATGTTTTTTAATTTTTAGAATTTTTTTTGCATTTTTTTTTTAGTTTTCTAACTCGGGTCGGGTTCGAACGGATAGGAAGGAAATTTTTTTTGTTCTCTATTTTTCGGCCTGTCCTTTCCCGTTTCGTATTGAAATGAAGCCTGCATGTTGTTTTTTAATTTTTAGAGTTTTTTTGCATTTATTTTTGAAGTTTCTAACCCGGGTCGGGTTCGAACGGATAGGAAGTAAATTTTTTTTCTTCTCTATTTTTCGGCCTGTGCTGACCTGTTTCGTCTTGAAATAAAGCTTGGATGATGTTTTCTAATTTTTAGAATTTTTTTGCATTTATTTTTGAATTTTCTAACTCGTGTCGGGTTTGAACGGATAGTTAGGAAATTTTTTTTCCTCTTTATTTTTTAGCCTGCCTTGACCCGTTTAGTCTTGAAATGAAGCCTGGATGATGTTTTTTAATTTTTAGAATTTTTTTGCATTTATTTTTCAATTTTCTAACCCGGGTCGGGTTCGATGGATAGGAAGGAAATTTTTTTTATTCTCTATTTTTCAGCCTGCCCTGACCCGTTTCTTCTTGAAATGAAGCCTGGATGATGTTTTTTAATTTTTAGAATTTTTTTGCATTTATTTTTGAATTTTCTAACTCGGGTCGGGTTTGAACAGATAGGAAGGAAATTTTTTTTCCTCTTTATTTTTTAGCCTACCTTGACCCATTTAGTCTTGAAAAGAAGCCTGGATGATGTTTTTTAATTTTTAGAATTTTTTTGCATTTATTTTTCAATTTTCTAACCTAGGTCGGGTTCGAACGAATAGGAAGGAAATTTTTTTTTGTCTCTATTTTTCAACCTGCCCTGACCCGTTTCTTCTTGAAATGAAGCCTGGATGATGTTTATTAATTTTTAGAATTTTTTTGCATTTATTTTCGAATTTTCTAACTCGGGTCGGGTTTGAACGGATAGAAAGAAAATTTTTTTTCTTCTTTATTTTTCAACCTGTCCAGACCTGTTTAATCCTGAAATGAAGCCTGGATGATGTTTTTTAATTTTTAGAATTTTTTTTTGCATTTGTTTTTGAATTTTCTAACTCGGGTCGGGTTCGAACGGATAGGAAGGAAATTTTTTTTGTTCTCTATTTTTCGGCCTGTCCTTTCCCGTTTCGTATTGAAATGAAGCCTGGATGATGTTTTTTAATTTTTAGAATTTTTTTGCATTTGTTTTTCAATTTTCTAACCCTGGTCGGGTTCGAACGGATAGGAAGGAAATTTTTTTTCTTCTCTATTTTTCAGCCTGTCCTAACCCGTTTCTTCTTGAAATGAAGCCTGGATGATGTTTTTTAATTTTGAGAATTTTTTTGCATTTATTTTCGAATTTTCTAACTCGGGTCGGGTTTGAACGAATAGGAAGAAATTTTTTTTTCTTCTTTATTTTTCAACCTTTCCAGACCCGTTTAATCTTGAAATGAAGCCTGGATGATGTTTTTTAATTTTTAGAATTTTTTTTGCATTTGTTTTTGAGTTTTCTAACTCGGGTCGGGTTCGAACGGATAGGAAGGAAATTTTTTTTGTTCTCTATTTTTCGGCCTGTCCTTTCCCCGTTTCGTATTGAAATGAAGCCTGGATGTTGTTTTTTAATTTTTAGAGTTTTTTTGCATTTATTTTTGAAGTTTCTAACCCAGGTCGGGTTCGAACGAATAGGAAAGAAATTTTTTTTCTTCTCTATTTTTCAGCCTGTCCTGACCCGTTTCGTCTTGAAATAAAGTCTGGATGATGTTTTTTAATTTTTTGAATTTTTTTGTATTTATTTTTGAATTTTCTAACTCGGGTCGGATTTGAATGGATAGGAAGGAAATTTTTTTTCCTCTTTATTTTTTAGCCTGCCTTGACCCGTTTAGTCTTGAAATGAAGCCTGGATGATGTTTTTTAATTTTTAGAATTTTTTTACATTTATTTTTCAATTTTCTAACCCGGGTCGGGTTCGAACGGATAGGAAGGAAATTTTTTTCTTCTCTATTTTTCAGCCTGTCCTGACCCGTTTCTTCTTGAAATGAAGCCTGGATGATGTTTTTTAATTTTTAGAATTTTTTTTCATTTATTTTCGAATTTTCTAACTCGGGTCGGGTTTGAACGGATAGGAAGAAAATTTTTTTCTTCTTTATTTTTCAACCTGTCCTGACCCGTTTAATCCTGAAATGAAGCCTGGATGATGTTTTTTAATTTTTAGAATTTTTTTAGCATTTGTTTTTGAGTTTTCTAACTCGGGTCGGGTTCGAACGGATAGGAAGGAAATTTTTTTTGTTCTCTATTTTTTGTCCTGTCCTTTCCCGTTTCGTATTGAAAGGAAGCCTGGATGTTGTTTTTTAATTTTTAGAGTTTTTTTGCATTTATTTTTGAAGTTTCTAACCCGGGTCGGGTTCGAACGGAGAGGAAGGAAATTTTTTTCCTTCTATATTTATCCGCCTGCCCTGACCCGTTTCTTCTTGAAATAAAGCCTGGATGATGTTTTTTAATTTTTAGAATTTTTTTGCATTTATTTTTTAATTTTCTAACTCGGGTCGGGTTTGAACGGATAGTAAGGAAATTTTTTTTCCTCTTTATTTTTTAGCCTGCCTTGACCCGTTTAGTCTTGAAATGAAGCCTGGATGATGTTTTTTAATTGTTAGAATTTTTTTGCATTTATTTTCGAATTTTCTAACTCGGGTCGGGTTTGAACGAATAGGAAGAAATTTTTTTTTCTTCTTTATTTTTCAACCTGTCCAGACCCGTTTAATCTTGAAATGAAGCCTGGATGATGTTTTTTAATTTTTAGAATTTTTTTTGCATTTGTTTTTGAGTTTTCTAACTCGGGTCGGGTTCGAACGGATAGGAAGGAAATTTTTTTTGTTCTCTATTTTTCGGCCTGTCCTTTCCCCGTTTCGTATTGAAATGAAGCCTGGATGTTGTTTTTTAATTTTTAGAGTTTTTTTGCATTTATTTTTGAATTTTCTAACCCAGGTCGGGTTCGAACGAATAGGAAAGAAATTTTTTTTGCTTCTCTATTTTTCAGCCTGTCCTGACCCGTTTCGTCTTGAAATAAAGTCTGGATGATGTTTTTTAATTTTTTGAATTTTTTTGTATTTATTTTTGAATTTTCTAACTCGGGTCGGATTTGAATGGATTGGAAGGAAATTTTTTTTCCTCTTTATTTTTTAGCCTGCCTTGACCCGTTTAGTCTTGAAATGAAGCCTGGATGATGTTTTTTAATTTTTAGAATTTTTTTACATTTATTTTTCAATTTTCTAACCCGGGTCGGGTTCGAACGGATAGGAAGGAAATTTTTTTTCTTCTCTATTTTTCAGCCTGTCTTGACCCGTTTCTTCTTGAAATGAAGCCTGGATGATGTTTTTCAATTTTTAGAATTTTTTTTCATTTATTTTCGAATTTTCTAACTCGGGTCGGGTTTGAACGGATAGGAAGAAAATTTTTTTCTTCTTTATTTTTCAACCTGTCCAGACCCGTTTTATCCTGAAATGAAGCCTGGATGATGTTTTTTTAATTTTTAGAATTTTTTTGGCATTTGTTTTTGAGTTTTCTAACTCGGGTCGGGTTCGAATGGATAGGAAGGAAATTTTTTTTGTTCTCTATTTTTCGGCCTGTCCTTTCCCGTTTCGTATTGAAAGGAAGCCTGGATGTTGTTTTTTAATTTTTAGACTTTTTTTGCATTTATTTTAGAAGTTTCTAACCCGGGTCGGGTTCGAACGGATAGGAAGGAAATTTTTTTCCTTCTCTATTTTTCGGCCTGTGCTGACCCGTTTCGTCTTGAAATAAAGCCTGGATGACGTTTTTTAATTTTTAGAATTTTTTTGCATTTATTTTTTAATTTTCTAACTCGGGTCGGGTTTGAACGGATAGTAAGGAAATTTTTTTTCCTCTTTATTTTTTAGCCTGCCTTGACCCGTTTAGTCTTGAAATGAAGCCTGGATGATGTTTTTTAATTTTTAGAATTTTTTTGCATTTATTTTTCAATTTTCTAACCCGGGTCGGGTTAGAACGGATAGGAAGGAAATTTTTTTTCTTCCCTATTTTTCAGCCTGCCCTGACCCGTTTCTTCTTGAAATGAAGCCTGGATGATGTTTATTAATTTTTAGAATTTTTTTGCATTTATTTTCGAATTTTCTAACTCTGGTCGGGTTTGAACGGATAGGAAGAAAATTTTGTTTCTTCTTTATTTTTCAACCTATCCAGACCAGTTTAATCCTGAAATGAAGCCTAGATGACGTTTTTTAATTTTTAGAATTTTTTTTGCATTTGTTTTTGAATTTTCTAACTCGGGTCGGGTTCGAACGGATAGGAAGGAAATTTTTTTTGTTCTCTATTTTTCGGCCTGTCCTTTCCCGTTTCTTATTGAAATGAAGGCTGGATGTTGTTTTTTAATTTTTAGAGTTTTTTTGCATTTATTTTTGAAGTTTCTAACCCAGGTCGGGTTCGAACGGATAGGAAGGAAATTTTTTTTCTTCTCTATTTTTCGGCCTGTGCTGACCCGTTTCGTCTTGAAATAAAGCCTGGATGATGTTTTTTAATTTTTAGAATTTTTTTGCATTTATTTTTGAATTTTCTAACTCGTGTCGGGTTTGAACGGATAGTTAGGAAATTTTTTTTCCTCTTTATTTTTTAGCCTGCCTAGACCCGTTTAGTCTTGAAATGAAGCCTGGATGATGTTTTTTAATTTTTAGAATTTTTTTGCATTTATTTTTCAATTTTCTAACCCGTGTCGGGTTCGAACGAATAGGAAGGAAATTTTTTTTTGTCTCTATTTTTCAACCTGCCCTGACCCGTTTCTTCTTGAAATGAAGCCTGGATGATGTTCGTTAATTTTTAGAATTTTTTTGCATTTATTTTTCAATTTTCTAACCCGGGTCGGGTTCGAACGGATAGGAAGGAAATTTTTTTTCTTCTCTATTTTTCAGCCTGCCCTGACCCGTTTCTTCTTGAAATGAAGCTTGGATGATGTTTTTCAATTTTTAGAATTTTTTTGCATTTATTTTTCAATTTTCTAACCCGGGTCGGGTACGAACGGATAGGAAGGAAGTTTTTTTTCTTCTCTATTTTTCAGCCTGCCCTGACCCGTTTCTTCTTGAAATGAAGCCTGGATGATGTTTTTTAATTTTTAGAATTTTTTTGCATTTATTTTTGAATTTTCTAACTCGGGTCGGGTTTGAACGGATAGGAAGGAAATCTTTTTTCCTCTTTATTTTTTAGCCTACCTTGACCCGTTTAGTCTTGAAATGAAGCCTGGATGATGTTTTTTAATTTTTAGAATTTTTTTGCATTTATTTTTCAATTTTCTAACCCGGGTCGGGTTCGAACGAATAGGAAGGAAATTTTTTTTTGTCTCTATTTTTCAACCTGCCCTGACCCGTTTCTTCTTGAAATGAAGCCTGGATGATGTTTATTAATTTTTAGAATTTTTTTGCATTTATTTTCGAATTTTCTAACTCGGGTCGGGTTTGAACGGATAGAAAGAAAATTTTTTTTCTTCTTTATTTTTCAACCTGTCCAGACCTGTTTAATCCTGAAATGAAGCCTGGATGATGTTTTTTAATTTTTAGAATTTTTTTTGCATTTGTTTTTGAATTTTCTAACTCGGGTCGGGTTCGAACGGATAGGAAGGAAATTTTTTTTGTTCTCTATTTTTCGGCCTGTCCTTTCCCGTTTCGTATTGAAATGAAGCCTGGATGATGTTTTTTAATTTTTAGAATTTTTTTGCATTTATTTTTCAATTTTCTAACCCTGGTCGGGTTCGAACGGATAGGAAGGAAATTTTTTTTCTTCTCTATTTTTCAGCCTTTCCTAACCCGTTTCTTCTTGAAATGAAGCCTGGATGATGTTTTTTAATTTTTAGAATTTTTTTTGCATTTATTTTCGAATTTTCTAACTCGGGTCGAGTTTGAACGGATAGGAAGAAAATTTTTTTTCTTCTTTATTTTTCAACCTGTCCAGACCAGTTTAATCCTGAAATGAAGCCTGGATGATGTTTTTTTAATTTTTAGAATTTTTTTTGCATTTGTTTTTGAATTTTCTAACTCGGGTCGGGTTCGAACGGATAGGAAGGAAATTTTTTTTGTTCTCTATTTTTCGGCCTGTCCTTTCCCGTTTCGTATTGAAATGAGGCCTGGATGATGTTTTTTAATTTTTAGAATTTATTTGCATTTATTTTTCAATTTTCTAACCCGGGTCTGGTTCGAACGGATAGGAAGGAAATTTTTTTTCTTCTCTATTTTTCAGCCTGTCCTAACCCGTTTCTTCTTGAAATGAAGCCTGGGTGATGTTTTTTAATTTTTAGAATTTTTTTGCATTTATTTTCGAATTTTCTAACTCGGGTCGGGTTTGAACGAATAGGAAGAAAATTTTTTTTCTTCTTTATTTTTCAACCTGTCCAGACCCGTTTAATCTTGAAATGAAGCCTGGATGATGTTTTTTAATTTTTAGAATTTTTTTTGCATTTGTTTTTGAGTTTTCTAACTCGGGTCGGGTTCGAACGGATAGGAAGGAAATTTTTTTTGTTCTCTATTTTTCGGCCTGTCCTTTCCCCGTTTCGTATTGAAATGATGCCTGGATGTTGTTTTTTAATTTTTAGTGTTTTTTTGCATTTATTTTTGAAGTTTCTAACCCAGGTCGGGTTCGAACGAATAGGAAAGAAATTTTTTTTCTTCTCTATTTTTCAGCCTGTCCTGACCCGTTTCGTCTTGAAATAAAGTCTGGATGATGTTTTTTAATTTTTTGAATTTTTTTGTATTTATTTTTGAATTTTCTAACTCGGGTCAGATTTGAATGGATAGGAAGGAAATTTTTTTTCCTCTTTATTTTTTAGCCTGACTTGACCCGTTTAGTCTTGAAATGAAGCCTGGATGATGTTTTTTAATTTTTAGAATTTTTTTTGCATTTGTTTTTGAGTTTTCTAACTCGGGTCGGGTTCGAACGGATAGGAAGGAAATTTTTTTTGTTCTCTATTTTTCGGCCTGTCCTTTCCCCGTTTCGTATTGAAATGAAGCCTGGATGTTGTTTTTTAATTTTTAGAGTTTTTTTGCATTTATTTTTGAATTTTCTAACCCAGGTCGGGTTCGAACGAATAGGAAAGAAATTTTTTTTGCTTCTCTATTTTTCAGCCTGTCCTGACCCGTTTCGTCTTGAAATAAAGTCTGGATGATGTTTTTTAATTTTTTGAATTTTTTTGTATTTATTTTTGAATTTTCTAACTCGGGTCGGATTTGAATGGATTGGAAGGAAATTTTTTTTCCTCTTTATTTTTTAGCCTGCCTTGACCCGTTTAGTCTTGAAATGAAGCCTGGATGATGTTTTTTAATTTTTAGAATTTTTTTACATTTATTTTTCAATTTTCTAACCCGGGTCGGGTTCGAACGGATAGGAAGGAAATTTTTTTTCTTCTCTATTTTTCAGCCTGTCTTGACCCGTTTCTTCTTGAAATGAAGCCTGGATGATGTTTTTCAATTTTTAGAATTTTTTTTCATTTATTTTCGAATTTTCTAACTCGGGTCGGGTTTGAACGGATAGGAAGAAAATTTTTTTCTTCTTTATTTTTCAACCTGTCCAGACCCGTTTTATCCTGAAATGAAGCCTGGATGATGTTTTTTTAATTTTTAGAATTTTTTTGGCATTTGTTTTTGAGTTTTCTAACTCGGGTCGGGTTCGAACGGATAGGAAGGAAATTTTTTTTGTTCTCTATTTTTCGGCCTGTCCTTTCCCGTTTCGTATTGAAAGGAAGCCTGGATGTTGTTTTTTAATTTTTAGACTTTTTTTGCATTTATTTTAGAAGTTTCTAACCCGGGTCGGGTTCGAACGGATAGGAAGGAAATTTTTTTCCTTCTCTATTTTTCGGCCTGTGCTGACCCGTTTCGTCTTGAAATAAAGCCTGGATGACGTTTTTTAATTTTTAGAATTTTTTTGCATTTATTTTTTAATTTTCTAACTCGGGTCGGGTTTGAACGGATAGTAAGGAAATTTTTTTTCCTCTTTATTTTTTAGCCTGCCTTGACCCGTTTAGTCTTGAAATGAAGCCTGGATGATGTTTTTTAATTTTTAGAATTTTTTTGCATTTATTTTTCAATTTTCTAACCCGGGTCGGGTTAGAACGGATAGGAAGGAAATTTTTTTTCTTCCCTATTTTTCAGCCTGCCCTGACCCGTTTCTTCTTGAAATGAAGCCTGGATGATGTTTATTAATTTTTAGAATTTTTTTGCATTTATTTTCGAATTTTCTAACTCTGGTCGGGTTTGAACGGATAGGAAGAAAATTTTGTTTCTTCTTTATTTTTCAACCTATCCAGACCAGTTTAATCCTGAAATGAAGCCTAGATGACGTTTTTTAATTTTTAGAATTTTTTTTGCATTTGTTTTTGAATTTTCTAACTCGGGTCGGGTTCGAACGGATAGGAAGGAAATTTTTTTTGTTCTCTATTTTTCGGCCTGTCCTTTCCCGTTTCTTATTGAAATGAAGGCTGGATGTTGTTTTTTAATTTTTAGAGTTTTTTTGCATTTATTTTTGAAGTTTCTAACCCAGGTCGGGTTCGAACGGATAGGAAGGAAATTTTTTTTCTTCTCTATTTTTCGGCCTGTGCTGACCCGTTTCGTCTTGAAATAAAGCCTGGATGATGTTTTTTAATTTTTAGAATTTTTTTGCATTTATTTTTGAATTTTCTAACTCGTGTCGGGTTTGAACGGATAGTTAGGAAATTTTTTTTCCTCTTTATTTTTTAGCCTGCCTAGACCCGTTTAGTCTTGAAATGAAGCCTGGATGATGTTTTTTAATTTTTAGAATTTTTTTGCATTTATTTTTCAATTTTCTAACCCGTGTCGGGTTCGAACGAATAGGAAGGAAATTTTTTTTTGTCTCTATTTTTCAACCTGCCCTGACCCGTTTCTTCTTGAAATGAAGCCTGGATGATGTTCGTTAACTTTGAGAATTTTTTTGCATTTATTTTTCAATTTTCTAACCCGGGTCGGGTTCGAACGGATAGGAAGGAAATTTTTTTTCTTCTCTATTTTTCAGCCTGCCCTGACCCGTTTCTTCTTGAAATGAAGCCTGGATGATGTTTTTCAATTTTTAGAATTTTTTTGCATTTATTTTTCAATTTTCTAACCCGGGTCGGGTACGAACGGATAGGAAGGAAGTTTTTTTTCTTCTCTATTTTTCAGCCTGCCCTGACCCGTTTCTTCTTGAAATGAAGCCTGGATGATGTTTTTTAATTTTTAGAATTTTTTTGCATTTATTTTTGAATTTTCTAACTCGGGTCGGGTTTGAACGGATAGGAAGGAAATCTTTTTTCCTCTTTATTTTTTAGCCTACCTTGACCCGTTTAGTCTTGAAATGAAGCCTGGATGATGTTTTTTAATTTTTAGAATTTTTTTGCATTTATTTTTCAATTTTCTAACCCGGGTCGGGTTCGAACGAATAGGAAGGAAATTTTTTTTTGTCTCTATTTTTCAACCTGCCCTGACCCGTTTCTTCTTGAAATGAAGCCTGGATGATGTTTATTAATTTTTAGAATTTTTTTGCATTTATTTTCGAATTTTCTAACTCGGGTCGGGTTTGAACGGATAGAAAGAAAATTTTTTTTCTTCTTTATTTTTCAACCTGTCCAGACCTGTTTAATCCTGAAATGAAGCCTGGATGATGTTTTTTAATTTTTAGAATTTTTTTTGCATTTGTTTTTGAATTTTCTAACTCGGGTCGGGTTCGAACGGATAGGAAGGAAATTTTTTTTGTTCTCTATTTTTCGGCCTGTCCTTTCCCGTTTCGTATTGAAATGAAGCCTGGATGATGTTTTTTAATTTTTAGAATTTTTTTGCATTTATTTTTCAATTTTCTAACCCTGGTCGGGTTCGAACGGATAGGAAGGAAATTTTTTTTCTTCTCTATTTTTCAGCCTTTCCTAACCCGTTTCTTCTTGAAATGAAGCCTGGATGATGTTTTTTAATTTTTAGAATTTTTTTTGCATTTATT
Source organism: Quercus robur (assembly GCF_932294415.1). Classification (NCBI taxonomy): domain Eukaryota; kingdom Viridiplantae; phylum Streptophyta; class Magnoliopsida; order Fagales; family Fagaceae; genus Quercus; species Quercus robur. The sequence continues at coordinate 33,413,825 of NC_065544.1, forward strand.
TTCGAATTTTCTAACTCGGGTCGAGTTTGAACGGATAGGAAGAAAATTTTTTTTCTTCTTTATTTTTCAACCTGTCCAGACCAGTTTAATCCTGAAATGAAGCCTGGATGATGTTTTTTTAATTTTTAGAATTTTTTTTGCATTTGTTTTTGAATTTTCTAACTCGGGTCGGGTTCGAACGGATAGGAAGGAAATTTTTTTTGTTCTCTATTTTTCGGCCTGTCCTTTCCCGTTTCGTATTGAAATGAGGCCTGGATGATGTTTTTTAATTTTTAGAATTTATTTGCATTTATTTTTCAATTTTCTAACCCGGGTCTGGTTCGAACGGATAGGAAGGAAATTTTTTTTCTTCTCTATTTTTCAGCCTGTCCTAACCCGTTTCTTCTTGAAATGAAGCCTGGGTGATGTTTTTTAATTTTTAGAATTTTTTTGCATTTATTTTCGAATTTTCTAACTCGGGTCGGGTTTGAACGAATAGGAAGAAAATTTTTTTTCTTCTTTATTTTTCAACCTGTCCAGACCCGTTTAATCTTGAAATGAAGCCTGGATGATGTTTTTTAATTTTTAGAATTTTTTTTGCATTTGTTTTTGAGTTTTCTAACTCGGGTCGGGTTCGAACGGATAGGAAGGAAATTTTTTTTGTTCTCTATTTTTCGGCCTGTCCTTTCCCCGTTTCGTATTGAAATGATGCCTGGATGTTGTTTTTTAATTTTTAGTGTTTTTTTGCATTTATTTTTGAAGTTTCTAACCCAGGTCGGGTTCGAACGAATAGGAAAGAAATTTTTTTTCTTCTCTATTTTTCAGCCTGTCCTGACCCGTTTCGTCTTGAAATAAAGTCTGGATGATGTTTTTTAATTTTTTGAATTTTTTTGTATTTATTTTTGAATTTTCTAACTCGGGTCAGATTTGAATGGATAGGAAGGAAATTTTTTTTCCTCTTTATTTTTTAGCCTGACTTGACCCGTTTAGTCTTGAAATGAAGCCTGGATGATGTTTTTTAATTTTTAGAATTTTTTTTGCATTTGTTTTTGAGTTTTCTAACTCGGGTCGGGTTCGAACGGATAGGAAGGAAATTTTTTTTGTTCTCTATTTTTCGGCCTGTCCTTTCCCCGTTTCGTATTGAAATGAAGCCTGGATGTTGTTTTTTAATTTTTAGAGTTTTTTTGCATTTATTTTTGAATTTTCTAACCCAGGTCGGGTTCGAACGAATAGGAAAGAAATTTTTTTTGCTTCTCTATTTTTCAGCCTGTCCTGACCCGTTTCGTCTTGAAATAAAGTCTGGATGATGTTTTTTAATTTTTTGAATTTTTTTGTATTTATTTTTGAATTTTCTAACTCGGGTCGGATTTGAATGGATTGGAAGGAAATTTTTTTTCCTCTTTATTTTTTAGCCTGCCTTGACCCGTTTAGTCTTGAAATGAAGCCTGGATGATGTTTTTTAATTTTTAGAATTTTTTTACATTTATTTTTCAATTTTCTAACCCGGGTCGGGTTCGAACGGATAGGAAGGAAATTTTTTTTCTTCTCTATTTTTCAGCCTGTCTTGACCCGTTTCTTCTTGAAATGAAGCCTGGATGATGTTTTTCAATTTTTAGAATTTTTTTTCATTTATTTTCGAATTTTCTAACTCGGGTCGGGTTTGAACGGATAGGAAGAAAATTTTTTTCTTCTTTATTTTTCAACCTGTCCAGACCCGTTTTATCCTGAAATGAAGCCTGGATGATGTTTTTTTAATTTTTAGAATTTTTTTGGCATTTGTTTTTGAGTTTTCTAACTCGGGTCGGGTTCGAACGGATAGGAAGGAAATTTTTTTTGTTCTCTATTTTTCGGCCTGTCCTTTCCCGTTTCGTATTGAAAGGAAGCCTGGATGTTGTTTTTTAATTTTTAGACTTTTTTTGCATTTATTTTAGAAGTTTCTAACCCGGGTCGGGTTCGAACGGATAGGAAGGAAATTTTTTTCCTTCTCTATTTTTCGGCCTGTGCTGACCCGTTTCGTCTTGAAATAAAGCCTGGATGACGTTTTTTAATTTTTAGAATTTTTTTGCATTTATTTTTTAATTTTCTAACTCGGGTCGGGTTTGAACGGATAGTAAGGAAATTTTTTTTCCTCTTTATTTTTTAGCCTGCCTTGACCCGTTTAGTCTTGAAATGAAGCCTGGATGATGTTTTTTAATTTTTAGAATTTTTTTGCATTTATTTTTCAATTTTCTAACCCGGGTCGGGTTAGAACGGATAGGAAGGAAATTTTTTTTCTTCCCTATTTTTCAGCCTGCCCTGACCCGTTTCTTCTTGAAATGAAGCCTGGATGATGTTTATTAATTTTTAGAATTTTTTTGCATTTATTTTCGAATTTTCTAACTCTGGTCGGGTTTGAACGGATAGGAAGAAAATTTTGTTTCTTCTTTATTTTTCAACCTATCCAGACCAGTTTAATCCTGAAATGAAGCCTAGATGACGTTTTTTAATTTTTAGAATTTTTTTTGCATTTGTTTTTGAATTTTCTAACTCGGGTCGGGTTCGAACGGATAGGAAGGAAATTTTTTTTGTTCTCTATTTTTCGGCCTGTCCTTTCCCGTTTCTTATTGAAATGAAGGCTGGATGTTGTTTTTTAATTTTTAGAGTTTTTTTGCATTTATTTTTGAAGTTTCTAACCCAGGTCGGGTTCGAACGGATAGGAAGGAAATTTTTTTTCTTCTCTATTTTTCGGCCTGTGCTGACCCGTTTCGTCTTGAAATAAAGCCTGGATGATGTTTTTTAATTTTTAGAATTTTTTTGCATTTATTTTTGAATTTTCTAACTCGTGTCGGGTTTGAACGGATAGTTAGGAAATTTTTTTTCCTCTTTATTTTTTAGCCTGCCTAGACCCGTTTAGTCTTGAAATGAAGCCTGGATGATGTTTTTTAATTTTTAGAATTTTTTTGCATTTATTTTTCAATTTTCTAACCCGTGTCGGGTTCGAACGAATAGGAAGGAAATTTTTTTTTGTCTCTATTTTTCAACCTGCCCTGACCCGTTTCTTCTTGAAATGAAGCCTGGATGATGTTCGTTAACTTTGAGAATTTTTTTGCATTTATTTTTCAATTTTCTAACCCGGGTCGGGTTCGAACGGATAGGAAGGAAATTTTTTTTCTTCTCTATTTTTCAGCCTGCCCTGACCCGTTTCTTCTTGAAATGAAGCCTGGATGATGTTTTTCAATTTTTAGAATTTTTTTGCATTTATTTTTCAATTTTCTAACCCGGGTCGGGTACGAACGGATAGGAAGGAAGTTTTTTTTCTTCTCTATTTTTCAGCCTGCCCTGACCCGTTTCTTCTTGAAATGAAGCCTGGATGATGTTTTTTAATTTTTAGAATTTTTTTGCATTTATTTTTGAATTTTCTAACTCGGGTCGGGTTTGAACGGATAGGAAGGAAATCTTTTTTCCTCTTTATTTTTTAGCCTACCTTGACCCGTTTAGTCTTGAAATGAAGCCTGGATGATGTTTTTTAATTTTTAGAATTTTTTTGCATTTATTTTTCAATTTTCTAACCCGGGTCGGGTTCGAACGAATAGGAAGGAAATTTTTTTTTGTCTCTATTTTTCAACCTGCCCTGACCCGTTTCTTCTTGAAATGAAGCCTGGATGATGTTTATTAATTTTTAGAATTTTTTTGCATTTATTTTCGAATTTTCTAACTCGGGTTGGGTTTGAACGGATAGAAAGAAAATTTTTTTTCTTCTTTATTTTTCAACCTGTCCAGACCTGTTTAATCCTGAAATGAAGCCTGGATGATGTTTTTTAATTTTTAGAATTTTTTTTGCATTTGTTTTTGAATTTTCTAACTCGGGTCGGGTTCGAACGGATAGGAAGGAAATTTTTTTTGTTCTCTATTTTTCGGCCTGTCCTTTCCCGTTTCGTATTGAAATGAAGCCTGGATGATGTTTTTTAATTTTTAGAATTTTTTTGCATTTATTTTTCAATTTTCTAACCCTGGTCGGGTTCGAACGGATAGGAAGGAAATTTTTTTTCTTCTCTATTTTTCAGCCTTTCCTAACCCGTTTCTTCTTGAAATGAAGCCTGGATGATGTTTTTTAATTTTTAGAATTTTTTTTGCATTTATTTTCGAATTTTCTAACTCGGGTCGAGTTTGAACGGATAGGAAGAAAATTTTTTTTCTTCTTTATTTTTCAACCTGTCCAGACCAGTTTAATCCTGAAATGAAGCCTGGATGATGTTTTTTTAATTTTTAGAATTTTTTTTGCATTTGTTTTTGAATTTTCTAACTCGGGTCGGGTTCGAACGGATAGGAAGGAAATTTTTTTTGTTCTCTATTTTTCGGCCTGTCCTTTCCCGTTTCGTATTGAAATGAGGCCTGGATGATGTTTTTTAATTTTTAGAATTTATTTGCATTTATTTTTCAATTTTCTAACCCGGGTCTGGTTCGAACGGATAGGAAGGAAATTTTTTTTCTTCTCTATTTTTCAGCCTGTCCTAACCCGTTTCTTCTTGAAATGAAGCCTGGGTGATGTTTTTTAATTTTTAGAATTTTTTTGCATTTATTTTCGAATTTTCTAACTCGGGTCGGGTTTGAACGAATAGGAAGAAAATTTTTTTTCTTCTTTATTTTTCAACCTGTCCAGACCCGTTTAATCTTGAAATGAAGCCTGGATGATGTTTTTTAATTTTTCGAATTTTTTTTGCATTTGTTTTTGAGTTTTCTAACTCGGGTCGGGTTCGAACGGATAGGAAGGAAATTTTTTTTGTTCTCTATTTTTCGGCCTGTCCTTTCCCCGTTTCGTATTGAAATGATGCCTGGATGTTGTTTTTTAATTTTTAGTGTTTTTTTGCATTTATTTTTGAAGTTTCTAACCCAGGTCGGGTTCGAACGAATAGGAAAGAAATTTTTTTTCTTCTCTATTTTTCAGCCTGTCCTGACCCGTTTCGTCTTGAAATAAAGTCTGGATGATGTTTTTTAATTTTTTGAATTTTTTTGTATTTATTTTTGAATTTTCTAACTCGGGTCAGATTTGAATGGATAGGAAGGAAATTTTTTTTCCTCTTTATTTTTTAGCCTGACTTGACCCGTTTAGTCTTGAAATGAAGCCTGGATGATGTTTTTTAATTTTTAGAATTTTTTTTGCATTTGTTTTTGAGTTTTCTAACTCGGGTCGGGTTCGAACGGATAGGAAGGAAATTTTTTTTGTTCTCTATTTTTCGGCCTGTCCTTTCCCCGTTTCGTATTGAAATGATGCCTGGATGTTGTTTTTTAATTTTTAGAATTTTTTTTGCATTTGTTTTTGAATTTTCTAACCCAGGTCGGGTTCGAACGAATAGGAAAGAAATTTTTTTTGCTTCTCTATTTTTCAGCCTGTCCTGACCCGTTTCGTCTTGAAATAAAGTCTGGATGATGTTTTTTAATTTTTTGAATTTTTTTGTATTTATTTTTGAATTTTCTAACTCGGGTCGGATTTGAATGGATTGGAAGGAAATTTTTTTTCCTCTTTATTTTTTAGCCTGCCTTGACCCGTTTAGTCTTGAAATGAAGCCTGGATGATGTTTTTTAATTTTTAGAATTTTTTTACATTTATTTTTCAATTTTCTAACCCGGGTCGGGTTCGAACGGATAGGAAGGAAATTTTTTTTCTTCTCTATTTTTCAGCCTGTCTTGACCCGTTTCTTCTTGAAATGAAGCCTGGATGATGTTTTTCAATTTTTAGAATTTTTTTTCATTTATTTTCGAATTTTCTAACTCGGGTCGGGTTTGAACGGATAGGAAGAAAATTTTTTTCTTCTTTATTTTTCAACCTGTCCAGACCCGTTTTATCCTGAAATGAAGCCTGGATGATGTTTTTTTAATTTTTAGAATTTTTTTGGCATTTGTTTTTGAGTTTTCTAACTCGGGTCGGGTTCGAACGGATAGGAAGGAAATTTTTTTTGTTCTCTATTTTTCGGCCTGTCCTTTCCCGTTTCGTATTGAAAGGAAGCCTGGATGTTGTTTTTTAATTTTTAGACTTTTTTTGCATTTATTTTAGAAGTTTCTAACCCGGGTCGGGTTCGAACGGATAGGAAGGAAATTTTTTTCCTTCTCTATTTTTCGGCCTGTGCTGACCCGTTTCGTCTTGAAATAAAGCCTGGATGACGTTTTTTAATTTTTAGAATTTTTTTGCATTTATTTTTTAATTTTCTAACTCGGGTCGGGTTTGAACGGATAGTAAGGAAATTTTTTTTCCTCTTTATTTTTTAGCCTGCCTTGACCCGTTTAGTCTTGAAATGAAGCCTGGATGATGTTTTTTAATTTTTAGAATTTTTTTGCATTTATTTTTCAATTTTCAAACCCGGGTCGGGTTAGAACGGATAGGAAGGAAATTTTTTTTCTTCCCTATTTTTCAGCCTGCCCTGACCCGTTTCTTCTTGAAATGAAGCCTGGATGATGTTTATTAATTTTTAGAATTTTTTTGCATTTATTTTCGAATTTTCTAACTCTGGTCGGGTTTGAACGGATAGGAAGAAAATTTTGTTTCTTCTTTATTTTTCAACCTATCCAGACCAGTTTAATCCTGAAATGAAGCCTAGATGACGTTTTTTAATTTTTAGAATTTTTTTTGCATTTGTTTTTGAATTTTCTAACTCGGGTCGGGTTCGAACGGATAGGAAGGAAATTTTTTTTGTTCTCTATTTTTCGGCCTGTCCTTTCCCGTTTCTTATTGAAATGAAGGCTGGATGTTGTTTTTTAATTTTTAGAGTTTTTTTGCATTTATTTTTGAAGTTTCTAACCCAGGTCGGGTTCGAACGGATAGGAAGGAAATTTTTTTTCTTCTCTATTTTTCGGCCTGTGCTGACCCGTTTCGTCTTGAAATAAAGCCTGGATGATGTTTTTTAATTTTTAGAATTTTTTTGCATTTATTTTTGAATTTTCTAACTCGTGTCGGGTTTGAACGGATAGTTAGGAAATTTTTTTTCCTCTTTATTTTTTAGCCTGCCTAGACCCGTTTAGTCTTGAAATGAAGCCTGGATGATGTTTTTTAATTTTTAGAATTTTTTTGCATTTATTTTTCAATTTTCTAACCCGTGTCGGGTTCGAACGAATAGGAAGGAAATTTTTTTTTGTCTCTATTTTTCAACCTGCCCTGACCCGTTTCTTCTTGAAATGAAGCCTGGATGATGTTCGTTAATTTTTAGAATTTTTTTGCATTTATTTTTCAATTTTCTAACCCGGGTCGGGTTCGAACGGATAGGAAGGAAATTTTTTTTCTTCTCTATTTTTCAGCCTGCCCTGACCCGTTTCTTCTTGAAATGAAGCCTGGATGATGTTTTTCAATTTTTAGAATTTTTTTGCATTTATTTTTCAATTTTCTAACCCGGGTCGGGTACGAACGGATAGGAAGGAAGTTTTTTTTCTTCTCTATTTTTCAGCCTGCCCTGACCCGTTTCTTCTTGAAATGAAGCCTGGATGATGTTTTTTAATTTTTAGAATTTTTTTGCATTTATTTTTGAATTTTCTAACTCGGGTCGGGTTTGAACGGATAGGAAGGAAATCTTTTTTCCTCTTTATTTTTTAGCCTACCTTGACCCGTTTAGTCTTGAAATGAAGCCTGGATGATGTTTTTTAATTTTTAGAATTTTTTTGCATTTATTTTTCAATTTTCTAACCCGGGTCGGGTTCGAACGAATAGGAAGGAAATTTTTTTTTGTCTCTATTTTTCAACCTGCCCTGACCCGTTTCTTCTTGAAATGAAGCCTGGATGATGTTTATTAATTTTTAGAATTTTTTTGCATTTATTTTCGAATTTTCTAACTCGGGTCGGGTTTGAACGGATAGAAAGAAAATTTTTTTTCTTCTTTATTTTTCAACCTGTCCAGACCTGTTTAATCCTGAAATGAAGCCTGGATGATGTTTTTTAATTTTTGGAATTTTTTTTGCATTTGTTTTTGAATTTTCTAACTCGGGTCGGGTTCGAACGGATAGGAAGGAAATTTTTTTTGTTCTCTATTTTTCGGCCTGTCCTTTCCCGTTTCGTATTGAAATGAAGCCTGGATGATGTTTTTTAATTTTTAGAATTTTTTTGCATTTATTTTTCAATTTTCTAACCCTGGTCGGGTTCGAACGGATAGGAAGGAAATTTTTTTTCTTCTCTATTTTTCAGCCTTTCCTAACCCGTTTCTTCTTGAAATGAAGCCTGGATGATGTTTTTTAATTTTTAGAATTTTTTTTGCATTTATTTTCGAATTTTCTAACTCGGGTCGAGTTTGAACGGATAGGAAGAAAATTTTTTTTCTTCTTTATTTTTCAACCTGTCCAGACCAGTTTAATCCTGAAATGAAGCCTGGATGATGTTTTTTTAATTTTTAGAATTTTTTTTGCATTTGTTTTTGAATTTTCTAACTCGGGTCGGGTTCGAACGGATAGGAAGGAAATTTTTTTTGTTCTCTATTTTTCGGCCTGTCCTTTCCCGTTTCGTATTGAAATGAGGCCTGGATGATGTTTTTTAATTTTTAGAATTTATTTGCATTTATTTTTCAATTTTCTAACCCGGGTCTGGTTCGAACGGATAGGAAGGAAATTTTTTTTCTTCTCTATTTTTCAGCCTGTCCTAACCCGTTTCTTCTTGAAATGAAGCCTGGGTGATGTTTTTTAATTTTTAGAATTTTTTTGCATTTATTTTCGAATTTTCTAACTCGGGTCGGGTTTGAACGAATAGGAAGAAAATTTTTTTTCTTCTTTATTTTTCAACCTGTCCAGACCCGTTTAATCTTGAAATGAAGCCTGGATGATGTTTTTTAATTTTTAGAATTTTTTTTGCATTTGTTTTTGAGTTTTCTAACTCGGGTCGGGTTCGAACGGATAGGAAGGAAATTTTTTTTGTTCTCTATTTTTCGGCCTGTCCTTTCCCCGTTTCGTATTGAAATGATGCCTGGATGTTGTTTTTTAATTTTTAGTGTTTTTTTGCATTTATTTTTGAAGTTTCTAACCCAGGTCGGGTTCGAACGAATAGGAAAGAAATTTTTTTTCTTCTCTATTTTTCAGCCTGTCCTGACCCGTTTCGTCTTGAAATAAAGTCTGGATGATGTTTTTTAATTTTTTGAATTTTTTTGTATTTATTTTTGAATTTTCTAACTCGGGTCAGATTTGAATGGATAGGAAGGAAATTTTTTTTCCTCTTTATTTTTTAGCCTGACTTGACCCGTTTAGTCTTGAAATGAAGCCTGGATGATGTTTTTTAATTTTTAGAATTTTTTTGCATTTATTTTTTAATTTTCTAACTCGGGTCGGGTTTGAACGGATAGTAAGGAAATTTTTTTTCCTTTTTATTTTTTAGCCTGCCTTGACCCGTTTAGTCTTGAAATGAAGCCTGGATGATGTTTTTTAATTTTTAGAATTTTTTTGCATTTATTTTTCAATTTTCTAACCCGGGTCGGGTTAGAACGGATAGGAAGGAAATTTTTTTTCTTCTCTATTTTTCAGCCTGCCCTGACCCGTTTCTTCTTGAAATGAAGCCTGGATGATGTTTATTAATTTTTAGAATTTTTTTGCATTTATTTTCGAATTTTCTAACTCTGGTCGGGTTCGAACGGATAGGAAGGAAATTTTTTTCCTTCTCTATTTTTCGGCCTGTGCTGACCCGTTTCGTCTTGAAATAAAGCCTGGATGATGTTTTTTAATTTTTAGAATTTTTTTGCATTTATTTTTGAATTTTCTAACTCGTGTCGGGTTTGAACGGATAGTTAGGAAATTTTTTTTCCTCTTTATTTTTTAGCCTGCCTAGACCCGTTTAGTCTTGAAATGAAGCCTGGATGATTTTTTTAATTTTTAGAATTTTTTTGCATTTATTTTTCAATTTTCTAACCCGGGTCGGGTTCGAACGAATAGGAAGGAAATTTTTTTTTGTCTCTATTTTTCAACCTGCCCTGACCCGTTTCTTCTTGAAATGAAGCCTGGATGATGTTTACTAATTTTTAGAATTTTTTTGCATTTATTTTTCAATTTTCTAACCCGGGTCGGGTTCGAACGGATAGGAAGGAAATTTTTTTTCTTCTCTATTTTTCAGCCTGCCCTGACCCGTTTCTTCTTGAAATGAAGCCTGGATGATGTTTTTTAATTTTTAGAATTTTTTTGCATTTATTTTTCAATTTTCTAACCCGTGTCGGGTTCGAACGGATAGGAAGGAAATTTTTTTTCTTCTCTATTTTTCAGCCTGCCCTGACCCGTTTCTTCTTGAAATAAAGCCTGGATGATGTTTTTTAATTTTTAGAATTTTTTTGCATTTATTTTTGAATTTTCTAACTCGGGTCGGGTTTGAACGGATAGGAAGGAAATTTTTTTTCCTCCTTATTTTTTAGCCTACCTTGACCCGTTTAGTCTTGAAATGAAGCCTGGATGATGTTTTTTAATTTTTAGAATTTTTTTGCATTTATCTTTCAATTTTCTAACCCGGGTCGGGTTCGAACGAATAGGAAGGAAATTTTTTGTTGTCTCTAGTTTTCAACCTGCCCTGACCCGTTTCTTCTTGAAATGAAGCCTGGATGATGTTTATTAATTTTTAGAATTTTTTTGCATTTATTTTCGAATTTTCTAACTCGGGTCGGGTTTGAACGGATAGTAAGGAAATTTTTTTTCCTCTTTATTTTTTAGCCTGCCTTGACCCGTTTAGTCTTGAAACGAAGCCTGGATGATGTTTTTTAATTTTTAGAATTTTTTTACATTTATTTTTCAATTTTCTAACCCGGGTCGGGTTCGAACGGATAGGAAGGAAATTTTTTTTCTTCTCTATTTTTCAGCCTGTCCTAACCCGTTTCTTTTGAAATGAAGCCTGGATGATGTTTTTTAATTTTTAGAATTTTTTTGCATTTATTTTCGAATTTTCTAACTCGGGTCGGGTTTGAACGGATAGGAAGAAAATTTTTTTTTCTTCTTTATTTTTCAACCTGTCCAGACCCGTTTAATCTTGAAATGAAGCCTGGATGATGTTTTTTAATTTTTAGAATTTTTTTTGCATTTGTTTTTGAGTTTTCTAACTCGGGTCGGGTTCGAACGGATAGGAAGGAAATTTTTTTTGTTCTATATTTTTCGGCCCTTCCTTTCCTCGTTTCGTATTGAAATGAAGCCTGGATGTTGTTTTTTAATTTTTAGAGTTTTTTTGCATTTATTTTTGAAGCTTCTAACCCGGGTCGGGTTCGAACGAATAGGAAGGAAATTTTTTTTCTTCTCTATTTTTCAGCCTGTCCTGACCCATTTCGTCTTGAAATAAAGTCTGGATGATGTTTTTTAATTTTTTGAATTTTTTTGTATTTATTTTTGAATTTTCTAACTCGTGTCGGATTTGAACGGATAGGAAGGAAATTTTTTTTCCTCTTTATTTTTTAGCCTGCCTTGACCCGTTTAGTCTTGAAATGAAGCCTGGATGATGTTTTTTAATTTTTAGAATTTTTTTACATTTATTTTTCAATTTTCTAACCCGGGTCGGGTTCGAACGGATAGGAAGGAAATTTTTTTTCTTCTCTATTTTTCAGCCTGTCCTGACCCGTTTCTTCTTGAAATGAAGCCTGGATGATATTTTTTAATTTTTAGAATTTTTTTTCATTTATTTTCGAATTTTCTAACTCGGGTCGGGTTTGAACGGATAGGAAGAAAATTTTTTTCTTCTTTATTTTTCAACCTGTCCAGACCCGTTTAATCCTGAAATGAAGCCTGGATGATGTTTTTTAATTTTTAGAATTTTTTTTGCATTTCTTTTTGAGTTTTCTAACTCGGGTCGGGTTCGAACGGATAGGAAGGAAATTTTTTTTGTTAACTATTTTTCGGCCTGTCCTTTCCCGTTTCATATTGAAAGGAAGCCTGGATGTTGTTTTTTAATTTTTAGAGTTTTTTTGCATTTATTTTTGAAGTTTCTAACCCGGGTCGGGTTCGAACGGATAGGAAGGAAATTTTTTTCCTTCTCTATTTTTCGGCCTGTGCTGACTCGTTTTGTCTTGAAATAAAGCCTGGATGATGTTTTTTGATTTTTAGAATTTTTTTGCATTTATTTTTTAATTTTCTAACTCGGGTCGGGTTTGAACGGACAGTAAGGAAATTTTTTTTCCGCTTTATTTTTTAGCCTGCCTTGACCCGTTTAGTCTTGAAATGAAGCCTGGATGATGTTTTTTTAATTTTTAGAATTTTTTTGCATTTATTTTCGAATTTTCTAACTCGGGTCGGGTTTGAACGGATAGAAAGAAAATTTTTTTTCGTCTTTATTTTTCAACCTGTCCAGACCTGTTTAATCCTGAAATGAAGCCTGGATGATGTTTTTTAATTTTTAGAATTTTTTTTGCATTTGTTTTTGAATTTTCTAACTCGGGTCGGGTTCGAACGGATAGGAAGGAAATTTTTTTTGTTCTCTATTTTTCGGCCTGTCCTTTCCCGTTTCGTATTGAAATGAAGCCTGGATGATGTTTTTTAATTTTTAGAATTTTTTTGCATTTATTTTTCAATTTTCTAACCCTGGTCGGGTTCGAACGGATAGGAAGGAAATTTTTTTTCTTCTCTATTTTTCAGCCTGTCCTAACCCGTTTCTTCTTGAAATGAAGCCTGGATGATGTTTTTTAATTTTTAGAATTTTTTTTGCATTTATTTTCGAATTTTCTAACTCGGGTCGAGTTTGAACGGATAGGAAGAAAATTTTTTTTCTTCTTTATTTTTCAACCTGTCCAGACCAGTTTAATCCTGAAATGAAGCCTGGATGATGTTTTTCAATTTTTAGAATTTTTTTTGCATTTGTTTTTGAATTTTCTAACTCGGGTCGGGTTCGAACGGATAGGAAGGAAATTTTTTTTGTTCTCTATTTTTTGGCCTGTCCTTTCCCGTTTCGTATTGAAATGAGGCCTGGATGATGTTTTTTAATTTTTAGAATTTATTTGCATTTATTTTTCAATTTTCTAACCCGGGTCGGGTTCGAACGAATAGGAAGGAAATTTTTTCTTTGTCTCTACTTTTCAACCTGCCCTGACCCGTTTCTTCTTGAAATGAAGCCTGGATGATGTTTATTAATTTTTAGAATTTTTTTGCATTTATTTTTCAATTTTCTAACCCGGGTCGGGTTCGAACGGATACGAAGGAAATTTTTTTTCTTCTCTATTTTTCAGCCTGCCCTGACCCGTTTCTTCTTGAAATAAAGCCTGGATGATGTTTTTTAATTTTTAGAATTTTTTTGCATTTATTTTTGAATTTTCTAACTCGGGTCGGGTTTGAACGGATAGGAAGGAAATTTTTTTTCCTCCTTATTTTTTAGCCTACCTTGACCCGTTTAGTCTTGAAATGAAGCCTGGATGATGTTTTTTAATTTTTAGAATTTTTTTGCATTTATTTTTCAATTTTCTAACCCGGGTCGGGTTCGAACGAATAGGAAGGAAATTTTTTTTTGTCCCTATTTTTCAACCTGCCCTGACCCGTTTCTTCTTGAAATGAAGCCTGGATGATGTTTATTAATTTTTAGAATTTTTTTGCATTTATTTTCGAATTTTCTAACTCGGGTCGGGTTTGAACGGATAGGAAGAAATTTTTTTTTCTTCTTTATTTTTCAACCTGTCCAGACCCGTTTAATCTTGAAATGAAGCCTGGATGATGTTTTTTAATTTTTAGAGTTTTTTTGCATTTATTTTTGAAGTTTCTAACCCGGGTCGGGTTCGAACGAATAGGAAGGAAATTTTTTTTCTCCTCTATTTTTCGGCCTGTCCTGACCCATTTCGTCTTGAAATAAAGTCTGGATGATGTTTTTTAATTTTTTGAATTTTTTTGTATTTATTTTTGAATTTTCTAACTCGTGTCGGATTTGAACGGATAGGAAGGAAATTTTTTTTCCTCTTTATTTTTTAGCCTGCCTTGACCCGTTTAGTCTTGAAATGAAGCCTGGATGATGTTTTTTAATTTTTAGAATTTTTTTACATTTATTTTTCAATTTTCTAACCCGGGTCGGGTTCGAACGGATAGGAAGGAAATTTTTTTTCTTCTCTATTTTTCAGCCTGTCCTGACCCGTTTCTTCTTGAAATGATGCCTGGATGATGTTTTTTAATTTTTAGAATTTTTTTTCATTTATTTTCGAATTTTCTAACTCGGGTCGGGTTTGAACGGATAGGAAGAAAATTTTTTTCTTCTTTCTTTTTCAACCTGTCCAGACCCGTTTAATCCTGAAATGAAGCCTGGATGATGTTTTTTAATTTTTAGAATTTTTTTAGCATTTGTTTTTGAGTTTTCTAACTCGGGTCGGGTTCGAACGGATAGGAAGGAAATTTTTTTTGTTCTCTATTTTTCGGCCTGTCCTTTCCCGTTTCGTATTGAAAGGAAGCCTGGATGTTGTTTTTTAATTTTTAGAGTTTTTTTGCATTTATTTTTGAAGTTTCTAACCCGGGTCGGGTTCGAACGGATAGGAAGGAAATTTTTTTTCTTCTCTATTTTTCAGCCTGCCCTGACCCGTTTCTTCTTGAAATGAAGCCTGGATGATGTTTTTTAATTTTTAGAATTTTTTTGCATTTATTTTTCAATTTTCTAACCCGGGTCGGGTACGAACGGATAGGAAGGAAGTTTTTTTTCTTCTCTATTTTTCAGCCTGCCCTGAACCGTTTCTTCTTGAAATGAAGCCTGGATGATGTTTTTTAATTTTTTGAATTTTTTTGTATTTATTTTTGAATTTTCTAACTCGGGTCGGATTTGAATGGATAGGAAGGAAATTTTTTTTCCTCTTTATTTTTTAGCCTGCCTTGACCCGTTTAGTCTTGAAATGAAGCCTGGATGATGTTTTTTAATTTTTAGAATTTTTTTACATTTATTTTTCAATTTTCTAACCCGGGTCGGGTTCGAATGGATAGGAAGGAAATTTTTTTCTTCTCTATTTTTCAGCCTGTCCTGACCCGTTTCTTCTTGAAATGAAGCCTGGATGATGTTTTTTAATTTTTAGAATTTTTTTTCATTTATTTTCGAATTTTCTAACTCGGGTCGGGTTTGAACGGATAGGAAGAAAATTTTTTTCTTCTTTATTTTTCAACCTGTCCTGACCCGTTTAATCCTGAAATGAAGCCTGGATGATGTTTTTTAATTTTTAGAATTTTTTTAGCATTTGTTTTTGAGTTTTCTAACTCGGGTCGGGTTCGAACGGATAGGAAGGAAATTTTTTTTGTTCTCTATTTTTCGTCCTGTCCTTTCCCGTTTCGTATTGAAAGGAAGCCTGGATGTTGTTTTTTAATTTTTAGAGTTTTTTTGCATTTATTTTTGAAGTTTCTAACCCGGGTCGGGTTCGAACGGATAGGAAGGAAATTTTTTTACTTCTCTATTTTTCGGCCTGTGCTGACCCGTTTCGTCTTGAAATAAAGCCTGGATGATGTTTTTTAATTTTTAGAATTTTTTTGCATTTATTTTTTAATTTTCTAACTCGGGTCGGGTTTGAACGGATAGTAAGGAAATTTTTTTTCCTCTTTATTTTTTAGCCTGCCTTGACCCGTTTAGTCTTGAAATGAAGCCTGGATGATGTTTTTTAATTGTTAGAATTTTTTTGCATTTATTTTCGAATTTTCTAACTCGGGTCGGGTTTGAACGAATAGGAAGAAATTTTTTTTTCTTCTTTATTTTTCAACCTGTCCAGACCCGTTTAATCTTGAAATGAAGCCTGGATGATGTTTTTTAATTTTTAGAATTTTTTTTGCATTTGTTTTTGAGTTTTCTAACTCGGGTCGGGTTCGAACGGATAGGAAGGAAATTTTTTTTGTTCTCTATTTTTCGGCCTGTCCTTTCCCCGTTTCGTATTGAAATGAAGCCTGGATGTTGTTTTTTAATTTTTAGAGTTTTTTTGCATTTATTTTTGAATTTTCTAACCCAGGTCGGGTTCGAACGAATAGGAAAGAAATTTTTTTTGCTTCTCTATTTTTCAGCCTGTCCTGACCCGTTTCGTCTTGAAATAAAGTCTGGATGATGTTTTTTAATTTTTTGAATTTTTTTGTATTTATTTTTGAATTTTCTAACTCGGGTCGGATTTGAATGGATTGGAAGGAAATTTTTTTTCCTCTTTATTTTTTAGCCTGCCTTGACCCGTTTAGTCTTGAAATGAAGCCTGGATGATGTTTTTTAATTTTTAGAATTTTTTTACATTTATTTTTCAATTTTCTAACCCGGGTCGGGTTCGAACGGATAGGAAGGAAATTTTTTTTCTTCTCTATTTTTCAGCCTGTCTTGACCCGTTTCTTCTTGAAATGAAGCCTGGATGATGTTTTTCAATTTTTAGAATTTTTTTTCATTTATTTTCGAATTTTCTAACTCGGGTCGGGTTTGAACGGATAGGAAGAAAATTTTTTTCTTCTTTATTTTTCAACCTGTCCAGACCCGTTTTATCCTGAAATGAAGCCTGGATGATGTTTTTTTAATTTTTAGAATTTTTTTGGCATTTGTTTTTGAGTTTTCTAACTCGGGTCGGGTTCGAACGGATAGGAAGGAAATTTTTTTTGTTCTCTATTTTTCGGCCTGTCCTTTCCCGTTTCGTATTGAAAGGAAGCCTGGATGTTGTTTTTTAATTTTTAGACTTTTTTTGCATTTATTTTAGAAGTTTCTAACCCGGGTCGGGTTCGAACGGATAGGAAGGAAATTTTTTTCCTTCTCTATTTTTCGGCCTGTGCTGACCCGTTTCGTCTTGAAATAAAGCCTGGATGACGTTTCTAAATTTTTAGAATTTTTTTGCATTTATTTTTTAATTTTCTAACTCGGGTCGGGTTTGAACGGATAGTAAGGAAATTTTTTTTCCTCTTTCTTTTTTAGCCTGCCTTGACCCGTTTAGTCTTGAAATGAAGCCTGGATGATGTTTTTTAATTTTTAGAATTTTTTTGCATTTATTTTTCAATTTTCTAACCCGGGTCGGGTTAGAACGGATAGGAAGGAAATTTTTTTTCTTCCCTATTTTTCAGCCTGCCCTGACCCGTTTCTTCTTGAAATGAAGCCTGGATGATGTTTATTAATTTTTAGAATTTTTTTGCATTTATTTTCGAATTTTCTAACTCTGGTCGGGTTTGAACGGATAGGAAGAAAATTTTGTTTCTTCTTTATTTTTCAACCTATCCAGACCAGTTTAATCCTGAAATGAAGCCTAGATGACGTTTTTTAATTTTTAGAATTTTTTTTGCATTTGTTTTTGAATTTTCTAACTCGGGTCGGGTTCGAACGGATAGGAAGGAAATTTTTTTTGTTCTCTATTTTTCGGCCTGTCCTTTCCCGTTTCTTATTGAAATGAAGGCTGGATGTTGTTTTTTAATTTTTAGAGTTTTTTTGCATTTATTTTTGAAGTTTCTAACCCAGGTCGGGTTCGAACGGATAGGAAGGAAATTTTTTTTCTTCTCTATTTTTCGGCCTGTGCTGACCCGTTTCGTCTTGAAATAAAGCCTGGATGATGTTTTTTAATTTTTAGAATTTTTTTGCATTTATTTTTGAATTTTCTAACTCGTGTCGGGTTTGAACGGATAGTTAGGAAATTTTTTTTCCTCTTTATTTTTTAGCCTGCCTAGACCCGTTTAGTCTTGAAATGAAGCCTGGATGATGTTTTTTAATTTTTAGAATTTTTTTGCATTTATTTTTCAATTTTCTAACCCGTGTCGGGTTCGAACGAATAGGAAGGAAATTTTTTTTTGTCTCTATTTTTCAACCTGCCCTGACCCGTTTCTTCTTGAAATGAAGCCTGGATGATGTTCGTTAACTTTGAGAATTTTTTTGCATTTATTTTTCAATTTTCTAACCCGGGTCGGGTTCGAACGGATAGGAAGGAAATTTTTTTTCTTCTCTATTTTTCAGCCTGCCCTGACCCGTTTCTTCTTGAAATGAAGCCTGGATGATGTTTTTCAATTTTTAGAATTTTTTTGCATTTATTTTTCAATTTTCTAACCCGGGTCGGGTACGAACGGATAGGAAGGAAGTTTTTTTTCTTCTCTATTTTTCAGCCTGCCCTGACCCGTTTCTTCTTGAAATGAAGCCTGGATGATGTTTTTTAATTTTTAGAATTTTTTTGCATTTATTTTTGAATTTTCTAACTCGGGTCGGGTTTGAACGGATAGGAAGGAAATCTTTTTTCCTCTTTATTTTTTAGCCTACCTTGACCCGTTTAGTCTTGAAATGAAGCCTGGATGATGTTTTTTAATTTTTAGAATTTTTTTGCATTTATTTTTCAATTTTCTAACCCGGGTCGGGTTCGAACGAATAGGAAGGAAATTTTTTTTTGTCTCTATTTTTCAACCTGCCCTGACCCGTTTCTTCTTGAAATGAAGCCTGGATGATGTTTATTAATTTTTAGAATTTTTTTGCATTTATTTTTCAATTTTCTAACCCGGGTCGGGTTCGAACGGATAGGAAGGAAATTTTTTTTCTTCTCTATTTTTCAGCCTGCCCTGACCCGTTTCTTCTTGAAATGAAGCCTGGATGATGTTTTTTAATTTTTAGAATTTTTTTGCATTTATTTTTCAATTTTCTAACCCGGGTCGGGTACGAACGGATAGGAAGGAAGTTTTTTTTCTTCTCTATTTTTCAGCCTGCCCTGACCCGTTTCTTCTTGAAATGAAGCCTGGATGATGTTTTTTAATTTTTAGAATTTTTTTGCATTTATTTTTGAATTTTCTAACTCGGGTCGGGTTTGAACGGATAGGAAGGAAATCTTTTTTCCTCTTTATTTTTTAGCCTACCTTGACCCGTTTAGTCTTGAAATGAAGCCTGGATGATGTTTTTTAATTTTTAGAATTTTTTTGCATTAATTTTTCAATTTTCTAACCCGGATCGGGTTCGAACGAATAGGAAGGAAATTTTTTTTTGTCTCTATTTTTCAACCTGCCCTGACCCGTTTCTTCTTGAAATGAAGCCTGGATGATGTTTATTAATTTTTAGAATTTTTTTGCATTTATTTTCGAATTTTCTAACTCGGGTCGGGTTTGAACGGATAGAAAGAAAATTTTTTTTCTTCTTTATTTTTCAACCTGTCCAGACCTGTTTAATCCTGAAATGAAGCCTGGATGATGTTTTTTAATTTTTAGAATTTTTTTTGCATTTGTTTTTGAATTTTCTAACTCGGGTCGGGTTCGAACGGATAGGAAGGAAATTTTTTTTGTTCTCTATTTTTCGGCCTGTCCTTTCCCGTTTCGTATTGAAATGAAGCCTGGATGATGTTTTTTAATTTTTAGAATTTTTTTGCATTTATTTTTCAATTTTCTAACCCTGGTCGGGTTCGAACGGATAGGAAGGAAATTTTTTTTCTTCTCTATTTTTCAGCCTTTCCTAACCCGTTTCTTCTTGAAATGAAGCCTGGATGATGTTTTTTAATTTTTAGAATTTTTTTTGCATTTATTTTCGAATTTTCTAACTCGGGTCGAGTTTGAACGGATAGGAAGAAAATTTTTTTTCTTCTTTATTTTTCAACCTGTCCAGACCAGTTTAATCCTGAAATGAAGCCTGGATGATGTTTTTTTAATTTTTAGAATTTTTTTTGCATTTGTTTTTGAATTTTCTAACTCGGGTCGGGTTCGAACGGATAGGAAGGAAATTTTTTTTGTTCTCTATTTTTCGGCCTGTCCTTTCCCGTTTCGTATTGAAATGAGGCCTGGATGATGTTTTTTAATTTTTAGAATTTATTTGCATTTATTTTTCAATTTTCTAACCCGGGTCTGGTTCGAACGGATAGGAAGGAAATTTTTTTTCTTCTCTATTTTTCAGCCTGTCCTAACCCGTTTCTTCTTGAAATGAAGCCTGGGTGATGTTTTTTAATTTTTAGAATTTTTTTGCATTTATTTTCGAATTTTCTAACTCGGGTCGGGTTTGAACGAATAGGAAGAAAATTTTTTTTCTTCTTTATTTTTCAACCTGTCCAGACCCGTTTAATCTTGAAATGAAGCCTGGATGATGTTTTTTAATTTTTAGAATTTTTTTTGCATTTGTTTTTGAGTTTTCTAACTCGGGTCGGGTTCGAACGGATAGGAAGGAAATTTTTTTTGTTCTCTATTTTTCGGCCTGTCCTTTCCCCGTTTCGTATTGAAATGATGCCTGGATGTTGTTTTTTAATTTTTAGTGTTTTTTTGCATTTATTTTTGAAGTTTCTAACCCAGGTCGGGTTCGAACGAATAGGAAAGAAATTTTTTTTCTTCTCTATTTTTCAGCCTGTCCTGACCCGTTTCGTCTTGAAATAAAGTCTGGATGATGTTTTTTAATTTTTTGAATTTTTTTGTATTTATTTTTGAATTTTCTAACTCGGGTCAGATTTGAATGGATAGGAAGGAAATTTTTTTTCCTCTTTATTTTTTAGCCTGACTTGACCCGTTTAGTCTTGAAATGAAGCCTGGATGATGTTTTTTAATTTTTAGAATTTTTTTACATTTATTTTTCAATTTTCTAACCCGGGTCGGGTTCGAACGGATAGGAAGGAAATTTTTTTTCTTCTCTATTTTTCAGCCTGTCCTGACCCGTTTCTTCTTGAAATGAAGCCTGGATGATGTTTTTTAATTTTTAGAATTTTTTTTCATTTATTATCGAATTTTCTAACTCGGGTCGGGTTTGAACGGATAGGAAGAAAATTTTTTTCTTCTTTATTTTTCAACCTGTCCAGACCCGTTTAATCCTGAAATGAATCATGGATGATGTTTTTTAATTTTTAGAATTTTTTTAGCATTTGTTTTTGAGTTTTCTAACTCGGGTCGGGTTCGAACGGATAGGAAGGAAATTTTTTTTGTTCTCTATTTTTCGGGCCTGTCCTTTCCCGTTTCGTATTGAAAGGAAGCCTGGATGTTGTTTTTTAATTTTTATACTTTTTTTGCAATTATTTTTTAAGTTTCTAACCCGGGTCGGGTTCGAACGGATAGGAAGGAAATTTTTTTCCTTCTCTATTTTTCGGCCTGTGCTGACCCGTTTCGTCTTGAAATAAAGCCTGGATGATGTTTTTTAATTTTTAGAATTTTTTTGCATTTATTTTTTAATTTTCTAACTCGGGTCGGGTTTGAACGGATAGTAAGGAAATTTTTTTTCCTTTTTATTTTTTAGCCTGCCTTGACCCGTTTAGTCTTGAAATGAAGCCTGGATGATGTTTTTTAATTTTTAGAATTTTTTTGCATTTATTTTTCAATTTTCTAACCCGGGTCGGGTTAGAACGGATAGGAAGGAAATTTTTTTTCTTCTCTATTTTTCAGCCTGCCCTGACCCGTTTCTTCTTGAAATGAAGCCTGGATGATGTTTATTAATTTTTAGAATTTTTTTGCATTTATTTTCGAATTTTCTAACTCTGGTCGGGTTTGAACGGATAGGAAGAAAATTTTCTTTCTTCTTTATTTTTCAACCTGTCCAGACCAGTTTAATCCTGAAATGAAGCCTAGATGACGTTTTTTAATTTTTAGAGTTTTTTTGCATTTATTTTTGAAGTTTCTAACCCGGGTCGGGTTCGAACGGATAGGAAGGAAATTTTTTTTCTTCTCTATTTTTCGGCCTGTGCTGACCCGTTTTGTCTTGAAATAAAGCCTGGATGATGTTTTTTAATTTTTAGAATTTTTTTGCATTTATTTTTGAATTTTCTAACTCGTGTCGGGTTTGAACGGATAGTTAGGAAATTTTTTTTCCTCTTTATTTTTTAGCCTGCCTAGACCCGTTTAGTCTTGAAATGAAGCCTGGATGATTTTTTTAATTTTTAGAATTTTTTTGCATTTATTTTTCAATTTTCTAACCCGGGTCGGGTTCGAACGAATAGGAAGGAAATTTTTTTTTGTCTCTATTTTTCAACCTGCCCTGACCCGTTTCTTCTTGAAATGAAGCCTGGATGATGTTTACTAATTTTTAGAATTTTTTTGCATTTATTTTTCAATTTTCTAACCCGGGTCGGGTTCGAACGGATAGGAAGGAAATTTTTTTTCTTCTCTATTTTTCAGCCTGCCCTGACCCGTTTCTTCTTGAAATGAAGCCTGGATGATGTTTTTTAATTTTTAGAATTTTTTTGCATTTATTTTTCAATTTTCTAACCCGTGTCGGGTTCGAACGGATAGGAAGGAAATTTTTTTTCTTCTCTATTTTTCAGCCTGCCCTGACCCGTTTCTTCTTGAAATAAAGCCTGGATGATGTTTTTTAATTTTTAGAATTTTTTTGCATTTATTTTTGAATTTTCTAACTCGGGTCGGGTTTGAACGGATAGGAAGGAAATTTTTTTTCCTCCTTATTTTTTAGCCTACCTTGACCCGTTTAGTCTTGAAATGAAGCCTGGATGATGTTTTTTAATTTTTAGAATTTTTTTGCATTTATTTTTCAATTTTCTAACCCGGGTCGGGTTCGAACGAATAGGAAGGAAATTTTTTGTTGTCTCTAGTTTTCAACCTGCCCTGACCCGTTTCTTCTTGAAATGAAGCCTGGATGATGTTTATTAATTTTTAGAATTTTTTTGCATTTATTTTCGAATTTTCTAACTCGGGTCGGGTTTGAACGGATAGTAAGGAAATTTTTTTTCCTCTTTATTTTTTAGCCTGCCTTGACCCGTTTAGTCTTGAAACGAAGCCTGGATGATGTTTTTTAATTTTTAGAATTTTTTTGCATTTATTTTTCAATTTTCTAACCCGGGTCGGGTTCGAACGGATAGGAAGGAAATTTTTTTTCTTCTCTATTTTTCAGCCTGTCCTAACCCGTTTCTTTTGAAATGAAGCCTGGATGATGTTTTTTAATTTTTAGAATTTTTTTGCATTTCTTTTCGAATTTTCTAACTCGGGTCGGGTTTGAACGGATAGGAAGAAATTTTTTTTTTCTTCTTTATTTTTCAACCTGTCCAGACCCGTTTAATCTTGAAATGAAGCCTGGATGATGTTTTTTAATTTTTAGAATTTTTTTTGCATTTGTTTTTGAGTTTTCTAACTCGGGTCGGGTTCGAATGGATAGGAAGGAAATTTTTTTTGTTCTATATTTTTCGGCCCTTCCTTTCCTCGTTTCGTATTGAAATGAAGCCTGGATGTTGTTTTTTAATTTTTAGAGTTTTTTTGCATTTATTTTTGAAGCTTCTAACCCGGGTCGGGTTCGAACGAATAGGAAGGAAATTTTTTTTCTTCTCTATTTTTCAGCCTGTCCTGACCCATTTCGTCTTGAAATAAAGTCTGGATGATGTTTTTTAATTTTTTGAATTTTTTTGTATTTATTTTTGAATTTTCTAACTCGTGTCGGATTTGAACGGATAGGAAGGAAATTTTTTTTCCTCTTTATTTTTTAGCCTGCCTTGACCCGTTTAGTCTTGAAATGAAGCCTGGATGATGTTTTTTAATTTTTAGAATTTTTTTACATTTATTTTTCAATTTTCTAACCCGGGTCGGGTTCGAACGGATAGGAAGGAAATTTTTTTTCTTCTCTATTTTTCAGCCTGTCCTGACCCGTTTCTTCTTGAAATGAAGCCTGGATGATATTTTTTAATTTTTAGAATTTTTTTTCATTTATTTTCGAATTTTCTAACTCGGGTCGGGTTTGAACGGATAGGAAGAAAATTTTTTTCTTCTTTATTTTTCAACCTGTCCAGACCCGTTTAATCCTGAAATGAAGCCTGGATGATGTTTTTTAATTTTTAGAATTTTTTTTGCATTTATTTTTTAATTTTCTAACTCGGGTCGGGTTCGAACGGATAGGAAGGAAATTTTTTTTGTTAACTATTTTTCGGCCTGTCCTTTCCCGTTTCGTATTGAAAGGAAGCCTGGATGTTGTTTTTTAATTTTTAGAGTTTTTTTGCATTTATTTTTGAAGTTTCTAACCCGGGTCGGGTTCGAACGGATAGGAAGGAAATTTTTTTCCTTCTCTATTTTTCGGCCTGTGCTGACTCGTTTCGTCTTGAAATAAAGCCTGGATGATGTTTTTTAATTTTTAGAATTTTTTTGCATTTATTTTTTAATTTTCTAACTCGGGTCGGGTTTGAACGGATAGTAAGGAAATTTTTTTTCCGCTTTATTTTTTAGCCTGCCTTGACCCGTTTAGTCTTGAAATGAAGCCTGGATGATGTTTTTTTAATTTTTAGAATTTTTTTGCATTTATTTTTTAATTTTCTAACTCGGGTCGGGTTTGAACGGATAGTAAGGAAATTTTTTTTCCGCTTTATTTTTTAGCCTGCCTTGACCCGTTTAGTCTTGAAATGAAGCCTGGATGATGTTTTTTTAATTTTTAGAATTTTTTTGCATTTATTTTCGAATTTTCTAACTCGGGTCGGGTTTGAACGGATAGAAAGAAAATTTTTTTTCGTCTTTATTTTTCAACCTGTCCAGACCTGTTTAATCCTGAAATGAAGCCTGGATGATGTTTTTTAATTTTTAGAATTTTTTTTGCATTTGTTTTTGAATTTTCTAACTCGGGTCGGGTTCGAACGGATAGGAAGGAAATTTTTTTTGTTCTCTATTTTTCGGCCTGTCCTTTCCCGTTTCGTATTGAAATGAAGCCTGGATGATGTTTTTTAATTTTTAGAATTTTTTTGCATTTATTTTTCAATTTTCTAACCCTGGTCGGGTTCGAACGGATAGGAAGGAAATTTTTTTTCTTCTCTATTTTTCAGCCTGTCCTAACCCGTTTCTTCTTGAAATGAAGCCTGGATGATGTTTTTCAATTTTTAGAATTTTTTTTGCATTTGTTTTTGAATTTTCTAACTCGGGTCGGGTTCGAACGGATAGGAAGGAAATTTTTTTTGTTCTCTATTTTTTGGCCTGTCCTTTCTCGTTTCGTATTGAAATGAGGCCTGGATGATGTTTTTTAATTTTTAGAATTTATTTGCATTTATTTTTCAATTTTCTAACCCGGGTCGGGTTCGAACGAATAGGAAGGAAATTTTTTCTTTGTCTCTACTTTTCAACCTGCCCTGACCCGTTTCTTCTTGAAATGAAGCCTGGATGATGTTTATTAATTTTTAGAATTTTTTTGCATTTATTTTTCAATTTTCTAACCCGGGTCGGGTTCGAACGGATACGAAGGAAATTTTTTTTCTTCTCTATTTTTCAGCCTGCCCTGACCCGTTTCTTCTTGAAATAAAGCCTGGATGATGTTTTTTAATTTTTAGAATTTTTTTGCATTTATTTTTGAATTTGCTAACTCGGGTCGGGTTTGAACGGATAGGAAGGAAATTTTTTTTCCTCCTTATTTTTTAGCCTACCTTGACCCGTTTAGTCTTGAAATGAAGCCTGGATGATGTTTTTTAATTTTTAGAATTTTTTTGCATTTATTTTTCAATTTTCTAACCCGGGTCGGGTTCGAACGAATAGGAAGGAAATTTTTTTTTGTCCCTATTTTTCAACCTGCCCTGACCCGTTTCTTCTTGAAATGAAGCCTGGATGATGTTTATTAATTTTTAGAATTTTTTTGCATTTATTTTCGAATTTTCTAACTCGGGTCGGGTTTGAACGGATAGTAAGGAAATTTTTTTTCCTCTTTATTTTTTAGCCTGCCTTGACCCGTTTAGTCTTGAAATGAAGCCTGGATGATGTTTTTTAATTTTTAGAATTTTTTTGCATTTATTTTTCAATTTTCTAACCCGGGTCGGGTTCGAACGGATAGGAAGGAAATTTTTTTTCTTCTCTATTTTTCAGCCTGTCCTAACCCGTTCTTCTTTAAATGAAGCCTGGATGATGTTTTTTAATTTTTAGAATTTTTTTGCATTTATTTTCGAATTTTCTAACTCGGGTCGGGTTTGAACGGATAGGAAGAAATTTTTTTTTCTTCTTTATTTTTCAACCTGTCCAGACCCGTTTAATCTTGAAATGAAGCCTGGATGATGTTTTTTAATTTTTAGAATTTTTTTTGCATTTGTTTTTGAGTTTTCTAACTCGGGTCGGGTTCGAACGGATAGGAAGGAAATTTTTTTTGTTCTCTATTTTTCGGCCCTTCCTTTCCCCGTTTCGTATTGAAATGAAGCCTGGATGTTGTTTTTTAATTTTTAGAGTTTTTTTGCATTTATTTTTGAAGTTTCTAACCCGGGTCGGGTTCGAACGAATAGGAAGGAAATTTTTTTTCTTCTCTATTTTTCGGCCTGTCCTGACCCATTTCGTCTTGAAATAAAGTCTGGATGATGTTTTTTAATTTTTTGAATTTTTTTGTATTTATTTTTGAATTTTCTAACTCGTGTCGGATTTGAACGGATAGGAAGGAAATTTTTTTTCCTCTTTATTTTTTAGCCTGCCTTGACCCGTTTAGTCTTGAAATGAAGCCTGGATGATGTTTTTTAATTTTTAGAATTTTTTTACATTTATTTTTCAATTTTCTAACCCGGGTCGGGTTCGAACGGATAGGAAGGAAATTTTTTTTCTTCTCTATTTTTCAGCCTGTCCTGACCCGTTTCTTCTTGAAATGATGCCTGGATGATGTTTTTTAATTTTTAGAATTTTTTTTCATTTATTTTCGAATTTTCTAACTCGGGTCGGGTTTGAACGGATAGGAAGAAAATTTTTTTCTTCTTTCTTTTTCAACCTGTCCAGACCCGTTTAATCCTGAAATGAAGCCTGGATGATGTTTTTTAATTTTTAGAATTTTTTTAGCATTTGTTTTTGAGTTTTCTAACTCGGGTCGGGTTCGAACGGATAGGAAGGAAATTTTTTTTGTTCTCTATTTTTCGGCCTGTCCTTTCCCGTTTCGTATTGAAAGGAAGCCTGGATGTTGTTTTTTAATTTTTAGAGTTTTTTTGCATTTATTTTTGAAGTTTCTAACCCGGGTCGGGTTCGAACGGATAGGAAGGAAATTTTTTTTCTTCTCTATTTTTCAGCCTGCCCTGACCCGTTTCTTCTTGAAATGAAGCCTGGATGATGTTTTTTAATTTTTAGAATTTTTTTGCATTTATTTTTCAATTTTCTAACCCGGGTCGGGTACGAACGGATAGGAAGGAAGTTTTTTTTCTTCTCTATTTTTCAGCCTGCCCTGAACCGTTTCTTCTTGAAATGAAGCCTGGATGATGTTTTTTAATTTTTAGAATTTTTTTGCATTTATTTTTGAATTTTCTAACTCGGGTCGGGTTTGAACGGATAGGAAGGAAATTTTTTTTCCTCTTTATTTTTTAGCCTACCTTGACCCATTTAGTCTTGAAATGAAGCCTGGATGATGTTTTTTAATTTTTAGAATTTTTTTGCATTTATTTTTCAATTTTCTAACCCGGGTCGGGTTCGAACGAATAGGAAGGAAATTTTTTTTTTGTCTCTATTTTTCAACCTGCCCTGACCCGTTTCTTCTTGAAATGAAGCCTGGATGATGTTTATTAATTTTTAGAATTTTTTTGCATTTATTTTCGAATTTTCTAACTCGGGTCGGGTTTGAACGTATAGAAAGAAAATTTTTTTTCTTCTTTATTTTTCAACCTGTCCAGACCTGTCTAATCCTGAAATGAAGCCTGGATGATGTTTTTTAATTTTTAGAATTTTTTTTGCATTTGTTTTTGAATTTTCTAACTCGGGTCGGGTTCGAACGGATAGGAAGGAAATTTTTTTTGTTCTCTATTTTTCGGCCTGTCCTTTCCCGTTTCGTATTGAAATGAAGCCTGGATGATGTTTTTTAATTTTTAGAATTTTTTTGCATTTATTTTTCAATTTTCTAACCCTGGTCGGGTTCGAACGGATAGGAAGGAAATTTTTTTTCTTCTCTATTTTTCAGCCTGTTCTAACCCGTTTCTTCTTGAAATGAAGCCTGGATGATGTTTTTTAATTTTTAGAATTTTTTTTGCATTTATTTTCGAATTTTCTAACTCGGGTCGAGTTTGAACGGATAGGAAGAAAATTTTTTTTCTTCTTTATTTTTCAACCTGTCCAGACCAGTTTAATCCTGAAATGAAGCCTGGATGATGTTTTTTAATTTTTAGAATTTTTTTTCCATTTGTTTTTGAATTTTCTAACTCGGGTCGGGTTCGAACGGATAGGAAGGAAATTTTTTTTGTTCTCTATTTTTCGGCCTGTCCTTTCCCGTTTCGTATTGAAATGAGGCCTGGATGATGTTTTTTAATTTTTAGAATTTATTTGCATTTATTTTTCAATTTTCTAACCCGGGTCGGGTTCGAACGGATAGGAAGGAAATTTTTTTTTCTTCTCTATTTTTCAGCCTGTCCTAACCCGTTTCTTCTTGAAATGAAGCCTGGATGATGTTTTTTAATTTTTAGAATTTTTTTGCATTTATTTTCGAATTTTCTAACTCGGGTCGGGTTTGAACGAATAGGAAGAAAATTTTTTTTCTTCTTTATTTTTCAACCTGTCCAGACCCGTTTAATCTTGAAATGAAGCCTGGATGATGTTTTTTAATTTTTCGAATTTTTTTTGCATTTGTTTTTGAGTTTTCTAACTCGGGTCGAGTTCGAACGGATAGGAAGGAAATTTTTTTTGTTCTCTATTTTTCGGCCTGTCCTTTCCCCGTTTCGTATTGAAATGAAGCCTGGATGTTGTTTTTTAATTTTTAGAGTTTTTTTGCATTTATTTTTGAAGTTTCTAACCCAGGTCGGGTTCGAACGAATAGGAAAGAAATTTTTTTTCTTCTCTATTTTTCAGCCTGTCCTGACCCGTTTCGTCTTGAAATAAAGTCTGGATGATGTTTTTTAATTTTTTGAATTTTTTTGTATTTATTTTTGAATTTTCTAACTCGGGTCGGATTTGAAGGGATAGGAAGGAAATTTTTTTTCCTCTTTATTTTTTAGCCTGACTTGACCCGTTTAGTCTTGAAATGAAGCCTGGATGATGTTTTTTAATTTTTAGAATTTTTTTACATTTATTTTTCAATTTTCTAACCCGGGTCGGGTTCGAACGGATAGGAAGGAAATTTTTTTTCTTCTCTATTTTTCAGCCTGTCCTGACCCGTTTCTTCTTGAAATGAAGCCTGGATGATGTTTTTTAATTTTTAGAATTTTTTTTCATTTATTTTCGAATTTTCTAACTCGGGTCGGGTTTGAACGGATAGGAAGAAAATTTTTTTCTTCTTTATTTTTCAACCTGTCCAGACCCGTTTAATCCTGAAATGAAGCCTGTATGATGTTTTTTAATTTTTAGAATTTTTTTAGCATTTGTTTTTGAGTTTTCTAACTCGGGTCGGGTTCGAACGGATAGGAAGGAAATTTTTTTTGTTCTCTATTTTTCGGCCTGTCCTTTCCCGTTTCGTATTGAAAGGAAGCCTGGATGTTGTTTTTTAATTTTTATACTTTTTTTGCATTTATTTTTGAAGTTTCTAACCCGGGTCGGGTTCGAACGGATAGGAAGGAAATTTTTTTCCTTCTCTATTTTTCGGCCTGTGCATACCCGTTTCGTCTTGAAATAAAGCCTGGATGATGTTTTTTAATTTTTAGAATTTTTTTGCATTTATTTTTTAATTTTCTAACTCGGGTCGGGTTTGAACGGATAGTAAGGAAATTTTTTTTCCTCTTTATTTTTTAGCCTGCCTTGACCCGTTTAGTCTTGAAATGAAGCCTGGATGATGTTTTTTAATTTTTAGAATTTTTTTGCATTTCTTTTTCAATTTTCTAACCCGGGTCGGGTTAGAACGGATAGGAAGGAAATTTTTTTTCTTCTCTATTTTTCAGCCTGCCCTGACCCGTTTCTTCTTGAAATGAAGCCTGGATGATGTTTATTAATTTTTAGAATTTTTTTGCATTTATTTTCGAATTTTCTAACTCTGGTCGGGTTTGAACGGATAGGAAGAAAATTTTCTTTCTTCTTTATTTTTCAACCTGTCCAGACCAGTTTAATCCTGAAATGAAGCCTAGATGACGTTTTTTAATTTTTAGAATTTTTTTTGCATTTGTTTTTGAATTTTCTAACTCGGGTCGGGTTCGAACGGATAGGAAGGAAATTTTTTTTGTTCTCTATTTTTCGGCCTGTCCTTTCCCGTTTCTTATTGAAATGAAGCCTGGATGTTGTTTTTTAATTTTTAGAGTTTTTTTGCATTTATTTTTGAAGTTTCTAACCCGGGTCGGGTTCGAACGGATAGGAAGGAAACTTTTTTTCTTCTCTATTTTTCGGCCTGCGCTGACCCGTTTCGTCTTGAAATAAAGCCTGGATGATGTTTTTTAATTTTTAGAATTTTTTTGCATTTATTTTTGAATTTTCTAACTCGTGTCGGGTTTGAACGGATAGTTAGGAAATTTTTTTCCCTCTTTATTTTTTAGCCTGCCTAGACCCGTTTAGTCTTGAAATGAAGCCTGGATGATATTTTTTAATTTTTAGAATTTATTTGCATTTATTTTTCAATTTTCTAACCCGGGTCTGGTTCGAACGAATAGGAAGGAAATTTTTTTTTGTCTCTATTTTTCAACCTGCCCTGACCCGTTTCTTCTTGAAATGAAGCCTGGATGATGTTTATTAATTTTTAGAATTTTTTTGCATTTATTTTTCAATTTTCTAACCCGGGTCGGGTTCGAACGAATAGGAAGGAAATTTTTTTTTGTCTCTATTTTTCAACCTGCCCTGACCCGTTTCTTCTTGAAATGAAGCCTGGATGATGTTTATTAATTTTTAGAATTTTTTTGCATTTATTTTTGAATTTTCTAACTCGTGTCGGGTTTGAACGGATAGTTAGGAAATTTTTTTCCCTCTTTATTTTTTAGCCTGCCTAGACCCGTTTAGTCTTGAAATGAAGCCTGGATGATATTTTTTAATTTTTAGAATTTTTTTGCATTTATTTTTCAATTTTCTAACCCGGGTCTGGTTCGAACGAATAGGAAGGAAATTTTTTTTTGTCTCTATTTTTCAACCTGCCCTGACCCGTTTCTTCTTGAAATGAAGCCTGGATGATGTTTATTAATTTTTAGAATTTTTTTGCATTTATTTTTGAATTTTCTAACTCGTGTCGGGTTTGAACGGATAGTTAGGAAATTTTTTTTCCTCTTTATTTTTTAGCCTGCCTAGACCCGTTTAGTCTTGAAATGAGGCCTGGATGATATTTTTTAATTTTTAGAATTTTTTTGCATTTATTTTTCAATTTTCTAACCCGGGTCGGGTTCGAACGAATAGGAAGGAAATTTTTTTTTGTCTCTATTTTTCAACCTGCCCTGACCCGTTTCTTCTTGAAATGAAGCCTGGATGATGTTTATTAATTTTTAGAATTTTTTTGCATTTATTTTCGAATTTTCTAACTCGGGTCGGGTTTGAACGGATAGTAAGGAAATTTTTTTTCCTCTTTATTTTTTAGCCTGCCTTGACCCGTTTAGTCTTGAAACGAAGCCTGGATGATGTTTTTTAATTTTTAGAATTTTTTTGCATTTATTTTTCAATTTTCTAACCCGGGTCGGGTTCGAACGGATAGGAAGGAAATTTTTTTTCTTCTCTATTTTTCAGCCTGTCCTAACCCGTTCTTCTTTAAATGAAGCCTGGATGATGTTTTTTAATTTTTAGAATTTTTTTGCATTTATTTTCGAATTTTCTAACTCGGGTCGGGTTTGAACGGATAGGAAGAAAATTTTTTTTCTTCTTTATTTTTCAACCTGTCCAGACCCGTTTAATCTTGAAATGAAGCCTGGATGATGTTTTTTAATTTTTAGAATTTTTTTTGCATTTGTTTTTGAGTTTTCTAACTCGGGTCGGGTTCGAACGGATAGGAAGGAATTTTTTTTTGTTCTCTATTTTTCGGCCCTTCCTTTCCCCGTTTCGTATTGAAATGAAGCCTGGATGTTGTTTTTTAATTTTTAGAGTTTTTTTCCATTTATTTTTGAAGTTTCTAACCCGGGTCGGGTTCGAACGAATAGGAAGGAAATTTTTTTTCTTCTCTATTTTTCTGCCTGTCCTGACCCATTACGTCTTGAAATAAAGTCTGGATGATGTTTTTTAATTTTTTGAATTTTTTTGTATTTATTTTTGCATTTTCTAACTCGTGTCGGATTTGAACGGATAGGAAGGAAATTTTTTTTCCTCTTTATTTTTTAGCCTGCCTTGACCCGTTTAGTCTTGAAATGAAGCCTGGATGATGTTTTTTAATTTTTAGAATTTTTTTACATTTATTTTTCAATTTTCTAACCCGGGTCGGGTTCGAACGGATAGGAAGGAAATTTTTTTTCTTCTCTATTTTTCAGCCTGTCCTGACCCGTTTCTTCTTGAAATGAAGCCTGGATGATGTTTTTTAATTTTTAGAATTTTTTTTCAATTATTTTCGAATTTTCTAACTCGGGTCGGGTTTGAACGGATAGGAAGAAAATTTTTTTCTTCTTTCTTTTTCAACCTGTCCAGACCCGTTTAATCCTGAAATGAAGCCTGGATGATGTTTTTTAATTTTTAGAATTTTTTTTGCATTTCTTTTTGAGTTTTCTAACTCGGGTCGGGTTCGAACGGATAGGAAGGAAATTTTTTTTGTTCTCTATTTTTCGGCCTGTCCTTTCCCGTTTCGTATTGAAAGGAAGCCTGGATGTTGTTTTTTAATTTTTAGAGTTTTTTTGCATTTATTTTTGAAGTTTCTAACCCGGGTCGGGTTCGAACGGATAGGAAGGAAATTTTTTTTCTTCTCTATTTTTCAGCCTGCCCTGACCCGTTTCTTCTTGAAATGAAGCCTGGATGATGTTTTTTAATTTTTAGAATTTTTTTACATTTATTTTTCAATTTTCTAACCCGGGTCGGGTACGAACGGATAGGAAGGAAGTTTTTTTTCTTCTCTATTTTTCAGCCTGCCCTGAACCGTTTCTTCTTGAAATGAAGCCTGGATGATGTTTTTTAATTTTTAGAATTTTTTTGCATTTATTTTTGAATTTTCTAACTCGGGTCGGGTTTGAACGGATAGGAAGGAAATTTTTTTTCCTCTTTATTTTTTAGCCTACCTTGACCCGTTTAGTCTTGAAATGAAGCCTGGATGATGTTTTTTAATTTTTAGAATTTTTTTGCATTTATTTTTCAATTTTCTAACCCGGGTCGGGTTCGAACGAATAGGAAGGAAATTTTTTTTTGTCTCTATTTTTCAACCTGCCCTGACCCGTTTCTTCTTGAAATGAAGCCTGGATGATGTTTATTAATTTTTAGAATTTTTTTGCATTTATTTTCGAATTTTCTAACTCGGGTCGGGTTTGAACGGATAGAAAGAAAATTTTTTTTCTTATTTATTTTTCAACCTGTCCAGACCTGTTTAATCCTGAAATGAAGCCTGGATGATGTTTTTTAATTTTTAGAATTTTTTTTGCATTTGTTTTTGAATTTTCTAACTCGGGTCGGGTTCGAACGGATAGGAAGGAAATTTTTTTTGTTCTCTATTTTTCGGCCTGTCCTTTCCCGTTTCGTATTGAAATGAAGCCTGGATGATGTTTTTTAATTTTTAGAATTTTTTTGCATTTATTTTTTAATTTTCTAACTCGGGTCGGGTTTGAACGGATAGTAAGGAAATTTTTTTTCCTCTTTATTTTTTAGCCTGCCTTGACCCGTTTAGTCTTGAAATGAAGCCTGGATGATGTTTTTTAATTTTTAGAATTTTTTTGCATTTATTTTTCAATTTTCTAACCCGGGTCGGGTTAGAACGGATAGGAAGGAAATTTTTTTTCTTCTCTATTTTTCAGCCTGCCCTGACCCGTTTCTTCTTGAAATGAAGCCTGGATGATGTTTATTAATTTTTAGAATTTTTTTGCATTTATTTTCGAATTTTCTAACTCTGGTCGGGTTTGAACGGATAGGAAGAAAATTTTCTTTCTTCTTTATTTTTCAACCTGTCCAGACCAGTTTAATCCTGAAATGAAGCCTAGATGACGTTTTTTAATTTTTAGAATTTTTTTTGCATTTGTTTTTGAATTTTTTAACTCGGGTCGGGTTCGAACGGATAGGAAGGAAATTTTTTTTGTTCTCTATTTTTCGGCCTGTCCTCTCCCGTTTCTTATTGAAATGAAGCCTGGATGTTGTTTTTTAATTTTTAGAGTTTTTTCGCATTTATTTTTGAAGTTTCTAACCCGGGTCGGGTTCGAACGGATAGGAAGGAAACTTTTTTTCTTCTCTATTTTTCGGCCTGCGCTGACCCGTTTCGTCTTGAAATAAAGCCTGGATGATGTTTTTTAATTTTTCGAATTTTTTTGCATTTATTTTTGAATTTTCTAACTCGTGTCGGGTTTGAACGGATAGTTAGGAAATTTTTTTTCCTCTTTATTTTTTAGCCTGCCTAGACCCGTTTAGTCTTGAAATGAAGCCTGGATGATGTTTTTTAATTTTTAGAATTTTTTTGCATTTATTTTTCAATTTTCTAACCCGGATCGGGTTCGAACGAATAGGAAGGAAATTTTTTTTTGTCTCTATTTTTCAACCTGCCCTGACCCGTTTCTTCTTGAAATGAAGCCTGGATGATGTTTATTAATTTTTAGAATTTTTTTCCATTTATTTTTCAATTTTCTAACCCGGGTCGGGTTCGAACGGATAGGAAGGAAATTTTTTTTCTTCTCTATTTTTCAGCCTGCCCTGACCCGTTTCTTCTTGAAATAAAGCCTGGATGATGTTTTTTAATTTTTAGAATTTTTTTGCATTTATTTTTCAATTTTCTAACCCGGGTCGGGTTCGAACGAATAGGAAGGAAATTTTTTTTTGTCTCTATTTTTCAACCTGCCCTGACCCGTTTCTGCTTGAAATGAAGCCTGGATGATGTTTATTAATTTTTAGAATTTTTTTGCATTTATTTTCGAATTTTCTAACTCGGGTCGGGTTTGAACGGATAGTAAGGAAATTTTTTTTCCTCTTTATTTTTTAGCCTGCCTTGACCCGTTTAGTCTTGAAATGAAGCCTGGATGATGTTTTTTAATTTTTAGAATTTTTTTGCATTTATTTTTCAATTTTCTAACCCGGGTCGGGTTCGAACGGATAGGAAGGAAATTTTTTTTCTTCTCTATTTTTCAGCCTGTCCTAACCCGTTCTTCTTTAAATGAAGCCTGGATGATGTTTTTTAGTTTTTAGAATTTTTTTACATTTATTATCGAATTTTCTAACTCGGGTCGGGTTTGAACGGATAGGAAGAAAAATTTTTTTCTTCTTTATTTTTCAACCTGTCCAGACCCGTTTAATCTTGAAATGAAGCCTGGATGATGTTTTTTAATTTTTAGAATTTTTTTTGCATTTGTTTTTGAGTTTTCTAACTCGGGTCGGGTTCGAACGGATAGGAAGGAAATTTTTTTTGTTCTCTATTTTTCGGCCCTTCCTTTCCCCGTTTCGTATTGAAATGAAGCCTGGATGTTGTTTTTTAATTTTTAGAGTTTTTTTCCATTTATTTTTGAAGTTTCTAACCCGGGTCGGGTTCGAACGAATAGGAAGGAAATTTTTTTTCTTCTCTATTTTTCAGCCTGTCCTGACCCATTTCGTCTTGAAATAAAGTCTGGATGATGTTTTTTAATTTTTTGAATTTTTTTGTATTTATTTTTGCATTTTCTAACTCGTGTCGGATTTGAACGGATAGGAAGGAAATTTTTTTTCCTCTTTATTTTTTAGCCTGCCTTGACCCGTTTAGTCTTGAAATGAAGCCTGGATGATGTTTTTTAATTTTTAGAATTTTTTTACATTTATTTTTCAATTTTCTAACCCGGGTCGGGTTCGAACGGATAGGAAGGAAATTTTTTTTCTTCTCTATTTTTCAGCCTGTCCTGACCCGTTTCTTCTTGAAATGAAGCCTGGATGATGTTTTTTAATTTTTAGAATTTTTTTTCATTTATTTTCGAATTTTCTAACTCGGGTCGGGTTTGAACGGATAGGAAGAAAATTTTTTTCTTCTTTATTTTTCAACCTGTCCAGACCCGTTTAATCCTGAAATGAAGCCTGTATGATGTTTTTTAATTTTTAGAATTTTTTTAGCATTTGTTTTTGAGTTTTCTAACTCGGGTCGGGTTCGAACGGATAGGAAGGAAATTTTTTTTGTTCTCTATTTTTCGGCCTGTCCTTTCCCGTTTCGTATTGAAAGGAAGCCTGGATGTTGTTTTTTAATTTTTATACTTTTTTTGCATTTATTTTTGAAGTTTCTAACCCGGGTCGGGTTCGAACGGATAGGAAGGAAATTTTTTTCCTTCTCTATTTTTCGGCCTGTGCTGACCCGTTTCGTCTTGAAATAAAGCCTGGATGATGTTTTTTAATTTTTAGAATTTTTTTGCATTTATTTTTTAATTTTCTAACTCGGGTCGGGTTTGAACGGATAGTAAGGAAATTTTTTTTCCTCTTTATTTTTTAGCCTGCCTTGACCCGTTTAGTCTTGAAATGAAGCCTGGATGATGTTTTTTAATTTTTAGAATTTTTTTGCATTTATTTTTCAATTTTCTAACCCGGGTCGGGTTAGAACGGATAGGAAGGAAATTTTTTTTCTTCTCTATTTTTCAGCCTGCCCTGACCCGTTTCTTCTTGAAATGAAGCCTGGATGATGTTTATTAATTTTTAGAATTTTTTTGCATTTATTTTCGAATTTTCTAACTCTGGTCGGGTTTGAACGGATAGGAAGAAAATTTTCTTTCTTCTTTATTTTTCAACCTGTCCAGACCAGTTTAATCCTGAAATGAAGCCTAGATGACGTTTTTTAATTTTTAGAATTTTTTTTGCATTTGTTTTTGAATTTTCTAACTCGGGTCGGGTTCGAACGGATAGGAAGGAAATTTTTTTTGTTCTCTATTTTTCGGCCTGTCCTTTCCCGTTTCTTATTGAAATGAAGCCTGGATGTTGTTTTTTAATTTTTAGAGTTTTTTTGCATTTATTTTTGAAGTTTCTAACCCGGGTCGGGTTCGAACGGATAGGAAGGAAACTTTTTTTCTTCTCTATTTTTCGGCCTGCGCTGACCCGTTTCGTCTTGAAATAAAGCCTGGATGATGTTTTTTAATTTTTAGAATTTTTTTGCATTTATTTTTGAATTTTCTAACTCGTGTCGGGTTTGAACGGATAGTTAGGAAATTTTTTTCCCTCTTTATTTTTTAGCCTGCCTAGACCCGTTTAGTCTTGAAATGAAGCCTGGATGATATTTTTTAATTTTTAGAATTTTTTTGCATTTATTTTTCAATTTTCTAACCCGGGTCTGGTTCGAACGAATAGGAAGGAAATTTTTTTTTGTCTCTATTTTTCAACCTGCCCTGACCCGTTTCTTCTTGAAATGAAGCCTGGATGATGTTTATTAATTTTTAGAATTTTTTTGCATTTATTTTCGAATTTTCTAACTCTGGTCGGGTTTGAACGGATAGGAAGAAAATTTTCTTTCTTCTTTATTTTTCAACCTGTCCAGACCAGTTTAATCCTGAAATGAAGCCTAGATGACGTTTTTTAATTTTTAGAATTTTTTTTGCATTTGTTTTTGAATTTTCTAACTCGGGTCGGGTTCGAACGGATAGGAAGGAAATTTTTTTTGTTCTCTATTTTTCGGCCTGTCCTTTCCCGTTTCTTATTGAAATGAAGCCTGGATGTTGTTTTTTAATTTTTAGAGTTTTTTTGCATTTATTTTTGAAGTTTCTAACCCGGGTCGGGTTCGAACGGATAGGAAGGAAACTTTTTTTCTTCTCTATTTTTCGGCCTGCGCTGACCCGTTTCGTCTTGAAATAAAGCCTGGATGATGTTTTTTAATTTTTAGAATTTTTTTGCATTTATTTTTGAATTTTCTAACTCGTGTCGGGTTTGAACGGATAGTTAGGAAATTTTTTTCCCTCTTTATTTTTTAGCCTGCCTAGACCCGTTTAGTCTTGAAATGAAGCCTGGATGATATTTTTTAATTTTTAGAATTTTTTTGCATTTATTTTTCAATTTTCTAACCCGGGTCTGGTTCGAACGAATAGGAAGGAAATTTTTTTTTGTCTCTATTTTTCAACCTGCCCTGACCCGTTTCTTCTTGAAATGAAGCCTGGATGATGTTTATTAATTTTTAGAATTTTTTTGCATTTATTTTTCAATTTTCTAACCCGGGTCGGGTTCGAACGAATAGGAAGGAAATTTTTTTTTGTCTCTATTTTTCAACCTGCCCTGACCCGTTTCTTCTTGAAATGAAGCCTGGATGATGTTTATTAATTTTTAGAATTTTTTTGCATTTATTTTTGAATTTTCTAACTCGTGTCGGGTTTGAACGGATAGTTAGGAAATTTTTTTCCCTCTTTATTTTTTAGCCTGCCTAGACCCGTTTAGTCTTGAAATGAAGCCTGGATGATATTTTTTAATTTTTAGAATTTTTTTGCATTTATTTTTCAATTTTCTAACCCGGGTCTGGTTCGAACGAATAGGAAGGAAATTTTTTTTTGTCTCTATTTTTCAACCTGCCCTGACCCGTTTCTTCTTGAAATGAAGCCTGGATGATGTTTATTAATTTTTAGAATTTTTTTGCATTTATTTTTCAATTTTCTAACCCGGGTCGGGTTCGAACGAATAGGAAGGAAATTTTTTTTTGTCTCTATTTTTCAACCTGCCCTGACCCGTTTCTTCTTGAAATGAAGCCTGGATGATGTTTATTAATTTTTAGAATTTTTTTGCATTTATTTTTGAATTTTCTAACTCGTGTCGGGTTTGAACGGATAGTTAGGAAATTTTTTTTCCTCTTTATTTTTTAGCCTGCCTAGACCCGTTTAGTCTTGAAATGAGGCCTGGATGATATTTTTTAATTTTTAGAATTTTTTTGCATTTATTTTTCAATTTTCTAACCCGGGTCGGGTTCGAACGAATAGGAAGGAAATTTTTTTTTGTCTCTATTTTTCAACCTGCCCTGACCCGTTTCTTCTTGAAATGAAGCCTGGATGATGTTTATTAATTTTTAGAATTTTTTTGCATTTATTTTCGAATTTTCTAACTCGGGTCGGGTTTGAACGGATAGTAAGGAAATTTTTTTTCCTCTTTATTTTTTAGCCTGCCTTGACCCGTTTAGTCTTGAAATGAAGCCTGGATGATTTTTTTTAATTTTTAGAATTTTTTTGCATTTATTTTTCAATTTTCTAACCCGGGTCGGGTTCGAACGGATAGGAAGGAAATTTTTTTTCTTCTCTATTTTTCAGCCTGTCCTAACCCGTTCTTCTTTAAATGAAGCCTGGATGATATTTTTTAATTTTTAGAATTTTTTTGCATTTATTTTCGAATTTTCTAACTCGGGTCGGGTTTGAACGGATAGGAAGAAAATTTTTTTTCTTCTTTATTTTTCAACCTGTCCAGACCCGTTTAATCTTGAAATGAAGCCTGGATGATGTTTTTTAATTTTTAGAATTTTTTTTGCATTTGTTTTTGAGTTTTCTAACTCGGGTCGGGTTCGAACGGATAGGAAGGAAATTTTTTTTGTTCTCTATTTTTCGGCCCTTCCTTTCCCCGTTTCGTATTGAAATGAAGCCTGGATGTTGTTTTTTAATTTTTAGAGTTTTTTTCCATTTATTTTTGAAGTTTCTAACCCGGGTCGGGTTCGAACGAATAGGAAGGAAATTTTTTTTCTTCTCTATTTTTCTGCCTGTCCTGACCCATTACGTCTTGAAATAAAGTCTGGATGATGTTTTTTAATTTTTTGAATTTTTTTGTATTTATTTTTGCATTTTCTAACTCGTGTCGGATTTGAACGGATAGGAAGGAAATTTTTTTTCCTCTTTATTTTTTAGCCTGCCTTGACCCGTTTAGTCTTGAAATGAAGCCTGGATGATGTTTTTTAATTTTTAGAATTTTTTTACATTTATTTCTCAATTTTCTAACCCGGGTCGGGTTCGAACGGATAGGAAGGAAATTTTTTTTCTTCTCTATTTTTCAGCCTGTCCTGACCCGTTTCTTCTTGAAATGAAGCCTGGATGATGTTTTTTAATTTTTAGAATTTTTTTTCAATTATTTTCGAATTTTCTAACTCGGGTCGGGTTTGAACGGATAGGAAGAAAATTTTTTTCTTCTTTCTTTTTCAACCTGTCCAGACCCGTTTAATCCTGAAATGAAGCCTGGATGATGTTTTTTAATTTTTAGAATTTTTTTTGCATTTCTTTTTGAGTTTTCTAACTCGGGTCGGGTTCGAACGGATAGGAAGGAAATTTTTTTTGTTCTCTATTTTTCGGCCTGTCCTTTCCCGTTTCGTATTGAAAGGAAGCCTGGATGTTGTTTTTTAATTTTTAGAGTTTTTTTGCATTTATTTTTGAAGTTTCTAACCCGGGTCGGGTTCGAACGGATAGGAAGGAAATTTTTTTTCTTCTCTATTTTTCAGCCTGCCCTGACCCGTTTCTTCTTGAAATGAAGCCTGGATGATGTTTTTTAATTTTTAGAATTTTTTTACATTTATTTTTCAATTTTCTAACCCGGGTCGGGTACGAACGGATAGGAAGGAAGTTTTTTTTCTTCTCTATTTTTCAGCCTGCCCTGAACCGTTTCTTCTTGAAATGAAGCCTGGATGATGTTTTTTAATTTTTAGAATTTTTTTGCATTTATTTTTGAATTTTCTAACTCGGGTCGGGTTTGAACGGATAGGAAGGAAATTTTTTTTCCTCTTTATTTTTTAGCCTACCTTGACCCGTTTAGTCTTGAAATGAAGCCTGGATGATGTTTTTTAATTTTTAGAATTTTTTTGCATTTATTTTTCAATTTTCTAACCCGGGTCGGGTTCGAACGAATAGGAAGGAAATTTTTTTTTGTCTCTATTTTTCAACCTGCCCTGACCCGTTTCTTCTTGAAATGAAGCCTGGATGATGTTTATTAATTTTTAGAATTTTTTTGCATTTATTTTCGAATTTTCTAACTCGGGTCGGGTTTGAACGGATAGAAAGAAAATTTTTTTTCTTATTTATTTTTCAACCTGTCCAGACCTGTTTAATCCTGAAATGAAGCCTGGATGATGTTTTTTAATTTTTAGAATTTTTTTTGCATTTGTTTTTGAATTTTCTAACTTGGGTCGGGTTCGAACGGATAGGAAGGAAATTTTTTTTGTTCTCTATTTTTCGGCCTGTCCTTTCCCGTTTCGTATTGAAATGAAGCCTGGATGATGTTTTTTAATTTTTAGAATTTTTTTGCATTTATTTTTTAATTTTCTAACTCGGGTCGGGTTTGAACGGATAGTAAGGAAATTTTTTTTCCTCTTTATTTTTTAGCCTGCCTTGACCCGTTTAGTCTTGAAATGAAGCCTGGATGATGTTTTTTAATTTTTAGAATTTTTTTGCATTTATTTTTCAATTTTCTAACCCGGGTCGGGTTAGAACGGATAGGAAGGAAATTTTTTTTCTTCTCTATTTTTCAGCCTGCCCTGACCCGTTTCTTCTTGAAATGAAGCCTGGATGATGTTTATTAATTTTTAGAATTTTTTTGCATTTATTTTCGAATTTTCTAACTCTGGTCGGGTTTGAACGGATAGGAAGAAAATTTTCTTTCTTCTTTATTTTTCAACCTGTCCAGACCAGTTTAATCCTGAAATGAAGCCTAGATGACGTTTTTTAATTTTTAGAATTTTTTTTGCATTTGTTTTTGAATTTTTTAACTCGGGTCGGGTTCGAACGGATAGGAAGGAAATTTTTTTTGTTCTCTATTTTTCGGCCTGTCCTCTCCCGTTTCTTATTGAAATGAAGCCTGGATGTTGTTTTTTAATTTTTAGAGTTTTTTCGCATTTATTTTTGAAGTTTCTAACCCGGGTCGGGTTCGAACGGATAGGAAGGAAACTTTTTTTCTTCTCTATTTTTCGGCCTGCGCTGACCCGTTTCGTCTTGAAATAAAGCCTGGATGATGTTTTTTAATTTTTCGAATTTTTTTGCATTTATTTTTGAATTTTCTAACTCGTGTCGGGTTTGAACGGATAGTTAGGAAATTTTTTTTCCTCTTTATTTTTTAGCCTGCCTAGACCCGTTTAGTCTTGAAATGAAGCCTGGATGATGTTTTTTAATTTTTAGAATTTTTTTGCATTTATTTTTCAATTTTCTAACCCGGGTCGGGTTCGAACGAATAGGAAGGAAATTTTTTTTTGTCTCTATTTTTCAACCTGCCCTGACCCGTTTCTTCTTGAAATGAAGCCTGGATGATGTTTATTAATTTTTAGAATTTTTTTCCATTTATTTTTCAATTTTCTAACCCGGGTCGGGTTCGAACGGATAGGAAGGAAATTTTTTTTCTTCTCTATTTTTCAGCCTGCCCTGACCCGTTTCTTCTTGAAATAAAGCCTGGATGATGTTTTTTAATTTTTAGAATTTTTTTGCATTTATTTTTCAATTTTCTAACCCGGGTCGGGTTCGAACGAATAGGAAGGAAATTTTTTTTTGTCTCTATTTTTCAACCTGCCCTGACCCGTTTCTTCTTGAAATGAAGCCTGGATGATGTTTATTAATTTTTAGAATTTTTTTGCATTTATTTTCGAATTTTCTAACTCGGGTCGGGTTTGAACGGATAGTAAGGAAATTTTTTTTCCTCTTTATTTTTTAGCCTGCCTTGACCCGTTTAGTCTTGAAATGAAGCCTGGATGATGTTTTTTAATTTTTAGAATTTTTTTGCATTTATTTTTCAATTTTCTAACCCGGGTCGGGTTCGAACGGATAGGAAGGAAATTTTTTTTCTTCTCTATTTTTCAGCCTGTCCTAACCCGTTCTTCTTTAAATGAAGCCTGGATGATGTTTTTTAGTTTTTAGAATTTTTTTGCATTTATTTTCGAATTTTCTAACTCGGGTCGGGTTTGAACGGATAGGAAGAAAAATTTTTTTCTTCTTTATTTTTCAACCTGTCCAGACCCGTTTAATCTTGAAATGAAGCCTGGATGATGTTTTTTAATTTTTAGAATTTTTTTTGCATTTGTTTTTGAGTTTTCTAACTCGGGTCGGGTTCGAACGGATAGGAAGGAAATTTTTTTTGTTCTCTATTTTTCGGCCCTTCCTTTCCCCGTTTCGTATTGAAATGAAGCCGGGATGTTGTTTTTTAATTTTTAGAGTTTTTTTCCATTTATTTTTGAAGTTTCTAACCCGGGTCGGGTTCGAACGAATAGGAAGGAAATTTTTTTTCTTCTCTATTTTTCAGCCTGTCCTGACCCATTTCGTCTTGAAATAAAGTCTGGATGATGTTTTTTAATTTTTTGAATTTTTTTGTATTTATTTTTGCATTTTCTAACTCGTGTCGGATTTGAACGGATAGGAAGGAAATTTTTTTTCCTCTTTATTTTTTAGCCTGCCTTGACCCGTTTAGTCTTGAAATGAAGCCTGGATGATGTTTTTTAATTTTTAGAATTTTTTTGCATTTATTTTTCAATTTTCTAACCCGGGTCGGGTTCGAACGGATAGGAAGGAAATTTTTTTTCTTCTCTATTTTTCAGCCTGTCCTGACCCGTTTCTTCTTGAAATGAAGCCTGGATGATGTTTTTTAATTTTTAGAATTTTTTTTCATTTATTTTCGAATTTTCTAACTCGGGTCGGGTTTGAACGGATAGGAAGAAAATTTTTTTCTTCTTTCTTTTTCAACCTGTCCAGACCCGTTTAATCCTGAAATGAAGCCTGGATGATGTTTTTTAATTTTTAGAATTTTTTTTGCATTTCTTTTTGAGTTTTCTAACTCGGGTCGGGTTCGAACGGATAGGAAGGAAATTTTTTTTGTTCTCTATTTTTCGGCCTGTCCTTTCCCGTTTCGTATTGAAAGGAAGCCTGGATGTTATTTTTTAATTTTTAGAGTTTTTTTGCATTTATTTTTG
The DNA here is from genome assembly GCF_932294415.1 of Quercus robur. Taxonomy (NCBI): domain Eukaryota; kingdom Viridiplantae; phylum Streptophyta; class Magnoliopsida; order Fagales; family Fagaceae; genus Quercus; species Quercus robur. The sequence goes on from NC_065544.1 coordinate 33,457,260, forward strand.
AAGTTTCTAACCCGGGTCGGGTTCGAACGGATAGGAAGGAAATTTTTTTTCTTCTCTATTTTTCAGCCTGCCCTGACCCGTTTCTTCTTGAAATGAAGCCTGGATGATGTTTTTTAATTTTTAGAATTTTTTTACATTTATTTTTCAATTTTCTAACCCGGGTCGGGTACGAACGGATAGGAAGGAAGTTTTTTTTCTTCTCTATTTTTCAGCCTGCCCTGAACCGTTTCTTCTTGAAATGAAGCCTGGATGATGTTTTTTAATTTTTAGAATTTTTTTGCATTTATTTTTGAATTTTCTAACTCGGGTCGGGTTTGAACGGATAGGAAGGAAATTTTTTTTCCTCTTTATTTTTTAGCCTACCTTGACCCGTTTAGTCTTGAAATGAAGCCTGGATGATGTTTTTTAATTTTTAGAATTTTTTTGCATTTATTTTTCAATTTTCTAACCCGGGTCGGGTTCGAACGAATAGGAAGGAAATTTTTTTTTGTCTCTATTTTTCAACCTGCCCTGACCCGTTTCTTCTTGAAATGAAGCCTGGATGATGTTTATTAATTTTTAGAATTTTTTTGCATTTATTTTCGAATTTTCTAACTCGGGTCGGGTTTGAACGGATAGAAAGAAAATTTTTTTTCTTATTTATTTTTCAACCTGTCCAGACCTGTTTAATCCTGAAATGAAGCCTGGATGATGTTTTTTAATTTTTAGAATTTTTTTTGCATTTGTTTTTGAATTTTCTAACTCGGGTCGGGTTCGAACGGATAGGAAGGAAATTTTTTTTGTTCTCTATTTTTCGGCCTGTCCTTTCCCGTTTCGTATTGAAATGAAGCCTGGATGATGTTTTTTAATTTTTAGAATTTTTTTGCATTTATTTTTTAATTTTCTAACTCGGGTCGGGTTTGAACGGATAGTAAGGAAATTTTTTTTCCTCTTTATTTTTTAGCCTGCCTTGACCCGTTTAGTCTTGAAATGAAGCCTGGATGATGTTTTTTAATTTTTAGAATTTTTTTGCATTTATTTTTCAATTTTCTAACCCGGGTCGGGTTAGAACGGATAGGAAGGAAATTTTTTTTCTTCTCTATTTTTCAGCCTGCCCTGACCCGTTTCTTCTTGAAATGAAGCCTGGATGATGTTTATTAATTTTTAGAATTTTTTTGCATTTATTTTCGAATTTTCTAACTCTGGTCGGGTTTGAACGGATAGGAAGAAAATTTTCTTTCTTCTTTATTTTTCAACCTGTCCAGACCAGTTTAATCCTGAAATGAAGCCTAGATGACGTTTTTTAATTTTTAGAATTTTTTTTGCATTTGTTTTTGAATTTTCTAACTCGGGTCGGGTTCGAACGGATAGGAAGGAAATTTTTTTTGTTCTCTATTTTTCGGCCTGTCCTCTCCCGTTTCTTATTGAAATGAAGCCTGGATGTTGTTTTTTAATTTTTAGAGTTTTTTCGCATTTATTTTTGAAGTTTCTAACCCGGGTCGGGTTCGAACGGATAGGAAGGAAACTTTTTTTCTTCTCTATTTTTCGGCCTGCGCTGACCCGTTTCGTCTTGAAATAAAGCCTGGATGATGTTTTTTAATTTTTCGAATTTTTTTGCATTTATTTTTGAATTTTCTAACTCGTGTCGGGTTTGAACGGATAGTTAGGAAATTTTTTTTCCTCTTTATTTTTTAGCCTGCCTAGACCCGTTTAGTCTTGAAATGAAGCCTGGATGATGTTTTTTAATTTTTAGAATTTTTTTGCATTTATTTTTCAATTTTCTAACCCGGGTCGGGTTCGAACGAATAGGAAGGAAATTTTTTTTTGTCTCTATTTTTCAACCTGCCCTGACCCGTTTCTTCTTGAAATGAAGCCTGGATGATGTTTATTAATTTTTAGAATTTTTTTGCATTTATTTTTCAATTTTCTAACCCGGGTCGGGTTCGAACGGATAGGAAGGAAATTTTTTTTCTTCTCTATTTTTCAGCCTGCCCTGACCCGTTTCTTCTTGAAATAAAGCCTGGATGATGTTTTTTAATTTTTAGAATTTTTTTGCATTTATTTTTCAATTTTCTAACCCGGGTCGGGTTCGAACGAATAGGAAGGAAATTTTTTTTTGTCTCTATTTTTCAACCTGCCCTGACCCGTTTCTTCTTGAAATGAAGCCTGGATGATGTTTATTAATTTTTAGAATTTTTTTGCATTTATTTTCGAATTTTCTAACTCGGGTCGGGTTTGAACGGATAGTAAGGAAATTTTTTTTCCTCTTTATTTTTTAGCCTGCCTTGACCCGTTTAGTCTTGAAATGAAGCCTGGATGATGTTTTTTAATTTTTAGAATTTTTTTGCATTTATTTTTCAATTTTCTAACCCGGGTCGGGTTCGAACGGATAGGAAGGAAATTTTTTTTCTTCTCTATTTTTCAGCCTGTCCTAACCCGTTCTTCTTTAAATGAAGCCTGGATGATGTTTTTTAGTTTTTAGAATTTTTTTGCATTTATTTTCGAATTTTCTAACTCGGGTCGGGTTTGAACGGATAGGAAGAAAAATTTTTTTCTTCTTTATTTTTCAACCTGTCCAGACCCGTTTAATCTTGAAATGAAGCCTGGATGATGATTTTTAATTTTTAGAATTTTTTTTGCATTTGTTTTTGAGTTTTCTAACTCGGGTCGGGTTCGAACGGATAGGAAGGAAATTTTTTTTGTTCTCTATTTTTCGGCCCTTCCTTTCCCCGTTTCGTATTGAAATGAAGCCTGGATGTTGTTTTTTAATTTTTAGAGTTTTTTTCCATTTATTTTTGAAGTTTCTAACCCGGGTCGGGTTCGAACGAATAGGAAGGAAATTTTTTTTCTTCTCTATTTTTCAGCCTGTCCTGACCCATTTCGTCTTGAAATAAAGTCTGGATGATGTTTTTTAATTTTTTGAATTTTTTTGTATTTATTTTTGCATTTTCTAACTCGTGTCGGATTTGAACGGATAGGAAGGAAATTTTTTTTCCTCTTTATTTTTTAGCCTGCCTTGACCCGTTTAGTCTTGAAATGAAGCCTGGATGATGTTTTTTAATTTTTAGAATTTTTTTACATTTATTTTTCAATTTTCTAACCCGGGTCGGGTTCAAACGGATAGGAAGGAAATTTTTTTTCTTCTCTATTTTTCAGCCTGTCCTGACCCGTTTCTTCTTGAAATGAAGCCTGGATGATGTTTTTTAATTTTTAGAATTTTTTTTCATTTATTTTCGAATTTTCTAACTCGGGTCGGGTTTGAACGGATAGGAAGAAAATTTTTTTCTTCTTTCTTTTTCAACCTGTCCAGACCCGTTTAATCCTGAAATGAAGCCTGGATGATGTTTTTTAATTTTTAGAATTTTTTTTGCATTTCTTTTTGAGTTTTCTGACTCGGGTCGGGTTCGAACGGATAGGAAGGAAATTTTTTTTGTTCTCTATTTTTCGGCCTGTCCTTTCCCGTTTCGTATTGGAAGGAAGCCTGGATGTTGTTTTTTAATTTTTAGAGTTTTTTTGCATTTATTTTTGAAGTTTCTAACCCGGGTCGGGTTCGAACGGATAGGAAGGAAATTTTTTTTCTTCTCTATTTTTCAGCCTGCCCTGACCCGTTTCTTCTTGAAATGAAGCCTGGATGATGTTTTTTAATTTTTAGAATTTTTTTGCATTTATTTTTCAATTTTCTAACCCGGGTCGGGTACGAACGGATAGGAAGGAAGTTTTTTTTCTTCTCTATTTTTCAGCCTGCCCTGAACCGTTTCTTCTTGAAATGAAGCCTGGATGATGTTTTTTAATTTTTAGAATTTTTTTGCATTTATTTTTGAATTTTCTAACTCGGGTCGGGTTTGAACGGATAGGAAGGAAATTTTTTTTCCTCTTTATTTTTTAGCCTACCTTGACCCGTTTAGTCTTGAAATGAAGCCTGGATGATGTTTTTTAATTTTTAGAATTTTTTTGCATTTATTTTTCAATTTTCTAACCCGGGTCGGGTTCGAACGAATAGGAAGGAAATTTTTTTTTGTCTCTATTTTTCAACCTGCCCTGACCCGTTTCTTCTTGAAATGAAGCCTGGATGATGTTTATTAATTTTTAGAATTTTTTTGCATTTATTTTCGAATTTTCTAACTCGGGTCGGGTTTGAACGGATAGAAAGAAAATTTTTTTTCTTATTTATTTTTCAACCTGTCCAGACTTGTTTAATCCTGAAATGAAGCCTGGATGATGTTTTTTAATTTTTAGAATTTTTTTTGCATTTGTTTTTGAATTTTCTAACTCGGGTCGGGTTCGAACGGATAGGAAGGAAATTTTTTTTGTTCTCTATTTTTCGGCCTGTCCTTTCCCGTTTCGTATTGAAATGAAGCCTGGATGATGTTTTTTAATTTTTAGAATTTTTTTGCATTTATTTTTTAATTTTCTAACTCGGGTCGGGTTTGAACGGATAGTAAGGAAATTTTTTTTCCTCTTTATTTTTTAGCCTGCCTTGACCCGTTTAGTCTTGAAATGAAGCCTGGATGATGTTTTTTAATTTTTAGAATTTTTTTGCATTTATTTTCCAATTTTCTAACCCGGGTCGGGTTAGAACGGATAGGAAGGAAATTTTTTTTCTTCTCTATTTTTCAGCCTGCTCTGACCCGTTTCTTCTTGAAATGAAGCCTGGATGATGTTTATTAATTTTTAGAATTTTTTTGCATTTATTTTCGAATTTTCTAACTCTGGTCGGGTTTGAACGGATAGGAAGAAAATTTTCTTTCTTCCTTATTTTTCAACCTGTCCAGACCAGTTTAATCCTGAAATGAAGCCTAGATGACGTTTTTTAATTTTTAGAATTTTTTTTTGCATTTGTTTTTGAATTTTCTAACTCGGGTCGGGTTCGAACGGATAGGAAGGAAATTTTTTTTGTTCTCTATTTTTCGGCCTGTCCTTTCCCGTTTCTTATTGAAATGAAGCCTGGATGTTGTTTTTTAATTTTTAGAGTTTTTTTGCATTTATTTTTCAATTTTCTAACCCGGGTCGGGTTCGAACGGATAGGAAGGAAATTTTTTTTCTTCTCTATTTTTCAGCCTGCCCTGAGCCGTTTCTTCTTGAAATGAAGCCTGGATGATGTTTTTTAATTTTTAGAATTTTTTTGCATTTATTTTTCAATTTTCTAACCCGGGTCGGGTTCGAACGGATAGGAAGGAAATTTTTTTTCTTCTCTATTTTTCAGCCTGCCCTGACCCGTTTCTTCTTGAAATAAAGCCTGGATGATGTTTTTTAATTTTTAGAATTTTTTTGCATTTATTTTTCAATTTTCTAACCCGGGTCGGGTTCGAACGAATAGGAAGGAAATTTTTTTTTGTCTCTATTTTTCAACCTGCCCTGACCCGTTTCTTCTTGAAATGAAGCCTGGATGATGTTTATTAATTTTTAGAATTTTTTTGCATTTATTTTCGAATTTTCTAACTCGGGTCGGGTTTGAACGGATAGTAAGGAAATTTTTTTTCCTCTTTATTTTTTAGCCTGCCTTGACCCGTTTAGTCTTGAAATGAAGCCTGGATGATGTTTTTTAATTTTTAGAATTTTTTTGCATTTATTTTTCAATTTTCTAACCCGGGTCGGGTTCGAACGGATAGGAAGGAAATTTTTTTTCTTCTCTATTTTTCAGCCTGTCCTAACCCGTTCTTCTTTAAATGAAGCCTGGATGATGTTTTTTAATTTTTAGAATTTTTTTGCATTTATTTTCGAATTTTCTAACTCGGGTCGGGTTTGAACGGATAGGAAGAAAATTTTTTTTCTTCTTTATTTTTCAACCTGTCCAGACCCGTTTAATCTTGAAATGAAGCCTGGATGATGTTTTTTAATTTTTAGAATTTTTTTTGCATTTGTTTTTGAGTTTTCTAACTCGGGTCGGGTTCGAACGGATAGGAAGGAAATTTTTTTTGTTCTCTATTTTTCGGCCCTTCCTTTCCCCGTTTCGTATTGAAATGAAGCCTGGATGTTGTTTTTTAATTTTTAGAGTTTTTTTCCATTTATTTTTGAAGTTTCTAACCCGGGTCGGGTTCGAACGAATAGGAAGGAAATTTTTTTTCTTCTCTATTTTTCAGCCTGTCCTGACCCATTTCGTCTTGAAATAAAGTCTGGATGATGTTTTTTAATTTTTTGAATTTTTTTGTATTTATTTTTGCATTTTCTAACTCGTGTCGGATTTGAACGGATAGGAAGGAAATTTTTTTTCCTCTTTATTTTTTAGCCTGCCTTGACCCGTTTAGTCTTGAAATGAAGCCTGGATGATGTTTTTTAATTTTTAGAATTTTTTTACATTTATTTTTCAATTTTCTAACCCGGGTCGGGTTCGAACGGATAGGAAGGAAATTTTTTTTCTTCTCTATTTTTCAGCCTGTCCTGACCCGTTTCTTCTTGAAATGAAGCCTGGATGATGTTTTTTAATTTTTAGAATTTTTTTTCATTTATTTTCGAATTTTCTAACTCGGGTCGGGTTTGAACGGATAGGAAGAAAATTTTTTTCTTCTTTCTTTTTCAACCTGTCCAGACCCGTTTAATCCTGAAATGAAGCCTGGATGATGTTTTTTAATTTTTAGAATTTTTTTTGCATTTCTTTTTTAGTTTTCTAACTCGGGTCGGGTTCGAACGGATAGGAAGGAAATTTTTTTTGTTCTCTATTTTTCGGCCTGTCCTTTCCCGTTTCGTATTGAAAGGAAGCCTGGATGTTGTTTTTTAATTTTTAGAGTTTTTTTGCATTTATTTTTGAAGTTTCTAACCCGGGTCGGGTTCGAACGGATAGGAAGGAAATTTTTTTTCTTCTCTATTTTTCAGCCTGCCCTGACCCGTTTCTTCTTGAAATGAAGCCTGGATGATGTTTTTTAATTTTTAGAATTTTTTTGCATTTATTTTTCAATTTTCTAACCCGGGTCGGGTTCGAACGAATAGGAAGGAAATTTTTTTTCTTCTCTATTTTTCAGCCTGTCCTGACCCATTTCGTCTTGAAATAAAGTCTGGATGATGTTTTTTAATTTTTTGAATTTTTTTGTATTTATTTTTGCATTTTCTAACTCGTGTCGGATTTGAACGGATAGGAAGGAAATTTTTTTTCCTCTTTATTTTTTAGCCTGCCTTGACCCGTTTAGTCTTGAAATGAAGCCTGGATGTTGTTTTTTAATTTTTAGAGTTTTTTTCCATTTATTTTTGAAGTTTCTAACCCGGGTCGGGTTCGAACGGATAGGAAGGAAATTTTTTTTGTTCTCTATTTTTCGGCCTGTCCTTTCCCGTTTCGTATTGAAATGAAGCCTGGATGATGTTTTTTAATTTTTAGAATTTTTTTGCATTTATTTTTTAATTTTCTAACTCGGGTCGGGTTTGAACGGATAGTAAGGAAATTTTTTTTCCTCTTTATTTTTTAGCCTGCCTTGACCCGTTTAGTCTTGAAATGAAGCCTGGATGATGTTTTTTAATTTTTAGAATTTTTTTGCATTTATTTTTCAATTTTCTAACCCGGGTCGGGTTAGAACGGATTGGAAGGAAATTTTTTTTCTTCTCTATTTTTCAGCCTGCCCTGACCCGTTTCTTCTTGAAATGAAGCCTGGATGATGTTTATTAATTTTTAGAATTTTTTTGCATTTATTTTCGAATTTTCTAACTCTGGTCGGGTTTGAACGGATAGGAAGAAAATTTTCTTTCTTCTTTATTTTTCAACCTGTCCAGACCAGTTTAATCCTGAAATGAAGCCTAGATGACGTTTTTTAATTTTTAGAATTTTTTTTGCATTTGTTTTTGAATTTTCTAACTCGGGTCGGGTTCGAACGGATAGGAAGGAAATTTTTTTTGTTCTCTATTTTTCGGCCTGTCCTTTCCCGTTTCTTATTGAAATGAAGCCTGGATGTTGTTTTTTAATTTTTAGAGTTTTTTTGCATTTATTTTTGAAGTTTCTAACCCGGGTCGGGTTCGAACGGATAGGAAGGAAACTTTTTTTCTTCTCTATTTTTCGGCCTGCGCTGACCCGTTTCGTCTTGAAATAAAGCCTGGATGATGTTTTTTAATTTTTAGAATTTTTTTGCATTTATTTTTGAATTTTCTAACTCGTGTCGGGTTTGGACGGATAGTTAGGAAATTTTTTTTCCTCTTTATTTTTTAGCCTGCCCAGACCCGTTTAGTCTTGAAATGAAGCCTGGATGATGTTTTTTAATTTTTAGAATTTTTTTGCATTTATTTTTCAATTTTCTAACCCGGGTCGGGTTCGAACGAATAGGAAGGAAATTTTTTTTTGTCTCTATTTTTCAACCTGCCCTGACCCGTTTCTTCTTGAAATGAAGCCTGGATGATGTTTATTAATTTTTAGAATTTTTTTGCATTTATTTTTCAATTTTCTAACCCGGGTCGGGTTCGAACGGATAGGAAGGAAATTTTTTTTCTTCTCTATTTTTCAGCCTGCCCTGAGCCGTTTCTTCTTGAAATGAAGCCTGGATGATGTTTTTTAATTTTTAGAATTTTTTTGCATTTATTTTTCAATTTTCTAACCCGGGTCGGGTTCGAACGGATAGGAAGGAAATTTTTTTTCTTCTCTATTTTTCAGCCTGCCCTGACCCGTTTCTTCTTGAAATAAAGCCTGGATGATGTTTTTTAATTTTTAGAATTTTTTTGCATTTATTTTTCAGTTTTCTAACCCGGGTCGGGTTCGAACGAATAGGAAGGAAATTTTTTTTTGTCTCTATTTTTCAACCTGCCCTGACCCGTTTCTTCTTGAAATGAAGCCTGGATGATGTTTATTAATTTTTAGAATTTTTTTGCATTTATTTTCGAATTTTCTAACTCGGGTCGGGTTTGAACGGATAGTAAGGAAATTTTTTTTCCTCTTTATTTTTTAGCCTGCCTTGACCCGTTTAGTCTTGAAATGAAGCCTGGATGATGTTTTTTAATTTTTAGAATTTTTTTGCATTTATTTTTCAATTTTCTAACCCGGGTCGGGTTCGAACGAATAGGAAGGAAATTTTTTTTCTTCTCTATTTTTCAGCCTGTCCTAACCCGTTCTTCTTTAAATGAAGCCTGGATGATGTTTTTTAATTTTCAGAATTCTTTTGCATTTATTTTCGAATTTTCTAACTCGGGTCGGGTTTGAACGGATAGGAAGAAAATTTTTTTTCTTCTTTATTTTTCAACCTGTCCAGACCCGTTTAATCTTGAAATGAAGCCTGGATGATGTTTTTTAATTTTTAGAATTTTTTTTGCATTTGTTTTTGAGTTTTCTAACTCGGGTCGGGTTCGAACGGATAGGAAGGAAATTTTTTTTGTTCTCTATTTTTCGGCCCTTCCTTTCCCCGTTTCGTATTGAAATGAAGCCTGGATGTTGTTTTTTAATTTTTAGAGTTTTTTTGCATTTATTTTTGAAGTTTCTAACCCGGGTCGGGTTCGAACGAATAGGAAGGAAATTTTTTTCTTCTCTATTTTTCAGCCTGTCCTGACCCATTTCGTCTTGAAATAAAGTCTGGATGATATTTTTCAATTTTTTGAATTCTTTTGTATTTATTTTTGAATTTTCTAACTCGTGTCGGATTTGAACGGATAGGAAGGAAATTTTTTTTCCTCTTTATTTCTTAGCCTGCCTTGACCCGTTTAGTCTTGAAATGAAGCCTGGATGATGTTTTTTAATTTTTAGAATTTTTTTACATTTATTTTTCAATTTTCTAACCCGGGTCGGGTTCGAACGGATAGGAAGGAAATTTTTTTTCTTCTCTATTTTTCAGCCTGTCCTGACCCGTTTCTTCTTGAAATGAAGCCTGGATGATGTTTTTTAATTTTTAGAATTTTTTTTCATTTATTTTCGAATTTTCTAACTCGGGTCGGGTTTGAACGGATAGGAAGAAAATTTTTTTCTTCTTTCTTTTTCAACCTGTCCAGACCCGTTTAATCCTGAAATGAAACCTGGATGATGTTTTTTAATTTTTAGAATTTTTTTTGCATTTCTTTTTGAGTTTTCTAACTCGGGTCGGGTTCGAACGGATAGGAAGGAAATTTTTTTTGTTCTCTATTTTTCGGCCTGTCCTTTCCCGTTTCGTATTGAAATGAAGCCTGGATGTTGTTTTTTAATTTTTAGAGTTTTTTTGCATTTATTTTTGAAGTTTCTAACCCGGGTCGGGTTCGAACGGATAGGAAGGAAATTTTTTTTCTTCTCTATTTTTCAGCCTGCCCTGACCCGTTTCTTCTTGAAATGAAGCCTGGATGATGTTTTTTAATTTTTAGAATTTTTTTGCATTTATTTTTCAATTTTCTAACCCGGGTCGGGTACGAACGGATAGGAAGGAAGTTTTTTTTCTTCTCTATTTTTCAGCCTGCCCTGAACCGTTTCTTCTTGAAATGAAGCCTGGATGATGTTTTTTAATTTTTAGAATTTTTTTGCATTTATTTTTGAATTTTCTAACTCGGGTCGGGTTTGAACGGATAGGAAGGAAATTTTTTTTCCTCTTTATTTTTTAGCCTACCTAGACCCGTTTAGTCTTGAAATGAAGCCTGGATGATGTTTTTTAATTTTTAGAATTTTTTTGCATTTATTTTTCAATTTGCTAACCCGGGTCGGGTTCGAACGAATAGGAAGGAAATTTTTTTTTGTCTCTATTTTTCAACCTGCCCTGACCTGTTTCTTCTTGAAATGAAGCCTGGATGATGTTTATTAATTTTTAGAATTTTTTTGCATTTATTTTCGAATTTTCTAACTCGGGTCGGGTTTGAACGGATAGAAAGAAAATTTTTTTTCTTCTTTATTTTTCAACCTGTCCAGACCTGTTTAATCCTGAAATGAAGCCTGGATGATGTTTTTTAATTTTTAGAATTTTTTTTGCATTTGTTTTTGAATTTTCTAACTCGGGTCGGGTTCGAACGGATAGGAAGGAAATTTTTTTTGTTCTCTATTTTTCGGCCTGTCCTTTCCCGTTTCGTATTGAAATTAAGCCTGGATGATGTTTTTTAATTTTTAGAATTTTTTTGCATTTATTTTTCAATTTTCTTACCCTGGTCGGGTTCGAACGGATAGGAAGGAAATTTTTTTTCTTCTCTATTTTTCAGCCTGTTCTAACCCGTTTCTTCTTGAAATAAAGCCTGGATGATGTTTTTTAATTTTTAGAATTTTTTTTGCATTTATTTTCGAATTTTCTAACTCGGGTCGAGTTTGAACGGATAGGAAGAAAATTTTTTTTCTTCTTTATTTTTCAACCTGTCCAGACCAGTTTAATCCTGAAATGAAGCCTGGATGATGTTTTTGAATTTTTAGAATTTTTTTTGCATTTGTTTTTGAATTTTCTAACTCGGGTCGGGTTCGAACGGATAGGAAGGAAATTTTTTTTGTTCTCTATTTTCAGCCTGTCCTTTCCCGTTTCGTATTGAAATGAGGCCTGGATGATGTTTTTTAATTTTTAGAATTTATTTGCATTTATTTTTCAATTTTCTAACCCGGGTCGGGTTCGAACGGATAGGAAGGAAATTTTTTTTCTTCTCTATTTTTCAGCCTGTCCTAACCCGTTTCTTCTTGAAATGAAGCCTGGATGATGTTTTTTAATTTTTAGAATTTTTTTGCATTTATTTTCGAATTTTCTAACTCGGGTCGGGTTTGAACGAATAGGAAGAAAATTTTTTTTCTTCTTTATTTTTCAACCTGTCCAGACCCGTTTAATCTTGAAATGAAGCCTGGATGATGTTTTTTAATTTTTCGAATTTTTTTTGCATTTGTTTTTGAGTTTTCTAACTCGGGTCGGGTTCGAACGGATAGGAAGGAAATTTTTTTTGTTCTCTATTTTTCGGCCTGTCCTTTCCCCGTTTCGTATTGAAATGAAGCCTGGATGTTGTTTTTTAATTTTTAGAGTTTTTTTACATTTATTTTTGAAGTTTCTAACCCAGGTCGGGTTCGAACGAATATGAAAGAAATTTTTTTTCTTCTCTATTTTTCAGCCTGTCCTGACCCGTTTCGTCTTGAAATAAAGTCTGGATGATGTTTTTTAATTTTTTGAATTTTTTTGTATTTATTTTTGAATTTTCTAACTCGGGTCGGATTTGAATGGATAGGAAGGAAATTTTTTTTCCTCTTTATTTTTTAGCCTGCCTTGACCCGTTTAGTCTTGAAATGAAGCCTGGATGATGTTTTTTAATTTTTAGAATTTTTTTACATTTATTTTTCAATTTTCTAACCCGGGTCGGGTTCGAACGGATAGGAAGGAAATTTTTTTTCTTCTCTATTTTTCAGCCTGTCCTGACCCGTTTCTTCTTGAAATGAAGCCTGGATGATGTTTTTTAATTTTTAGAATTTTTTTTCATTTATTTTCGAATTTTCTAACTCGGGTCGGGTTTGAACGGATAGGAAGAAAATTTTTTTCTTCTTTATTTTTCAACCTGTCTAGACCCGTTTAATCCTGAAATGAAGCCTGGATGATGTTTTTTAATTTTTAGAATTTTTTTAGCATTTGTTTTTGAGTTTTCTAACTCGGGTCGGGTTCGAACGGATAGGAAGGAAATTTTTTTTGTTCTCTATTTTTCGGCCTGTGCTGACCCGTTTCGGCTTGAAATAAAGCCTGGATGATGTTTTTTAATTTTTAGAATTTTTTTGCATTTATTTTTGAAGTTTCTAACCCGGGTCGGGTTCGAACGGATAGGAAGGAAATTTTTTTCCTTCTCTATTTTTCGGCCTGTGCTGACCCGTTTCGGCTTGAAATAAAGCCTGGATGATGTTTTTTAATTTTTAGAATTTTTTTGCATTTATTTTTTAATTTTCTAACTCGGGTCGGGTTTGAACGGATAGTAAGGAAATTTTTTTTCCTCTTTATTTTTTAGCCTGCCTTGACCCGTTTAGTCTTGAAATGAAGCCTGGATGATGTTTTTTAATTTTTAGAATTTTTTTGCATTTATTTTTCAATTTTCTAACCCGGGTCGGGTTCGAATGGATAGGAAGGAAATTTTTATTCTTCTCTATTTTTCAGCCTGCACTGACCCGTTTCTTCTTGAAATGAAGCCTGGATGATGTTTATTAATTTTTAGAATTTTTTTGCATTTATTTTCGAATTTTCTAACTCTGGTCGGGTTTGAACGGATAGGAAGAAAATTTTGTTTCTTCTTTATTTTTCAACCTGTCCAGACCTGTTTAATCCTGAAATGAAGCCTGGATGACGTTTTTTAATTTTTAGAATTTTTTTTGCATTTGTTTTTGAATTTTCTAACTCGGGTCGGGTTCGAACGGATAGGAAGGAAATTTTTTTTGTTCTCTATTTTTCGGCCTGTCCTTTCCCGTTTCGTATTGAAATGAAGCCTGGATGATGTTTTTTAATTTTTAGAATTTTTTTGCATTTATTTTTCAATTTTCTAACCCGGGTCGGGTTCGAACGGATAGGAAGGAAATTTTTTTCTTCTCTATTTTTCAGCCTGCCCTGACCCGTTTCTTCTAGAAATGAAGCCTGGATGATGTTTTTTAATTTTTAGAATTTTTTTGCATATATTTTTCAATTCTCTAACCCGGGTCGCGTTCGAACGGATAGGAAGGAAATTTTTTTTCTTCTTTATTTTTCAGCCTGCCCTGACCCGTTTCTTCTTCAAATAAAGCCTGGATGATGTTTTTTAATTTTTAGAATTTTTTTGCATTTATTTTTGAATTTTCTAACTCGGGTCGGGTTTGAACGGATAGGAAGGAAATTTTTTTTCCTCTTTATTTTTTAGCCTACCTTGACCCGTTTAGTCTTGAAATGAAGCCTGGATGATGTTTTTTAATATTTAGAATTTTTTTGCATTTATTTTTCAATTTTCTAACCCGGGTCAGGTTCGAACGAATAGGAAGGAAATTTTTTTTCGTCTCTATTTTTCAACCTGCCCTGACCCGTTTCTTCTTGAAATGAAGCCTGGATGATGTTTATTAATTTTTAGAATTTTTTTGCATTTATTTTCGAATTTTCTAACTCGGGTCGGGTTTGAACGGATAGGAAGAAACTTTTTTGTCTTCTTTATTTTTCAACCTGTCCAGACCTATTTAATCCTGAAATGAAGCCTGGATGATGTTTTTTAATTTTTAGAATTTTTTTTACATTTGTTTTTGAATTTTCTAACTCGGGTCGGGTTCGAACGGATAGGAAGGAAATTTTGTTTTGTTCTCTATTTTTCGGCCTGTCCTTTCCCGTTTCGTATTGAAATGAAGCCTGGATGATGTTTTTTAATTTTTAGAATTTTTTTGCATTTATTTTTCAATTTTCTAACCCGGGTCGGGTTCGAACGGATAGGAGGGAAATTTTTTTTCTTCTCTATTTTTCAGCCTGTCCTAACCCGTTTCTTCTTGAAATGAAGCCTGGATGATGTTTTTTAATTTTTAGAATTTTTTTGCATTTATTTTCGAATTTTCTAACTCAGGTCGGGTTTGAACGGATAGGAAGAAAATTTTTTTTCTTCTTTATTTTTCAACCTGTCCAGACCAGTTTAATCCTGAAATGAAGCCTGGATGATGTTTTTAATTTTTAGAATTTTTTTTGCATTTGTTTTTTAGTTTTCTAACTCGGGTCGGGTTCGAACGGATAGGAAGGAAATTTTTTTTCTTCTCTATTTTTCAGCCTGTCCTGACCCGTTTCTTCTTGAAATGAAGCCTGGATGATGTTTTTTAATTTTTAGAATTTTTTTTCATTTATTTTCGAATTTTCTAACTCGGGTCGGGTTTAAACGAATAGGAAGAAAAATTTTTTTCTTCTTTATTTTTCAACCTGTCCAGACCCGTTTAATCCTGAAATGAAGCCTGGATGATGTTTTTAATTTTTAGAATTTTTTTTGCATTTGTTTTTTAGTTTTCTAACTCGGGTCGGGTTCGAACGGATAGGAAGGAAATTTTTTTTGTTCTCTATTTTTCGGCCTGTCCTTTCCTGTTTCGTATTGAAATGAAGCCTGGATGTTGTTTTTTATTTTTTAGAGTTTTTTGCATTTATTTTTGAAGTTTCTAACCCGGGTCGGGTTCGAACGGATAGGAAGGAAATTTTTTTTCTACTCTATTTTTCGGCCTGTGCTGACCCGTTTCGTCTTGAAATAAAGCCTGGATGATGTTTTTTAATTTTTAGAATTTTTTTGCATTTATTTTTGAATTTTCTAACTCGGGTCGGGTTTGAACGGATAGTTAGGAAATTTTTTTTCCTCTTTATTTTTTAGCCTGCCTTGACCCGTTTAGTCTTGAAATGAAACCTCGATGATGTTTTTTAATTTTTAGAATTTTTTCGCATTTATTTTTCAATTTTCTAACCCGGGTCGGGTTCGAACGGATAGGAAGGAAATTTTTTTTCTTCTCTATTTTTCAGCCTACCCTGTCCCGTTTCTTCTTGAAATGAAGCCTGGATGATGTTTATTAATTTTTAGAATTTTTTTGCATTTATTTTCGAATTTTCTAACTCTGGTCGGGTTTGAACAGATAGGAAGAAAAAATTTTTTCTTCTTTATTTTTCAACATGTCCAGACCTGTTTAATCCTGAAATGAAGCCTGGATGATGTTTTTTAATTTTTAGAATTTTTTTTGCATTTGTTTTTGAATTTTCTAACTCGGGTCGGGTTCGAACGGATACGAAGGAAATTTTTTTTGTTCTCTATTTTTCGGCCTGTCCTTTCCCGTTTCGTATTGAAATGAAGGCTGGATGATGTTTTTTAATTTTTAGAATTTTTTTGCATTTATTTTTCAATTTTCTAACCCGGGTCGGGTTCGAACGGATAGGAAGGAAATTTTTTTTCTTCTCTTTTTTTCAGCCTGGCCTAACCCGTTTCTTCTTGAAATGAAGCCTGGATGATGTTTTTTAATGTTTTGAATTTTTTTGCATTTATTTTCGAATTTTCTAACTCGGGTCGGGTTTGAACGGATAGGAAGAAAATTTTTTTCCTCTTTATTTTTCAACCTGTCCAGACCCGTTTAATCCTGAAATGAAGCCTGGATGATGTTTTTAATTTTTAGAATTTTTTTTGCATTTGTTTTTTAGTTTTCTAACTCGGGTCGGGTTCGAACGAAGAGGAAGGAAATTTTTTTTGTTCCCTATTTTTCGGCCTGTCCTTTCCCGTTTCGTATTGAAATGAAGCCTGGATGTTGTTTTTTAATTTTTAGAGTTTTTTTGCATTTATTTTTGAAGTTTCTAACCCGGGTCGGGTTTGAACGGATAGGAAGGAAATGTTTTTTTCTTCTCTATTTTTCTGCCTGCCCTAACCCGTTTCTTCTTGAAATGAAGCCTGGATGATGTTTTTTAATTTTTAGAATTTTTTTGCATTTATTTTCGAATTTTCTAACTCGGGTCGGGTTTGAACGGATAGGAAGAAAATTTTTTTTCTTCTTTATTTTTCAACCTGTCCAGACCCGTTTAATCTTGAAATGAAGCCTGGATGATGTTTTTTAATTTTTAGAATTTTTTTTGCATTTGTTTTTGAATTTTCTAACTCGGGTCGGGTTCGAACGGATAGGAAGGAAATTTTTTTTTTCTCTATTTTTCGGCCTGTCCTTTCCCGTTTCGTATTGAAATGAAGCCTGGATGATGTTTTTTAATTTTTAGAATTTTTTTGCATTTATTTTTCAATTTTCTAACCCGGGTCGGGTTCGAACGGATAGGAAGGAAATTTTTTTCTTCTTTATTTTTCAACCTGTCCAGACCCGTTTAATCTTGAAATGAAGCCTGGATGATGTTTTTTAATTTTTAGAATTTTTTTTGCATTTGTTTTTGAATTTTCTAACTCGGGTCGGGTTCGAACGGATAGGAAGGAAATTTTTTTTGTTCTCTATTTTTCGGCCTGTCCTTTCCCCGTGTCGTATTGAAATGAAGCCTGGATGTTGTTTTTTTAATTTTTAGAGTTTTTTTGCATTTATTTTTGAAGTTTCTAACTCGGGTCAGGTTCGTACGAATAGGAAGGAAATTTTTTTTCATCTCAATTTTTCAGCCTGTCCTGACCTGTTTCGTCTTGAAATGAAGCCTGGATGATGTTTTTTAATTTTTAGAATTTTTTTACATTTATTTTTCAATTTTCTAACCCGGGTCGGGTTCGAACGGATAGGAAGGAAATTTTTTTTCTTCTCTATTTTTCAGCCTGTCCTGACCCGTTTCTTCTTAAAATGAAGCCTGGATGATGTTTTTTAATTTTTAGAATTTTTTTTCATTTATTTTCGAATTTTCTAACTCGGATCGGGTTTGAACGGATAGGAAGAAAATTTTTTTCTTCTTTATTTTTCAACCTGTCCAGACCCGTTTAATCCTGAAATGAAGCCTGGATGATGTTTTTAATTTTTAGAATTTTTTTTGCATTTGTTTTTTAGTTTTCTAACTCGGGTCGGGTTCGAAAGGAGAGGAAGGAAATTTTTTTTGTTCTCTATTTTTCGGCCTGTCCTTTCCCGTTTCGTATTGAAATGAAGCCTGGATGTTGTTTTTTAATTTTTAGAGTTTTTTTGCATTTATTTTTGAAGTTTCTAACCCGGGTCGGGTTTGAACGGATAGGAAGGAAATTTTTTTTCTTCTCTATTTTTCGGCCTGTGCTTACCCGTTTCGTCTTGAAATAAAGCCTGGATGATGTTTTTTAATTTTTAGAATTTTTTTGCATTTATTTTTGAATTTTCTAACTCGGGTCGGATTTGAACGGATAGTTAGGAAATTTTTTTTCCTCTTTATTTTTTAGCCTGCCTTGACCCGTTTAGTCTTGAAATGAAGCCTGGATGATGTTTTTTAATTTTTAGAATTTTTTTGCATTTATTTTTCAATTTTCTAACCCGGGTCGGGTTCGAACGGATAGGAAGGAAATTTTTTTTCTTCTCTATTTTTCAGCCTACCCTGACCCGTTTCTTCTTGAAATGAATCCTGGATGATGTTTATTAATTTTTAGAATTTTTTTGCTTTTATTTTCGAATTTTCTAACTCTGGTCGGGTTTGAACGGATAGGAAGAAAATTTTTTTTCTTCTTTATTTTTCAACCTGTCCAGACCTGTTTTATCCTGAAATGAAGCCTGGATGATGTTTTTTAATTTTTAGAATTTTTTTTGCATTTGTTTTTGAATTTTCTAACCCGGGTCGGGTTCGAACGGATAGGAAGGAAATTTTTTTTGTTCTCTATTTTTCGGCCTGTCCTTTCCCATTTCGTATTGAAATGAAGCCTGGATGATGTTTTTTAATTTTTAGAATTTTTTTGCTTTTATTTTTCAATTTTCTAACCCGGGTCGGGTTCGAACGGATAGGAAGGAAATTTTTTTCCTTCTCTATTTTTCAGCCTGTCCTAACCCGTTTCTTCTTGAAATGAAGCCTGGATGATGTTTTTTAATGTTTTGATTTTTTTTGCATTTATTTTCGAATTTTCTAAATCGGGTCGGGTTTGAACGAATAGGAAGAAAATTTTTTTCTTCTTTATTTTTCAACCTGTCCGGACTCGTTTAATCCTGAAATGAAGCCTGGATGATGTTTTTTAATTTTTAGAATTTTTTTTGCATTTGTTTTTGAGTTTTCTAACCCGGGTCGGGTTCGAACGGATAGGTAGGAAATTTTTTTTGTTCTCTATTTTTCGGCCTGTCCTTTCCCGTTTCGTATTGACATGAAGCCTGGATGATGTTTTTTAATTTTTAGAATTTTTTTACATTTATTTTTCAATTTTCTAACCCGGGTCGGGTTCGAACGGATAGGAAGGAAATTTTTTTTCTTCTCTATTTTTCAGCCTGTCCTGACCCGTTTCTTCTTGAAATGAAGTCTGGATGATGTTTTTTAATTTTTAGAATTTTTTTTCATTTATTTTCGAATTTTCTAACTCGGGTCGGGTTTGAACGGATAGGAAGAAAATTTTTTTCTTCTTTATTTTTCAACCTGTCCAGACCCGTTTAATCCTGAAATGAAGCCTGGATGATGTTTTTAATTTTTAGAATTTTTTTTGCATTTGTTTTTTAGTTTTCTAACTCGGGTCGGGTTCGAACGAAGAGGAAGGAAATTTTTTTTGTTCTCTATTTTTCGGCCTGTCCTTTCCCGTTTCGTATTGAAATGAAGCCTGGATGTTGTTTTTTAATTTTTAGAGTTTTTTTGCATTTATTTTTGAAGTTTCTAACCCGGGTCGGGTTTGAACGGATAGGAAGGAAATTTTTTTTCTTCTCTATTTTTCGGCCTGTGCTTACCCGTTCCGTCTTGAAATAAAGCCTGGATGATGTTTTTTAATTTTTAGAATTTTTTTGCATTTATTTTTGAATTTTCTAACTCGGGTCGGGTTTGAACGGATAGTTAGGAAATTTTTTTTCCTCTTTATTTTTTAGCCTGCCTTGACCCGTTTAGTCTTGAATTGAAGCCTGGATGATGTTTTTTAATTTTTAGAATTTTTTTGCATTTATTTTTCAATTTTCTAACCCGGGTCGGGTTCGAACGGATAGGAAGGAAATTTTTTTTCTTCT
The DNA here is from genome assembly GCF_932294415.1 of Quercus robur. Classification (NCBI taxonomy): domain Eukaryota; kingdom Viridiplantae; phylum Streptophyta; class Magnoliopsida; order Fagales; family Fagaceae; genus Quercus; species Quercus robur. The sequence continues at coordinate 33,476,602 of NC_065544.1, forward strand.
CTATTTTTCAGCCTACCCTGACCCGTTTCTTCTTGAAATGAATCCTGGATGTTGTTTATTAATTTTTAGAATTTTTTTGCATTTATTTTCGAATTTTCTAACTCTGGTCGGGTTTGAACGGATAGGAAGAAAATTTTTTTTCTTCTTTATTTTTCAACCTGTCCAGACCTGTTTAATCCTGAAATGAAGCCTGGATGATGTTTTTTAATTTTTAGAATTCTTTTTGCATTTGTTTTTGAATTTTCTAACTCGGGTCGGGTTCGAACGGATAGGAAGGAAATTTTTTTTGTTCTCTATTTTTCGGCCTGTCCTTTCCCATTTCGTATTGAAATGAAGCCTGGATGATGTTTTTTAATTTTTAGAATTTTTTTGCATTTATTTTTCAATTTTCTAACCCGGGTCGGGTTCGAACGGATAGGAAGGAAATTTTTTTTCTTCTCTATTTTTCAGCCTGTCCTAACCCGTTTCTTCTTGAAATGAAGCCTGGATGATGTTTTTTAATGTTTTGAATTTTTTTGTATTTATTTTCGAATTTTCTAACTCGGGTCGGGTTTGAACGGATAGGAAGAAAATTTTTTTCTTCTTTATTTTTCAACCTGTCCGAACTCGTTTAATCCTGAAATGAAGCCTGGATGATGTTTTTTAATTTTTAGAATTTTTTTTGCATTTGTTTTTGAGTTTTCTAACTCGGGTCGGGTTCGAACGGATAGGTAGGAAATTTTTTTTGTTCTCTATTTTTCGGCCTATCCTTTCCCGTTTCGTATTGACATGAAGCCTGGATGATGTTTTTTAATTTTTAGAATTTTTTTGCATTTATTTTTCAATTTTCTAACCCGGATCGAGTTCGAACGGATAGGAAGGAAATTTTTTTCTTCTCTATTTTTCAGCCTACCCTGACCCGTTTCTTCTTGAAATGAAGCCTGGATGATGTTTATTAATTTTTAGAATTTTTTTGCATTTATTTTCGAATTTTCTAACTCTGGTCGGGTTTAAACGGATAGGAAGAAAATTTTTTTTCTTCTTTATTTTTCAACCTGTCCAGACCTGTTTAATCCTGAAATGAAGCCTGGATGATGTTTTTTAATTTTTAGAATTTTTTTTGCATTTGTTTTTGAATTTTCTAACTCGGGTCGGGTTCGAACGGATAGGAAGGAAATTTTTTTTGTTCTCTATTTTTCGGCCTGTCCTTTCCCCTTTCGAATTGAAATGAAGCCTAGATGATGTTTTCTAATTTTTAGAATTTTTTTGCATTTATTTTTCAATTTTCTAACCCGGGTCGGGTTCGAACGGATAGCAAGGAAATTTTTTTTCTTCTCTATTTTTCAGCCTGTCCTAACCCGTTTCTTCTTGAAATGAAGCCTGGATGATGTTTTTTCATGTTTTGAATTTTTTTGCATTTATTTTCGAATTTTCTAACTCGGGTCGGGTTTGAACGGATAGGAAGAAAATTTTTTTCTTCTTTATTTTTCAACCTGTCCGGACTCGTTTAATCCTGAAATGAAGCCTGGATGATGTTTTTTAATTTTTAGAATATTTTTTGCATTTGTTTTTGAGTTTTCTAACTCGGGTCGGGTTCGAACGGATAGGTAGGAAATTTTTTTTGTTCTCTATTTTTCGGCCTGTCCTTTCCCGTTTCGTATTGACATGAAGCCTGGATGATGTTTTTTAATTTTTAGAATTTTTTTACATTTATTTTTCAATTTTCTAACCCGGGTCGGGTTCGAACGGATAGGAAGGAAATTTTTTTTCTTCTCTATTTTTCTGCCTGTCCTGACCCGTTTCTTCTTGAAATGAAGCCTGGATGATGTTTTTTAATTTTTAGAATTTTTTTGCATTTATTTTCGAATTTTCTAACTCGGGTCAGGTTTGAACGGATAGGAAGAAAATTTTTTTTCTTCTTTATTTTTCAACCTGTCCAGACCCGTTTAATCTTGAAATGAAGCCTGGATGATGTTTTTTAATTTTTAGAATTTTTTTGCATTTATTTTTCAATTTTCTAACCCGGGTCGGGTTCGAACGGAGAGGAAGGAAATTTTTTTTGTTCTCTATTTTTCGGCCTGTCCTTTCCCGTTTCGTATTGAAATGAAGCCTGGATGTTGTTTTTTAATTTTTAGAGTTTTTTTGCATTTATTTTTGAAGTTTCTAACCCGGGTCGGGTTTGAACGGATAGGAAGGAAATTTTTTTTCTTCTCTATTTTTCGGCCTGTGCTTACCCGTTTCGTCTTGAAATAAAGCCTGGATGATGTTTTTTAATTTTTAGAATTTTTTTGCATTTATTTTTGAATTTTCTAACTCGGGTCGGGTTGGAACGGATAGTTAGGAAATTTTTTTTCCTCTTTATTTTTTAGCCTGCCTTGACCCGTTTAGTCTTGAAATGAAGCCTGGATGATGTTTTTTAATTTTTAGAATTTTTTTGCATTTATTTTTCAATTTTCTAACCCGGGTCGGGTTCGAACGGATAGGAAGGAAATTTTTTTCTTCTCTATTTTTCAGCCTACCCTGACCCGTTTCTTCTTGAAATGAAGCCTGGATGATGTTTATTAATTTTTAGAATTTTTTTGCATTTATTTTCGAATTTTCTAACTCTGGTCGGGTTTAAACGGATAGGAAGAAAATTTTTTTTCTTCTTTATTTTTCAACCTGTCCAGACCTGTTTAATCCTGAAATGAAGCCTGGATGATGTTTTTTAATTTTTAGAATTTTTTTTGCATTTGTTTTTGAATTTTCTAACTCGGGTCGGGTTCGAACGGATAGGAAGGAAATTTTTTTTGTTCTCTATTTTTCGGCCTGTCCTTTCCCATTTCGAATTGAAATGAAGCCTAGATGATGTTTTTTAATTTTTAGAATTTTTTTGCATTTATTTTTCAATTTTCTAACCCGGGTCGGGTTCGAACGGATAGGAAGGAAATTTTTTTTCTTCTCTATTTTTCAGCCTGTCCTAACCCGTTTCTTCTTGAAATGAAGCCTGGATGATGTTTTTTAATGTTTTGAATTTTTTTGCATTTATTTTCGAATTTTCTAACTCGGGTCGGGTTTGAACGGATAGGAAGAAAATTTTTTTCTTCTTTATTTTTCAACCTGTCCGGACTCGTTTAATCCTGAAATGAAGCCTGGATGATGTTTTTTAATTTTTAGAATATTTTTTGCATTTGTTTTTGAGTTTTCTAACTCGGGTCGGGTTCGAACGGATAGGTAGGAAATTTTTTTTGTTCTCTATTTTTCGGCCTGTCCTTTCCCGTTTCGTATTGACATGAAGCCTGGATGATGTTTTTTAATTTTTAGAATTTTTTTACATTTATTTTTCAATTTTCTAACCCGGGTCGGGTTCGAACGGATAGGAAGGAAATTTTTTTTCTTCTCTATTTTTCTGCCTGTCCTGACCCGTTTCTTCTTGAAATGAAGCCTGGATGATGTTTTTTAATTTTTAGAATTTTTTTGCATTTATTTTCGAATTTTCTAACTCGGGTCAGGTTTGAACGGATAGGAAGAAAATTTTTTTTCTTCTTTATTTTTCAACCTGTCCAGACCCGTTTAATCTTGAAATGAAGCCTGGATGATGTTTTTTAATTTTTAGAATTTTTTTGCATTTATTTTTCAATTTTCTAACCCGGGTCGGGTTCGAACGGAGAGGAAGGAAATTTTTTTTGTTCTCTATTTTTCGGCCTGTCCTTTCCCGTTTCGTATTGAAATGAAGCCTGGATGTTGTTTTTTAATTTTTAGAGTTTTTTTGCATTTATTTTTGAAGTTTCTAACCCGGGTCGGGTTTGAACGGATAGGAAGGAAATTTTTTTTCTTCTCTATTTTTCGGCCTGTGCTTACCCGTTTCGTCTTGAAATAAAGCCTGGATGATGTTTTTTAATTTTTAGAATTTTTTTGCATTTATTTTTGAATTTTCTAACTCGGGTCGGGTTGGAACGGATAGTTAGGAAATTTTTTTTCCTCTTTATTTTTTAGCCTGCCTTGACCCGTTTAGTCTTGAAATGAAGCCTGGATGATGTTTTTTAATTTTTAGAATTTTTTTGCATTTATTTTTCAATTTTCTAACCCGGGTCGGGTTCGAACGGATAGGAAGGAAATTTTTTTCTTCTCTATTTTTCAGCCTACCCTGACCCGTTTCTTCTTGAAATGAAGCCTGGATGATGTTTATTAATTTTTAGAATTTTTTTGCATTTATTTTCGAATTTTCTAACTCTGGTCGGGTTTAAACGGATAGGAAGAAAATTTTTTTTCTTCTTTATTTTTCAACCTGTCCAGACCTGTTTAATCCTGAAATGAAGCCTGGATGATGTTTTTTAATTTTTGGAATTTTTTTTGCATTTGTTTTTGAATTTTCTAACTCGGGTCGGGTTCGAACGGATAGGAAGGAAATTTTTTTTGTTCTCTATTTTTCGGCCTGTCCTTTCCCGTTTCGTATTGACATGAAGCCTGGATAATGTTTTTTAATTTTTAGATTTTTTTTGCATTTATTTTTCAATTTTCTAACCCGGGTCGGGTTCGAACGGATAGGAAGGAAATTTTTTTTCTTCTCTATTTTTCAGCCTGTCCTAACCCGTTTCTTCTTGAAATGAAGCCTGGATGATGTTTTTTAATGTTTTGAATTTTTTTGCATTTATTTTCGAATTTTCTAACTCGGGTCGGGTTTGAACGGATAGGAAGAAAATTTTTTTCTTCTTTATTTTTCAACCTGTCCGGACTCGTTTAATCCTGAAATGAAGCCTGGATGATGTTTTTTAATTTTTAGAATATTTTTTGCATTTGTTTTTGAGTTTTCTAACTCGGGTCGGGTTCGAACGGATAGGTAGGAAATTTTTTTTGTTCTCTATTTTTCGGCCTGTCCTTTCCCGTTTCGTATTGACATGAAGCCTGGATGATGTTTTTTAATTTTTAGAATTTTTTTACATTTATTTTTCAATTTTCTAACCCGGGTCGGGTTCGAACGGATAGGAAGGAAATTTTTTTTCTTCTCTATTTTTCTGCCTGTCCTGACCCGTTTCTTCTTGAAATGAAGCCTGGATGATGTTTTTTAATTTTTAGAATTTTTTTGCATTTATTTTCGAATTTTCTAACTCGGGTCAGGTTTGAACGGATAGGAAGAAAATTTTTTTTCTTCTTTATTTTTCAACCTGTCCAGACCCGTTTAATCTTGAAATGAAGCCTGGATGATGTTTTTTAATTTTTAGAATTTTTTTGCATTTATTTTTCAATTTTCTAACCCGGGTCGGGTTCGAACGGATAGGAAGGAAATTTTTTTTGTTCTCTATTTTTCGGCCTGTCCTTTCCCGTTTCGTATTGAAATGAAGCCTGGATGTTGTTTTTTAATTTTTAGAGTTTTTTTGCATTTATTTTTGAAGTTTCTAACCCGGGTCGGGTTTGAACGGATAGGAAGGAAATTTTTTTTCTTCTCTATTTTTCGGCCTGTGCTTACCCGTTTCGTCTTGAAATAAAGCCTGGATGATGTTTTTTAATTTTTAGAATTTTTTTGCATTTATTTTTGAATTTTCTAAGTCGGGTCGGGTTGGAACGGATAGTTAGGAAATTTTTTTTCCTCTTTATTTTTTAGCCTGCCTTGACCCGTTTAGTCTTGAAATGAAGCCTGGATGATGTTTTTTAATTTTTAGAATTTTTTTGCATTTATTTTCGAATTTTCTAACTCTGGTCGGGTTTAAACGGATAGGAAGAAAATTATTTTTCTTCTTTATTTTTCAACCTGTCCAGACCTGTTTAATCCTGAAATGAAGCCTGGATGATGTTTTTTAATTTTTAGAATTTTTTTTGCATTTGTTTTTGAATTTTCTAACTCGGGTCGGGTTCGAACGGATAGGAAGGAAATTTTTTTTGTTCTCTATTTTTCGGCCTGTCCTTTCCCCTTTCGAATTGAAATGAAGCCTAGATGATGTTTTTTAATTTTTAGAATTTTTTTGCATTTATTTTTCAATTTTCTAACCCGGGTCGGGTTCGAACGGATAGCAAGGAAATTTTTTTTCTTCTCTATTTTTCAGCCTGTCCTAACCCGTTTCTTCTTGAAATGAAGCCTGGATGATGTTTTTTAATGTTTTGAATTTTTTTGCATTTATTTTCGAATTTTCTAACTCGGGTCGAGTTTGAACGGATAGGAAGAAAATTTTTTTCTTCTTTATTTTTCAACCTGTCCAGACCCGTTTAATCTTGAAATGAAGCCTGGATGATGTTTTTTAATTTTTAGAATTTTTTTGCATTTATTTTTCAATTTTCTAACCCGGGTCGGGTTCGAACGGAGAGGAAGGAAATTTTTTTTGTTCTCTATTTTTCGGCCTGTCCTTTCCCGTTTCGTATTGAAATGAAGCCTGGATGTTGTTTTTTAATTTTTAGAGTTTTTTTGCATTTATTTTTGAAGTTTCTAACCCGGGTCGGGTTTGAACGGATAGGAAGGAAATTTTTTTTCTTCTCTATTTTTCGGCCTGTGCTTACCCGTTTCGTCTTGAAATAAAGCCTGGATGATGTTTTTTAATTTTTAGAATTTTTTTGCATTTATTTTTGAATTTTCTAAGTCGGGTCGGGTTGGAACGGATAGTTAGGAAATTTTTTTTCCTCTTTATTTTTTAGCCTGCCTTGACCCGTTTAGTCTTGAAATGAAGCCTGGATGATGTTTTTTAATTTTTAGAATTTTTTTGCATTTATTTTCGAATTTTCTAACTCTGGTCGGGTTTAAACGGATAGGAAGAAAATTATTTTTCTTCTTTATTTTTCAACCTGTCCAGACCTGTTTAATCCTGAAATGAAGCCTGGATGATGTTTTTTAATTTTTAGAATTTTTTTTGCATTTGTTTTTGAATTTTCTAACTCGGGTCGGGTTCGAACGGATAGGAAGGAAATTTTTTTTGTTCTCTATTTTTCGGCCTGTCCTTTCCCCTTTCGAATTGAAATGAAGCCTAGATGATGTTTTTTAATTTTTAGAATTTTTTTGCATTTATTTTTCAATTTTCTAACCCGGGTCGGGTTCGAACGGATAGCAAGGAAATTTTTTTTCTTCTCTATTTTTCAGCCTGTCCTAACCCGTTTCTTCTTGAAATGAAGCCTGGATGATGTTTTTTAATGTTTTGAATTTTTTTGCATTTATTTTCGAATTTTCTAACTCGGGTCGAGTTTGAACGGATAGGAAGAAAATTTTTTTCTTCTTTATTTTTCAACCTGTCCGGACTCGTTTAATCCTGAAATGAAGCCTGGATGATGTTTTTTAATTTTTAGAATATTTTTTGCATTTGTTTTTGAGTTTTCTAACTCGGGTCGGGTTCGAACGGATAGGTAGGAAATTTTTTTTGTTCTCTATTTTTCGGCCTGTACTTTCCCGTTTCGTATTGACATGAAGCCTGGATGATGTTTTTTAATTTTTAGAATTTTTTTACATTTATTTTTCAATTTTCTAACCCGGGTCGGGTTCGAACGGATAGGAAGGAAATTTTTTTTCTTCTCTATTTTTCGGCCTGTCCTTTCCCGTTTCGTATTGAAATGAAGCCTGGATAATGTTTTTTAATTTTTAGATTTTTTTTGCATTTATTTTTCAATTTTCTAACCCGGGTCGGGTTCGAACGGATAGGAAGGAAATTTTTTTCTTCTCTATTTTTCAGCCTACCCTTACCCGTTTCTTCTTGAAATGAAGCCTGGATGATGTTTATTAATTTTTAGAATTTTTTTGCATTTATTTTCGAATTTTCTAACTCTGGTCGGGTTTAAACGGATAGGAAGAAATTTTTTTTTCTTCTTTATTTTTCAACCTGTCCAGACCTGTTTAATCCTGAAATGAAGCCTGGATGATGTTTTTTAATTTTTAGAATTTTTTTTGCATTTGTTTTTGAATTTTCTAACTCGGGTCGGGTTCGAACGGATAGGAAGGCAATTTTTTTTGTTCTCTATTTTTCGGCCTGTCCTTTCCCCTTTCGAATTGAAATGAAGCCTAGATGATGTTTTTTAATTTTTAGAATTTTTTTGCATTTATTTTTGAATTTTCTAACTCGGGTCGGGTTGGAACGGATAGTTAGGAAATTTTTTTTCCTCTTTATTTTTTAGCCTGCCTTGACCCGTTTAGTCTTGAAATGAAGCCTGGATGATGTTTTTTAATTTTTAGAATTTTTTTGCATTTATTTTCGAATTTTCTAACTCTGGTCGGGTTTAAACGGATAGGAAGAAAATTATTTTTCTTCTTTATTTTTCAACCTGTCCAGACCTGTTTAATCCTGAAATGAAGCCTGGATGATGTTTTTTAATTTTTAGAATTTTTTTTGCATTTGTTTTTGAATTTTCTAACTCGGGTCGGGTTCGAACGGATAGGAAGGAAATTTTTTTTGTTCTCTATTTTTCGGCCTGTCCTTTCCCCTTTCGAATTGAAATGAAGCCTAGATGATGTTTTTTAATTTTTAGAATTTTTTTGCATTTATTTTTCAATTTTCTAACCCGGGTCGGGTTCGAACGGATAGCAAGGAAATTTTTTTTCTTCTCTATTTTTCAGCCTGTCCTAACCCGTTTCTTCTTGAAATGAAGCCTGGATGATGTTTTTTAATGTTTTGAATTTTTTTGCATTTATTTTCGAATTTTCTAACTCGGGTCGAGTTTGAACGGATAGGAAGAAAATTTTTTTCTTCTTTATTTTTCAACCTGTCCGGACTCGTTTAATCCTGAAATGAAGCCTGGATGATGTTTTTTAATTTTTAGAATATTTTTTGCATTTGTTTTTGAGTTTTCTAACTCGGGTCGGGTTCGAACGGATAGGTAGGAAATTTTTTTTGTTCTCTATTTTTCGGCCTGTACTTTCCCGTTTCGTATTGACATGAAGCCTGGATGATGTTTTTTAATTTTTAGAATTTTTTTACATTTATTTTTCAATTTTCTAACCCGGGTCGGGTTCGAACGGATAGGAAGGAAATTTTTTTTCTTCTCTATTTTTCTGCCTGTCCTGACCCGTTTCTTCTTGAAATGAAGCCTGGATGATGTTTTTTAATTTTTAGAATTTTTTTGCATTTATTTTCGAATTTTCTAACTCGGGTCAGGTTTGAACGGATAGGAAGAAAATTTTTTTTCTTCTTTATTTTTCAACCTGTCCAGACCCGTTTAATCTTGAAATGAAGCCTGGATGATGTTTTTTAATTTTTAGAATTTTTTTGCATTTATTTTTCAATTTTCTAACCCGGGTCGGGTTCGAACGGAGAGGAAGGAAATTTTTTTTGTTCTCTATTTTTCGGCCTGTCCTTTCCCGTTTCGTATTGAAATGAAGCCTGGATGTTGTTTTTTAATTTTTAGAGTTTTTTTGCATTTATTTTTGAAGTTTCTAACCCGGGTCGGGTTTGAACGGATAGGAAGGAAATTTTTTTTCTTCTCTATTTTTCGGCCTGTGCTTACCGGTTTCGTCTTGAAATAAAGCCTGGATGATGTTTTTTAATTTTTAGAATTTTTTTGCATTTATTTTTGAATTTTCTAACTCGGGTCGGGTTGGAACGGATAGTTAGGAAATTTTTTTTCCTCTTTATTTTTTAGCCTGCCTTGACCCGTTTAGTCTTGAAATGAAGCCTGGATGATGTTTTTTAATTTTTAGAATTTTTTTGCATTTATTTTTCAATTTTCTAACCCGGGTCGGGTTCGAACGGATAGGAAGGAAATTTTTTTCTTCTCTATTTTTCAGCCTACCCTGACCCGTTTCTTCTTGAAATGAAGCCTGGATGATGTTTATTAATTTTTAGAATTTTTTTGCATTTATTTTCGAATTTTCTAACTCTGGTCGGGTTTAAACGGATAGGAAGAAAATTTTTTTTCTTCTTTATTTTTCAACCTGTCCAGACCTGTTTAATCCTGAAATGAAGCCTGGATGATGTTTTTTAATTTGTAGAATTTTTTTTGCATTTGTTTTTGAATTTTCTAACTCGGGTCGGGTTCGAACGGATAGGAAGGAAATTTTTTTTGTTCTCTATTTTTCGGCCTGTCCTTTCCCGTTTCGTATTGAAATGAAGCCTGGATAATGTTTTTTAATTTTTAGATTTTTTTTGCATTTATTTTTCAATTTTCTAACCCGGGTCGGGTTCGAACGGATAGGAAGGAAATTTTTTTCTTCTCTATTTTTCAGCCTACCCTTACCCGTTTCTTCTTGAAATGAAGCCTGGATGATGTTTATTAATTTTTAGAATTTTTTTGCATTTATTTTCGAATTTTCTAACTCTGGTCGGGTTTAAACGGATAGGAAGAAATTTTTTTTTCTTCTTTATTTTTCAACCTGTCCAGACCTGTTTAATCCTGAAATGAAGCCTGGATGATGTTTTTTAATTTTTAGAATTTTTTTTGCATTTGTTTTTGAATTTTCTAACTCGGGTCGGGTTCGAACGGATAGGAAGGCAATTTTTTTTGTTCTCTATTTTTCGGCCTGTCCTTTCCCCTTTCGAATTGAAATGAAGCCTAGATGATGTTTTTTAATTTTTAGAATTTTTTTGCATTTATTTTTCAATTTTCTAACCCGGGTCGGGTTCGAACGGATAGCAAGGAAATTTTTTTTCTTCTCTATTTTTCAGCCTGTCCTAACCCGTTTCTTCTTGAAATGAAGCCTGGATGATGTTTTTTAATGTTTTGAATTTTTTTGCATTTATTTTCGAATTTTCTAACTCGGGTCGGGTTTGAACGGATAGGAAGAAAATTTTTTTCTTCTTTATTTTTCAACCTGTCCGGACTCGTTTAATCCTGAAATGAAGCCTGGATGATGTTTTTTAATTTTTAGAATATTTTTTGCATTTGTTTTTGAGTTTTCTAACTCGGGTCGGGTTCGAACGGATAGGTAGGAAATTTTTTTTGTTCTCTATTTTTCGGCCTGTCCTTTCCCGTTTCGTATTGACATGAAGCCTGGATGATGTTTTTTAATTTTTAGAATTTTTTTACATTTATTTTTCAATTTTCTAACCCGGGTCGGGTTCGAACGGATAGGAAGGAAATTTTTTTTCTTCTCTATTTTTCTGCCTGTCCTGACCCGTTTCTTCTTGAAATGAAACCTGGATGATGTTTTTTAATTTTTAGAATTTTTTTGCATTTATTTTCGAATTTTCTAACTCGGGTCAGGTTTGAACGGATAGGAAGAAAATTTTTTTTCTTCTTTATTTTTCAACCTGTCCAGACCCGTTTAATCTTGAAATGAAGCCTGGATGATGTTTTTTAATTTTTAGAATTTTTTTGCATTTATTTTTCAATTTTCTAACCCGGGTCGGGTTCGAACGGAGAGGAAGGAAATTTTTTTTGTTCTCTATTTTTCGGCCTGTCCTTTCCCGTTTCGTATTGAAATGAAGCCTGGATGTTTTTTTTTAATTTTTAGAGTTTTTTTGCATTTATTTTTGAAGTTTCTAACCCGGGTCGGGTTTGAACGGATAGGAAGGAAATTTTTTTTCTTCTCTATTTTTCGGCCTGTGCTTACCCGTTTCGTCTTGAAATAAAGCCTGGATGATGTTTTTTAATTTTTAGAATTTTTTTGCATTTATTTTTGAATTTTCTAACTCGGGTCGGGTTGGAACGGATAGTTAGGAAATTTTTTTTCCTCTTTATTTTTTAGCCTGCCTTGACCCGTTTAGTCTTGAAATGAAGCCTGGATGATGTTTTTTAATTTTTAGAATTTTTTTGCATTTATTTTTCAATTTTCTAACCCGGGTCGGGTTCGAACGGATAGGAAGGAAATTTTTTTCTTCTCTATTTTTCAGCCTACCCTGACCCGTTTCTTCTTGAAATGAAGCCTGGATGATGTTTATTAATTTTTAGAATTTTTTTGCATTTATTTTCGAATTTTCTAACTCTGGTCGGGTTTAAACGGATAGGAAGAAAATTTTTTTTCTTCTTTATTTTTCAACCTGTCCAGACCTGTTTAATCCTGAAATGAAGCCTGGATGATGTTTTTTAATTTTTAGAATTTTTTTTGCATTTGTTTTTGAATTTTCTAACTCGGGTCGGGTTCGAACGGATAGGAAGGAAATTTTTTTTGTTCTCTATTTTTCGGCCTGTCCTTTCCCGTTTCGTATTGAAATGAAGCCTGGATAATGTTTTTTAATTTTTAGATTTTTTTTGCATTTATTTTTCAATTTTCTAACCCGGGTCGGGTTCGAACGGATAGGAAGGAAATTTTTTTTCTTCTCTATTTTTCAGCCTGTCCTAACCCGTTTCTTCTTGAAATGAAGCCTGGATGATGTTTTTTAATGTTTTGAATTTTTTTGCATTTATTTTCGAATTTTCTAACTCGGGTCGGGTTTGAACGGATAGGAAGAAAATTTTTTTCTTCTTTATTTTTCAACCTGTCCGGACTCGTTTAATCCTGAAATGAAGCCTGGATGATGTTTTTTAATTTTTAGAATATTTTTTGCATTTGTTTTTGAGTTTTCTAACTCGGGTCGGGTTCGAACGGATAGGTAGGAAATTTTTTTTGTTCTCTATTTTTCGGCCTGTCCTTTCCCGTTTCGTATTGACATGAAGCCTGGATGATGTTTTTTAATTTTTAGAATTTTTTTACATTTATTTTTCAATTTTCTAACCCGGGTCGGGTTCGAACGGATAGGAAGGAAATTTTTTTTCTTCTCTATTTTTCTGCCTGTCCTGACCCGTTTCTTCTTGAAATGAAGCCTGGATGATGTTTTTTAATTTTTAGAATTTTTTTGCATTTATTTTCGAATTTTCTAACTCGGGTCAGGTTTGAACGGATAGGAAGAAAATTTTTTTTCTTCTTTATTTTTCAACCTGTCCAGACCCGTTTAATCTTGAAATGAAGCCTGGATGATGTTTTTTAATTTTTAGAATTTTTTTGCATTTATTTTTCAATTTTCTAACCCGGGTCGGGTTCGAACGGAGAGGAAGGAAATTTTTTTTGTTCTCTATTTTTCGGCCTGTCCTTTCCCGTTTCGTATTGAAATGAAGCCTGGATGTTGTTTTTTAATTTTTAGAGTTTTTTTGTATTTATTTTTGAAGTTTCTAACCCGGGTCGGGTTTGAACGGATAGGAAGGAAATTTTTTTTCTTCTCTATTTTTCGGCCTGTGCTTACCGGTTTCGTCTTGAAATAAAGCCTGGATGATGTTTTTTAATTTTTAGAATTTTTTTGCATTTATTTTTGAATTTTCTAACTCGGGTCGGGTTGGAACGGATAGTTAGGAAATTTTTTTTCCTCTTTATTTTTTAGCCTGCCTTGACCCGTTTAGTCTTGAAATGAAGCCTGGATGATGTTTTTTAATTTTTAGAATTTTTTTGCATTTATTTTTCAATTTTCTAACCCGGGTCGGGTTCGAACGGATAGGAAGGAAATTTTTTTCTTCTCTATTTTTCAGCCTACCCTGACCCGTTTCTTCTTGAAATGAAGCCTGGATGATGTTTATTAATTTTTAGAATTTTTTTGCATTTATTTTCGAATTTTCTAACTCTGGTCGGGTTTAAACGGATAGGAAGAAAATTTTTTTTCTTCTTTATTTTTCAACCTGTCCAGACCTGTTTAATCCTGAAATGAAGCCTGGATGATGTTTTTTAATTTTTAGAATTTTTTTTGCATTTGTTTTTGAATTTTCTAACTCGGGTCGGGTTCGAACGGATAGGAAGGAAATTTTTTTTGTTCTCTATTTTTCGGCCTGTCCTTTCCCGTTTCGTATTGAAATGAAGCCTGGATGATGTTTTTTAATTTTTAGATTTTTTTTGCATTTATTTTTCAATTTTCTAACCCGGGTCGGGTTCGAACGGATAGGAAGGAAATTTTTTTCTTCTCTATTTTTCAGCCTACCCTTACCCGTTTCTTCTTGAAATGAAGCCTGGATGATGTTTATTAATTTTTAGAATTTTTTTGCATTTATTTTCGAATTTTCTAACTCTGGTCGGGTTTAAACGGATAGGAAGAAAATTTTTTTTCTTCTTTATTTTTCAACCTGTCCAGACCTGTTTAATCCTGAAATGAAGCCTGGATGATGTTTTTTAATTTTTAGAATTTTTTTTGCATTTGTTTTTGAATTTTCTAACTCGGGTCGGGTTCGAACGGATAGGAAGGCAATTTTTTTTGTTCTCTATTTTTCGGCCTGTCCTTTCCCCTTTCGAATTGAAATGAAGCCTAGATGATGTTTTTTAATTTTTAGAATTTTTTTGCATTTATTTTTCAATTTTCTAACCCGGGTCGGGTTCGAACGGATAGCAAGGAAATTTTTTTTCTTCTCTATTTTTCAGCCTGTCCTAACCCGTTTCTTCTTGAAATGAAGCCTGGATGATGTTTTTTAATGTTTTGAATTTTTTTGCATTTATTTTCGAATTTTCTAACTCGGGTCGGGTTTGAACGGATAGGAAGAAAATTTTTTTCTTCTTTATTTTTCAACCTGTCCGGACTCGTTTAATCCTGAAATGAAGCCTGGATGATGTTTTTTAATTTTTAGAATATTTTTTGCATTTGTTTTTGAGTTTTCTAACTCGGGTCGGGTTCGAACGGATAGGTAGGAAATTTTTTTTGTTCTCTATTTTTCGGCCTGTCCTTTCCCGTTTCGTATTGACATGAAGCCTGGATGATGTTTTTTAATTTTTAGAATTTTTTTACATTTATTTTTCAATTTTCTAACCCGGGTCGGGTTCGAACGGATAGGAAGGAAATTTTTTTTCTTCTCTATTTTTCTGCCTGTCCTGACCCGTTTCTTCTTGAAATGAAACCTGGATGATGTTTTTTAATTTTTAGAATTTTTTTGCATTTATTTTCGAATTTTCTAACTCGGGTCAGGTTTGAACGGGTAGGAAGAAAATATTTTTTCTTCTTTATTTTTCAACCTGTCCAGACCCGTTTAATCTTGAAATGAAGCCTGGATGATGTTTTTTAATTTTTAGAATTTTTTTGCATTTATTTTTCAATTTTCTAACCCGGGTCGGGTTCGAACGGAGAGGAAGGAAATTTTTTTTGTTCTCTATTTTTCGGCCTGTCCTTTCCCGTTTCGTATTGAAATGAAGCCTGGATGTTGTTTTTTAATTTTTAGAGTTTTTTTGCATTTATTTTTGAAGTTTCTAACCCGGGTCGGGTTTGAACGGATAGGAAGGAAATTTTTTTTCTTCTCTATTTTTCGGCCTGTGCTTACCCGTTTCGTCTTGAAATAAAGCCTGGATGATGTTTTTTAATTTTTAGAATTTTTTTGCATTTATTTTTGAATTTTCTAAGTCGGGTCGGGTTGGAACGGATAGTTAGGAAATTTTTTTTCCTCTTTATTTTTTAGCCTGCCTTGACCCGTTTAGTCTTGAAATGAAGTCTGGATGATGTTTTTTAATTTTTAGATTTTTTTTGCATTTATTTTTCAATTTTCTAACCCGGGTCGGGTTCGAACGGATAGGAAGGAAATTTTTTTCTTCTCTATTTTTCAGCCTACCCTTACCCGTTTCTTCTTGAAATGAAGCCTGGATGATGTTTATTAATTTTTAGAATTTTTTTGCATTTATTTTCGAATTTTCTAACTCTGGTCGGGTTTAAACGGATAGGAAGAAATTTTTTTTTCTTCTTTATTTTTCAACCTGTCCAGACCTGTTTAATCCTGAAATGAAGCCTGGATGATGTTTTTTAATTTTTAGAATTTTTTTTGCATTTGTTTTTGAATTTTCTAACTCGGGTCGGGTTCGAACGGATAGGAAGGCAATTTTTTTTGTTCTCTATTTTTCGGCCTGTCCTTTCCCCTTTCGAATTGAAATGAAGCCTAGATGATGTTTTTTAATTTTTAGAATTTTTTTGCATTTATTTTTCAATTTTCTAACCCGGGTCGGGTTCGAACGGATAGCAAGGAAATTTTTTTTCTTCTCTATTTTTCAGCCTGTCCTAACCCGTTTCTTCTTGAAATGAAGCCTGGATGATGTTTTTTAATGTTTTGAATTTTTTTGCATTTATTTTCGAATTTTCTAACTCGGGTCGGGTTTGAACGGATAGGAAGAAAATTTTTTTCTTCTTTATTTTTCAACCTGTCCGGACTCGTTTAATCCTGAAATGAAGCCTGGATGATGTTTTTTAATTTTTAGAATATTTTTTGCATTTGTTTTTGAGTTTTCTAACTCGGGTCGGGTTCGAACGGATAGGTAGGAAATTTTTTTTGTTCTCTATTTTTCGGCCTGTCCTTTCCCGTTTCGTATTGACATGAAGCCTGGATGATGTTTTTTAATTTTTAGAATTTTTTTACATTTATTTTTCAATTTTCTAACCCGGGTCGGGTTCGAACGGATAGGAAGGAAATTTTTTTTCTTCTCTATTTTTCTGCCTGTCCTGACCCGTTTCTTCTTGAAATGAAACCTGGATGATGTTTTTTAATTTTTAGAATTTTTTTGCATTTATTTTCGAATTTTCTAACTCGGGTCAGGTTTGAACGGATAGGAAGAAAATTTTTTTTCTTCTTTATTTTTCAACCTGTCCAGACCCGTTTAATCTTGAAATGAAGCCTGGATGATGTTTTTTAATTTTTAGAATTTTTTTGCATTTATTTTTCAATTTTCTAACCCGGGTCGGGTTCGAACGGAGAGGAAGGAAATTTTTTTTGTTCTCTATTTTTCGGCCTGTCCTTTCCCGTTTCGTATTGAAATGAAGCCTGGATGTTTTTTTTTAATTTTTAGAGTTTTTTTGCATTTATTTTTGAAGTTTCTAACCCGGGTCGGGTTTGAACGGATAGGAAGGAAATTTTTTTTCTTCTCTATTTTTCGGCCTGTGCTTACCCGTTTCGTCTTGAAATAAAGCCTGGATGATGTTTTTTAATTTTTAGAATTTTTTTGCATTTATTTTTGAATTTTCTAACTCGGGTCGGGTTGGAACGGATAGTTAGGAAATTTTTTTTCCTCTTTATTTTTTAGCCTGCCTTGACCCGTTTAGTCTTGAAATGAAGCCTGGATGATGTTTTTTAATTTTTAGAATTTTTTTGCATTTATTTTTCAATTTTCTAACCCGGGTCGGGTTCGAACGGATAGGAAGGAAATTTTTTTCTTCTCTATTTTTCAGCCTACCCTGACCCGTTTCTTCTTGAAATGAAGCCTGGATGATGTTTATTAATTTTTAGAATTTTTTTGCATTTATTTTCGAATTTTCTAACTCTGGTCGGGTTTAAACGGATAGGAAGAAAATTTTTTTTCTTCTTTATTTTTCAACCTGTCCAGACCTGTTTAATCCTGAAATGAAGCCTGGATGATGTTTTTTAATTTTTAGAATTTTTTTTGCATTTGTTTTTGAATTTTCTAACTCGGGTCGGGTTCGAACGGATAGGAAGGAAATTTTTTTTGTTCTCTATTTTTCGGCCTGTCCTTTCCCGTTTCGTATTGAAATGAAGCCTGGATAATGTTTTTTAATTTTTAGATTTTTTTTGCATTTATTTTTCAATTTTCTAACCCGGGTCGGGTTCGAACGGATAGGAAGGAAATTTTTTTTCTTCTCTATTTTTCAGCCTGTCCTAACCCGTTTCTTCTTGAAATGAAGCCTGGATGATGTTTTTTAATGTTTTGAATTTTTTTGCATTTATTTTCGAATTTTCTAACTCGGGTCGGGTTTGAACGGATAGGAAGAAAATTTTTTTCTTCTTTATTTTTCAACCTGTCCGGACTCGTTTAATCCTGAAATGAAGCCTGGATGATGTTTTTTAATTTTTAGAATATTTTTTGCATTTGTTTTTGAGTTTTCTAACTCGGGTCGGGTTCGAACGGATAGGTAGGAAATTTTTTTTGTTCTCTATTTTTCGGCCTGTCCTTTCCCGTTTCGTATTGACATGAAGCCTGGATGATGTTTTTTAATTTTTAGAATTTTTTTACATTTATTTTTCAATTTTCTAACCCGGGTCGGGTTCGAACGGATAGGAAGGAAATTTTTTTTCTTCTCTATTTTTCTGCCTGTCCTGACCCGTTTCTTCTTGAAATGAAGCCTGGATGATGTTTTTTAATTTTTAGAATTTTTTTGCATTTATTTTCGAATTTTCTAACTCGGGTCAGGTTTGAACGGATAGGAAGAAAATTTTTTTTCTTCTTTATTTTTCAACCTGTCCAGACCCGTTTAATCTTGAAATGAAGCCTGGATGATGTTTTTTAATTTTTAGAATTTTTTTGCATTTATTTTTCAATTTTCTAACCCGGGTCGGGTTCGAACGGAGAGGAAGGAAATTTTTTTTGTTCTCTATTTTTCGGCCTGTCCTTTCCCGTTTCGTATTGAAATGAAGCCTGGATGTTGTTTTTTAATTTTTAGAGTTTTTTTGCATTTATTTTTGAAGTTTCTAACCCGGGTCGGGTTTGAACGGATAGGAAGGAAATTTTTTTTCTTCTCTATTTTTCGGCCTGTGCTTACCGGTTTCGTCTTGAAATAAAGCCTGGATGATGTTTTTTAATTTTTAGAATTTTTTTGCATTTATTTTTGAATTTTCTAACTCGGGTCGGGTTGGAACGGATAGTTAGGAAATTTTTTTTCCTCTTTATTTTTTAGCCTGCCTTGACCCGTTTAGTCTTGAAATGAAGCCTGGATGATGTTTTTTAATTTTTAGAATTTTTTTGCATTTATTTTTCAATTTTCTAACCCGGGTCGGGTTCGAACGGATAGGAAGGAAATTTTTTTCTTCTCTATTTTTCAGCCTACCCTGACCCGTTTCTTCTTGAAATGAAGCCTGGATGATGTTTATTAATTTTTAGAATTTTTTTGCATTTATTTTCGAATTTTCTAACTCTGGTCGGGTTTAAACGGATAGGAAGAAAATTTTTTTTCTTCTTTATTTTTCAACCTGTCCAGACCTGTTTAATCCTGAAATGAAGCCTGGATGATGTTTTTTAATTTTTAGAATTTTTTTTGCATTTGTTTTTGAATTTTCTAACTCGGGTCGGGTTCGAACGGATAGGAAGGAAATTTTTTTTGTTCTCTATTTTTCGGCCTGTCCTTTCCCGTTTCGTATTGAAATGAAGCCTGGATGATGTTTTTTAATTTTTAGATTTTTTTTGCATTTATTTTTCAATTTTCTAACCCGGGTCGGGTTCGAACGGATAGGAAGGAAATTTTTTTCTTCTCTATTTTTCAGCCTACCCTTACCCGTTTCTTCTTGAAATGAAGCCTGGATGATGTTTATTAATTTTTAGAATTTTTTTGCATTTATTTTCGAATTTTCTAACTCTGGTCGGGTTTAAACGGATAGGAAGAAAATTTTTTTTCTTCTTTATTTTTCAACCTGTCCAGACCTGTTTAATCCTGAAATGAAGCCTGGATGATGTTTTTTAATTTTTAGAATTTTTTTTGCATTTGTTTTTGAATTTTCTAACTCGGGTCGGGTTCGAACGGATAGGAAGGCAATTTTTTTTGTTCTCTATTTTTCGGCCTGTCCTTTCCCCTTTCGAATTGAAATGAAGCCTAGATGATGTTTTTTAATTTTTAGAATTTTTTTGCATTTATTTTTCAATTTTCTAACCCGGGTCGGGTTCGAACGGATAGCAAGGAAATTTTTTTTCTTCTCTATTTTTCAGCCTGTCCTAACCCGTTTCTTCTTGAAATGAAGCCTGGATGATGTTTTTTAATGTTTTGAATTTTTTTGCATTTATTTTCGAATTTTCTAACTCGGGTCGGGTTTGAACGGATAGGAAGAAAATTTTTTTCTTCTTTATTTTTCAACCTGTCCGGACTCGTTTAATCCTGAAATGAAGCCTGGATGATGTTTTTTAATTTTTAGAATATTTTTTGCATTTGTTTTTGAGTTTTCTAACTCGGGTCGGGTTCGAACGGATAGGTAGGAAATTTTTTTTGTTCTCTATTTTTCGGCCTGTCCTTTCCCGTTTCGTATTGACATGAAGCCTGGATGATGTTTTTTAATTTTTAGAATTTTTTTACATTTATTTTTCAATTTTCTAACCCGGGTCGGGTTCGAACGGATAGGAAGGAAATTTTTTTTCTTCTCTATTTTTCTGCCTGTCCTGACCCGTTTCTTCTTGAAATGAAACCTGGATGATGTTTTTTAATTTTTAGAATTTTTTTGCATTTATTTTCGAATTTTCTAACTCGGGTCAGGTTTGAACGGGTAGGAAGAAAATATTTTTTCTTCTTTATTTTTCAACCTGTCCAGACCCGTTTAATCTTGAAATGAAGCCTGGATGATGTTTTTTAATTTTTAGAATTTTTTTGCATTTATTTTTCAATTTTCTAACCCGGGTCGGGTTCGAACGGAGAGGAAGGAAATTTTTTTTGTTCTCTATTTTTCGGCCTGTCCTTTCCCGTTTCGTATTGAAATGAAGCCTGGATGTTGTTTTTTAATTTTTAGAGTTTTTTTGCATTTATTTTTGAAGTTTCTAACCCGGGTCGGGTTTGAACGGATAGGAAGGAAATTTTTTTTCTTCTCTATTTTTCGGCCTGTGCTTACCCGTTCCGTTTTGAAATAAAGCCTGGATGATGTTTTTTAATTTTTAGAATTTTTTTGCATTTATTTTTGAATTTTCTAACTCGGGTCGGGTTGGAACGGATAGTTAGGAAATTTTTTTTCCTCTTTATTTTTTAGCCTGCCTTGACCCGTTTAGTCTTGAAATGAAGCCTGGATGATGTTTTTTAATTTTTAGAATTTTTTTGCATTTATTTTTCAATTTTCTAACCCGGGTCGGGTTCGAACGGATAGGAAGGAAATTTTTTTCTTCTCTATTTTTCAGCCTACCCTGACCCGTTTCTTCTTGAAATGAAGCCTGGATGATGTTTATTAATTTTTAGAATTTTTTTGCATTTATTTTCGAATTTTCTAACTCTGGTCGGGTTTAAACGGATAGGAAGAAAATTTTTTTTCTTCTTTATTTTTCAACCTGTCCAGACCTGTTTAATCCTGAAATGAAGCCTGGATGATGTTTTTTAATTTTTAGAATTTTTTTTGCATTTGTTTTTGAATTTTCTAACTCGGGTCGGGTTCGAACGGATAGGAAGGAAATTTTTTTTGTTCTCTATTTTTCGGCCTGTCCTTTCCCGTTTCGTATTGAAATGAAGCCTGGATAATGTTTTTTAATTTTTAGATTTTTTTTGCATTTATTTTTCAATTTTCTAACCCGGGTCGGGTTCGAACGGATAGGAAGGAAATTTTTTTTCTTCTCTATTTTTCAGCCTGTCCTAACCCGTTTCTTCTTGAAATGAAGCCTGGATGATGTTTTTTAATGTTTTGAATTTTTTTGCATTTATTTTCGAATTTTCTAACTCGGGTCGGGTTTGAACGGATAGGAAGAAAATTTTTTCTTCTTTATTTTTCAACCTGTCCGGACTCGTTTAATCCTGAAATGAAGCCTGGATGATGTTTTTTAATTTTTAGAATATTTTTTGCATTTGTTTTTGAGTTTTCTAACTCGGGTCGGGTTCGAACGGATAGGTAGGAAATTTTTTTTGTTCTCTATTTTTCGGCCTGTCCTTTCCCGTTTCGTATTGACATGAAGCCTGGATGATGTTTTTTAATTTTTAGAATTTTTTTACATTTATTTTTCAATTTTCTAACCCGGGTCGGGTTTGAACGGATAGGAAGGAAATTTTTTTTCTTCTCTATTTTTCTGCCTGTCCTGACCCGTTTCTTCTTGAAATGAAACCTGGATGATGTTTTTTAATTTTTAGAATTTTTTTGCATTTATTTTCGAATTTTCTAACTCGGGTCAGGTTTGAACGGATAGGAAGAAAATTTTTTTTCTTCTTTATTTTTCAACCTGTCCAGACCCGTTTAATCTTGAAATGAAGCCTGGATGATGTTTTTTAATTTTTAGAATTTTTTTGCATTTATTTTTCAATTTTCTAACCCGGGTCGGGTTCGAACGGAGAGGAAGGAAATTTTTTTTGTTCTCTATTTTTCGGCCTGTCCTTTCCCGTTTCGTATTGAAATGAAGCCTGGATGTTGTTTTTTAATTTTTAGAGTTTTTTTGCATTTATTTTTGAAGTTTCTAACCCGGGTCGGGTTTGAACGGATAGGAAGGAAATTTTTTTTCTTCTCTATTTTTCGGCCTGTGCTTACCCGTTTCGTCTTGAAATAAAGCCTGGATGATGTTTTTTAATTTTTAGAATTTTTTTGCATTTATTTTTGAATTTTCTAACTCGGGTCGGGTTGGAACGGATAGTTAGGAAATTTTTTTCCTCTTTATTTTTTAGCCTGCCTTGACCCGTTTAGTCTTGAAATGAAGCCTGGATGATGTTTTTTAATTTTTAGAATTTTTTTGCATTTATTTTTCAATTTTCTAACCCGGGTCGGGTTCGAACGGATAGGAAGGAAATTTTTTTCTTCTCTATTTTTCAGCCTACCCTGACCCGTTTCTTCTTGAAATGAAGCCTGGATGATGTTTATTAATTTTTAGAATTTTTTTGCATTTATTTTCGAATTTTCTAACTCTGGTCGGGTTTAAACGGATAGGAAGAAAATTTTTTTTCTTCTTTATTTTTCAACCTGTCCAGACCTGTTTAATCCTGAAATGAAGCCTGGATGATGTTTTTTAATTTTTAGAATTTTTTTTGCATTTGTTTTTGAATTTTCTAACTCGGGTCGGGTTCGAACGGATAGGAAGGAAATTTTTTTTGTTCTCTATTTTTCGGCCTGTCCTTTCCCGTTTCGTATTGAAATGAAGCCTGGATGATGTTTTTTAATTTTTAGATTTTTTTTGCATTTATTTTTCAATTTTCTAACCCGGGTCGGGTTCGAATGGATAGGAAGGAAATTTTTTTCTTCTCTATTTTTCAGCCTACCCTGACCCGTTTCTTCTTGAAATGAAGCCTGGATGATGTTTATTAATTTTTAGAATTTTTTTGCATTTATTTTTGAATTTTCTAACTCGGGTCGGGTTTGAACGGATAGGAAGAAATTTTTTTTTCTTCTTTATTTTTCAACCTGTCCTGATCCGTTTAATCCTGAAATGAAGCCTGGATGATGTTTTTTAAATTTTAGAATGTTTTTTGCATTTGTATTTGAATTTTCTAACTTGGGTCGGGTTCGAACGGATAGGAAGGAAATTTTTTTTGTTCTCTATTTTTCGGCCTGTCCTTTCCCGTTAAGTATTGAAATGAAGCCTGGATGTTGTTTTTTAATTTTTGGAGTTTTTTTGCATTTATTTTTGAAGTTTCTAACCCGGGTCGGGTTCGAACGGATAGGCAGGAAATTTTTTTTCTTCTCTATTTTTCGGCCTGTCCTTACCCGTTTCGTCTTGAAATAAAGCCTGGATAATGTTTTTTAATTTTTAGAATTTTTTTCCATTTATTTTTGAATTTTCTAACTCGGGTCGGGTTTCAACGGATAGGAAGGAAATTTTTTTTCCTCATTATTTTTTAGCCTGCCTTGACCCGTTTAGTCTTGAAATGAAGCCTGGATAATGTTTTTTAATTTTTAGAATTTTTTTGCATTTATTTTTCAATTTCCTAACCCGGGTCGGGTTCGAACGTATAGGAAGGAAATTTTTTTTCGTCTCTATTTTTCAGCCTGCCCTGACCCGTTTCATCTTGAAATGAAGCCTGGATGATGTTTATTAATTTTTAGAATTTTTTTGCATTTATTTCGAATTTTCTAACTCGGGTCGGGTTCGAACGGATAGGAAGGAAATTTTTTTTGTTCTCTATTTTTCGGCCTGTGCTGACCCGTTTCGTCTTGAAATGAAGCCTGGATGATGATTTTTAATTTTTAGAAGTTTTTTTCATTTATTTTTGAATTTTCTAACTCGGGTCGGGTTTGAACGGATAGTAAGGAAATTTTTTTTCCTCTTTATTTTTTAGCCTGCCTTGACCCGTTTAGTCTTGAAATGAAGCCTGGATGATGTTTTTTAATTTTTAGAATTTTTTTGCATTTATTTTTCAATTTTCTAACCCGGGTCGGGTTCGAACGGATAGGAAGGAAATTTTTTTTGTTCTCTATTTTTCGGCCAGTCCTTTCCCGTTTCGTATTGAAATGAAGCGTGGATGATGTTTTTTAATTTTTAGAATTTTTTTTCATTTATTTTCGAATTTTCTAACTCGGGTCGGGTTTGAACGGATTGGAAGAAAATTTTTTTCTTCTTTATTTTTCAACCTGTCCAGACCCGTTTAATCTTGAAATGAAGCCTGGATGATGTTTTTTAATTTTTAGAATTTTTTTTGCATTTGTTTTTGAATTTTCTAACTCGGGTCAGGTTCGAACGGATAGGAAGGAAATTTTTTTTGTTCTCTATTTTTCGGCCTGTCCTTTCCCGTTTCGTATTGAAATGAAGCCTGGATGATGTTTTTTAATTTTTAGAATTTTTTTGCATTTATTTTTCAATTTTCTAACCTGGGTCGGGTTCGAACGGATAGGAAGGAAATTTTTTTTGTTCTCTATTTTTCGGCCTGTGCTGACCCGTTTCGTCTTGAAATAAAGCCTGGATGATGTTTATTAATTTTTAGAATTTTTTTGTATTTATTTTTGAATTTTCTAACTCGGGTCGGGTTTGAACGGATAGTAAGGAAATTTTTTTTCCTCTTTATTTTTTAGCCTGCCTTGACCCGTTTACTCTTGAAATGAAGCCTGGATGATGTTTTTTAATTTTTAGAATTTTTTTGCATTTATTTTTCAATTTTCTAACTCGGGTCGGGTTCGTACGGATAGGAAGGAAATTTTTTTTCTTCTCTATTTTTCCGCCTGCCCTGACCCGTTTCTTCTTGAAATGAAGCCGGGATGATGTTTTTTAATTTTAAGAATTTTTTTGCATTTATTTTTGAATTTTCTAACTCGGGTCGGGTTTGAACGGATAGGAAGAAATTTTTTTTTCTTCTTTATTTTTCAACCTGTCCTAATCCGTTTAATCCTGAAATGAAGCCTGGATGATGTTTTTTAAATTTTAGAATGTTTTTTGCATTTGTATTTGAATTTTCTAACTTGGGTCGGGTTCGAACGGATAGGAAGGAAATTTTTTTTGTTCTCTATTTTTCGGCCTGTCCTTTCCCGTTTCGTATTGAAATGAAGCCTGGATGTTGTTTTTTAATTTTTAGAGTTTTTTTGCATTTATTTTTGAAGTTTCTAACCCGGGTCGGGTTCGAACGGATAGGCAGGAAATTTTTTTTCTTCTCTATTTTTCGGCCTGTCCTTACCCGTTTCGTCTTGAAATAAAGCCTGGATGATGTTTTTTAATTTTTAGAATTTTTTACCATTTATTTTTGAATTTTCTAACTCGGGTCGGGTTTCAACGGATAGGAAGGAAATTTTTTTTCCTCATTATTTTTTAGCCTGCCTTGACCCGTTTAGTCTTGAAATGAAGCCTGGATAATGTTTTTTAATTTTTAGAATTTTTTTGCATTTATTTTTCAATTTCCGAACCCGGGTCGGGTTCGAACGTATAGGAAGGAAATTTTTTTTCGTCTCTATTTTTCAGCCTGCCCTGACCCGTTTCATCTTGAAATGAAGCCTGGATGATGTTTATTAATTTTTAGAATTTTTTTGCATTTATTTTCGAATTTTCTAACTCGGGTCGGGTTCGAACGGATAGGAAGGAAATTTTTTTTGTTCTCTATTTTTCGGCCTGTGCTGACCCGTTTCGTCTTGAAATGTAGCCTGGATGATGATTTTTAATTTTTAGAAGTTTTTTGCATTTATTTTTGAATTTTCTAACTCGGGTCGGGTTTGAACGGATAGTAAGGAAATTTTTTTTCCTCTTTATTTTTTAGCCTGCCTTGACCCGTTTAGTCTTGAAATGAAGCCTGGATGATGTTTTTTAATTTTTAGAATTTTTTTTCATTTATTTTTCAATTTTCTAACCCGGGTCGGGTTCGAACGGATAGATAGGAAATTTTTTTTCTTCTCTATTTTTCGGCCTGTCCTTACCCGTTTCGTCTTGAAATAAAGCCTGGATGATGTTTTTTAATTTTTAGAATTTTTTTCCATTTATTTTTGAATTTTCTAACTCGGGTCGGGTTTCAACGGATAAGAAGGAAATTTTTTTTCCTCTTTATTTTTTAGCCTGCCTTGACCCGTTTAGTCTTGAAATGAAGCCTGGATAATGTTTTTTAATTTTTAGAATTTTTTTGCATTTATTTTTCAATTTCCTAACCCGGGTCGGGTTCGAACGTATAGGAAGGAAATTTTTTTTCGTCTCTATTTTTCAGCCTGCCCTGACCCGTTTCATCTTGAAATGAAGCCTGGATGATGTTTATTAATTTTTAGAATTTTTTTGCATTTATTTTCGAATTTTCTAACTAGGGTCGGGTTCGAACGGATAGGAAGGAAATTTTTTTTGTTCTCTATTTTTCGGCCTGTGCTGACCCGTTTCGTCTTGAAATGAAGCCTGGATGATGATTTTTAATTTTTAGAATTTTTTTGCATTTATTTTTGAATTTTCTAACTCGGGTCGGGTTTGAACGGATAGTAAGGAAATTTTTTTTCCTCTTTATTTTTTAGCCTGCCTTGACCCGTTTAGTCTTGAAATGAAGCCTGGATGATGTTTTTTAATTTTTAGAATTTTTTTGCATTTATTTTTCAATTTTCTAACCCGGGTCGGGTTCGAACGGATAGGAAGGAATTTTTTTTTCTTCTCTATTTTTCAGCCTGTCCAAACCCGTTTCTTCTTGAAATGAAGCCTGGATGATGTTTTTTAATTTTTAGAATTTTTTTGCATTTATTTTTCAATTTTCTAACCCGGGTCGGGTTCGAACGGATAGGAAGGAAATTTTTTTTGTTCTCTATTTTTCGGCCTGTCCTTTCCCGTTTCGTATTGAAATGAAGCCTGGATGATGTTTTTTAATTTTTAGAATTTTTTTTCATTTATTTTCGAATTTTCTAACTCAGGTCGGGTTCGAACGGATAGGAAGGAAATTTTTTTTGTTCTCTATTTTTCGGCCTGTCCTTTCCCGTTTCGTATTGAAATGAAGCCTGGATGATGTTTTTTAATTTTTAGAATTTTTTTGCATTTATTTTTCAATTTTCTAACCCGGGTCGGGTTCGAACGGATAGGAAGGAATTTTTTTTTCTTCTCTATTTTTCAGCCTGTCCAAACCCGTTTCTTCTTGAAATGAAGCCTGGATGATGTTTTTTAATTTTTAGAATTTTTTTGCATTTATTTTCGAATTTTCTAACTCGGGTCGGGTTTGAGCGGATAGGAAGAAAATTTTTTTTCTTCTTTATTTTTCAACCTGTCCAGACCCGTTTAATCTTGAAATGAAGCCTGGATGATGTTTTTAAATTTTTAGAATTTTTTTTCATTTATTTTCGAATTTTCTAACTCGGGTCGGGTTTGAACGGATAGGAAGAAATTTTTTTTCTTCTTTATTTTTCAACCTGTCCAGACCCGTTTAATCCTGAAATGAAGCCTGGCTGATGTTTTTTAATTTTTAGAATTTTTTTTGCATTTGTTTTTCAGTTTTCTACCTCGGGTCGGGTTCGAACGGATCGGAAGGAAATTTTTTTTGTTCTCTATTTTTCGGCCTGTGCTGACCCGTTTCGTCTTGAAATGAAGCCTGGATGATGATTTTAAATTTTTAGAATTTTTTTGCATTTATTTTTGAATTTTCTAACTCGGGTCGGGTTTGAACGGATAGTAAGGAAATTTTTTTTCCTCTCTATTTTTTAGCCTGCCTTGACCCGTTTAGTCTTGAAATGAAGCCTGGATGATGTTTTTTAATTTTTAGAATTTTTTTGCATTTATTTTTCAATTTTCTAACCCGGGTCGGGTTCGAACTGATAGGAAGGAAATTTTTTTTGTTCTCTATTTTTCGGCCTGTCCTTTCCCGTTTCGTATTGAAATGAAGCGTGGATGATGTTTTTTAATTTTTAGAATTTTTTTTCATTTATTTTCGAATTTTCTAACTCGGGTCGGGTTTGAACGGATTGGAAGAAAATTTTTTTCTTCTTTATTTTTCAACCAGTCCAGACCCGTTTAATCTTGAAATGAAGCCTGGATGATGTTTTTTAATTTTTAGAATTTTTTTTTGCTTTTGTTTTTGAATTTTCTAACTTGGGTCGGGTTCGAACGGATAGGAAGGAAATTTTTTTTGTTCTCTATTTTTCGGCCTGTCCTTTCCCGTTTCGTATTGAAATGAAGCCTGGATGATGTTTTTTAATTTTTAGAATTTTTTTGCATTTATTTTTCAATTTTCTAACCCGGGTGGGGTTCGAACGGATAGGAAGGAAATTTTTTTTGTTCTCTATTTTTCGGCCTGTGCTGACCCGTTTCGTCTTGAAATAAAGCCTGGATGATGTTTTTTACTTTTTAGAATTTTTTTGCATTTATTTTTGAATTTTCTAACTCGGGTCGGGTTTGAACGGATAGTAAGGAAATTTTTTTTCCTCTTTATTTTTTAGCCTGCCTTGACCCGTTTACTCTTGAAATGAAGCCTGGATGATGTTTTTTAATTTTTAGAATTTTTTTGCATTTATTTTTCAATTTTCTAACCCGGGTCGGGTTCGAACGGATAGGAAGGAAATTTTTTTTCATCTCTATTTTTCAGCCTGTCCAAACCCGTTTCTTCTTGAAATGAAGCCTGGATGATGTTTTTTAATTTTTAGAATTTTTTTTTGCATTTGTTTTTCAATTTTCTAACTCGGGTCGGGTTCGAACGGATAGGAAGGAAATTTTTTTTGTTCTCTATTTTTCGGCCTGTCCTTTCCCGTTTCGTATTGAAATGAAGCCTGGATGATGTTTTTTAATTTTTAGAATTTTTTTGCATTTATTTTTCAATTTCCTAACCCGGGTCGGGTTCGAACCTATAGGAAGGAAATTTTTTGTCGTCTCTATTTTTCAGCCTGCCCTGACCCGTTTCATCTTGAAATGAAGCCTGGATGATGTTTATTAATTTTTAGAATTTTTTTGCATTTATTTTCGAATTTTCTATCTCGGGTCAAGTTTGAACGGATAGGAAGAAAATTTTTTTTGTTCTCTATTTTTCGGCCTGTCCTTTCCCGTTTCGTATTGAAATGAAGCCTGGATGTTGTTTTTTAATTTTTAGAGTTTTTTTGCATTTATTTTTGAAGTTTCTAACCCGGGTCGGGTTTGAACGGATAGGAAAAAAATTTTTTTTCTTCTTTATTTTTCAACCTGTCCAGACCTGTTTAATCCTGAAATGAAGCCTGGATGATGTTTTTTAATTTTTAGAATTTTTTTGCATTTATTTTTCAATTTTCTAACCCGGGTCGGGTTCGAACGGATAGGAAGGAAATTTTTTTTCTTTTCTATTTTTCAGCCTGTCCAAACCCGTTTCTTCTTGAAATGAAGCCTGGATGATGTTTTTTAATTTTTAGAATTTTTTTGCATTTATTTTCGAATTTTCTAACTCGGGTCGGGTTTGAACGGATAGGAAGAAAATTTTTTTTCTTCTTTATTTTTCAACCTGTCCAGACTCGTTTAATCTTGAAATGAAGCCTGGATGATGTTTTTAAATTTTTAGAATTTTTTTTCATTTATTTTCGAATTTTCTAACTCGGGTCGGGTTTGAACGGATAGGAAGAAAATTTTTTTCTTCTTTATTTTTCAACCTGTCCAGACCCGTTTAATCCTGAAATGAAGCCTGGCTGATGTTTTTTAATTTTTAGAATTTTTTTTGCATTTGTTTTTCAGTTTTCTAACTCGGGTCGGGTTCGAACGGATAGGAAGGAAATTTTTTTTGTTCTCTATTTTTCGGCCTGTGCTGACCCGTTTCGTCTTGAAATGAAGCCTGGATGATGATTTTTAATTTTTAGAATTTTTTTGCATTTATTTTTGAATTTTCTAACTCGGGTCGGGTTTGAACGGATAGTATGGAAATTTTTTTTCCTCTTTATTTTTTAGCCTGCCTTGACCCGTTTAGTCTTGAAATGAAGCCTGGATGATGTTTTTTAATTTTTAGAATTTTTTTGCATTTATTTTTCAATTTTCTAACCCGGGTCGGGTTCAAACGGATAGGAAGGAAAGTTTTTTTGTTCTCTATTTTTCGGCCTGTGCTGACCCGTTTCGTCTTGAAATAAAGCCTGGATGATGTTTTTTAATTTTTAGAATTTTTTTGCATTTATTTTTGAATTTTCTAACTCGGGTCGGGTTTGAACGGATAGTAAGGAAATTTTTTTTCCTCATTATTTTTTAGCCTGCCTTGACCCGTTTACTCTTGAAATGAAGCCTGGATGATGTTTTTTAATTTTTAGAATTTTTTTGCATTTATTTTTCAATTTTCTAACCCGGGTCGGGTTCGAACGGATAGGAAGGAAATTTTTTTTCTTCTCTATTTTTCAGCCCGTCCAAACCCGTTTCTTCTTGAAATGAAGCCTGGATGATGTTTTTTAATTTTTAGAATTTTTTTTGCATTTGTTTTTGAATTTTCTAACTCGGGTCGGGTTCGAACGGATAGGATGGAAATTTTTTTTGTTCTCTATTTTTCGGCCTGTCCTTTCCCGTTTCGTATTGAAATGAAGCCTGGATGATGTTTTTTAATTTTTAGAATTTTTTTGCATTTATTTTTCAATTTCCTAACCCGGGTCGGGTTCGAACGTATAGGAAGGAAATTTTTTTTCGTCTCTATTTTTCAGCCTGCCCTGACCCGTTTCATCTTGAAATGAAGCCTGGATGATGTTTATTAATTTTTAGAATTTTTTTGCATTTATTTTCGAATTTTCTAACTCGGGTCGGGTTTGAACGGATAGGAAGAAAATTTTTTTTGTTCTCTATTTTTCGGCCTGTCCTTTCCCGTTTCGTATTGAAATGAAGCCTGGATGTTGTTTTTTAATTTTTAGAGTTTTTTTGCATTTATTTTTGAAGTTTCTAACCCGGGTCGGGTTTGAACGAATAGGAAGAAAATTTTTTTCTTCTTTATTTTTCAACCTGTCCAGACCCGTTTATTCCTGAAATGAAGCCTGGCTGATGTTTTTTAATTTTTAGAATTTTTTTTGCATTTGTTTTTCAGTTTTCTAACTCGGGTCGGGTTCGAACGGATAGGAAGGAAATTATTTTTGTCCTCTATTTTTCGGCCTGTGCTGACCCGTTTCGTCTTGAAATGAAGCCTGGATGATGATTTTTAATTTTTAGAATTTTTTTGCATTTATTTTTGAATTTTCTAACTCGGGTCGGGTTTGAACGGATAGTAAGGAAATTTTTATTCCTCTTTATTTTTTAGCCTGCCTTGACCCGTTTAGTCTTGAAATGAAGCCTGGATGATGTTTTTTAATTTTTAGAATTTTTTTGCATTTATTTTTCAATTTTCTAACCCGGGTCGGGTTCGAACGGATAGGAAGGAAATTTTTTTTGTTCTCTATTTTTCGGCCTGTCCTTTCCCGTTTCGTATTGAAATGAAGCCTGGATGATGTTTTTTAATTTTTAGAATTTTTTTTCATTTATTTTCGAATTTTCTAACTCGGGTCGGGTTTGAACGGATTGGAAGAAAATTTTTTTCTTCTTTATTTTTCAACCTGTCCAGACCCGTTTAATCTTGAAATGAAGCCTGGATGATGTTTTTTAATTTTTAGAATTTTTTTTTGCATTTGTTTTTGAATTTTCTAACTCGGGTCGGGTTCGAACGGATAGGAAGGAAATTTTTTTTGTTCTCTATTTTTCGGCCTGTCCTTTCCCGTTTCGTATTGAAATGAAGCCTGGATGATGTTTTTTAATTTTTAGAATTTTTTTGCATTTATTTTTCAATTTCCTAACCCGGGTCGGGTTCGAACCTATAGGAAGGAAATTTTTTGTCGTCTCTATTTTTCAGCCTGCCCTGACCCGTTTCATCTTGAAATGAAGCCTGGATGATGTTTATTAATTTTTAGAATTTTTTTGCATTTATTTTCGAATTTTCTATCTCGGGTCAAGTTTGAACGGATAGGAAGAAAATTTTTTTTGTTCTCTATTTTTCGGCCTGTCCTTTCCCGTTTCGTATTGAAATGAAGCCTGGATGTTGTTTTTTAATTTTTAGAGTTTTTTTGCATTTATTTTTGAAGTTTCTAACCCGGGTCGGGTTTGAACGGATAGGAACAAAATTTTTTTTCTTCTTTATTTTTCAACCTGTCCAGACCTGTTTAATCCTGAAATGAAGCCTGGATGATGTTTTTTAATTTTTAGAATTTTTTTGCATTTATTTTTCAATTTTCTAACCCGGGTCGGGTTCGAACGGATAGGAAGGAAATTTTTTTTCTTTTCTATTTTTCAGCCTGTCCAAACCCGTTTCTTCTTGAAATGAAGCCTGGATGATGTTTTTTAATTTTTAGAATTTTTTTGCATTTATTTTCGAATTTTCTAACTCGGGTCGGGTTTGAACGGATAGGAAGAAAATTTTTTTTCTTCTTTATTTTTCAACCTGTCCAGACCCGTTTAATCTTGAAATGAAGCCTGGATGATGTTTTTAAATTTTTAGAATTTTTTTTCATTTATTTTCGAATTTTCTAACTCGGGTCGGGTTTGAACGGATAGGAAGAAAATTTTTTTCTTCTTTATTTTTCAACCTGTCCAGACCCGTTTAATCCTGAAATGAAGCCTGGCTGATGTTTTTTAATTTTTAGAATTTTTTTTGCATTTGTTTTTCAGTTTTCTAACTCGGGTCGGGTTCGAACGGATAGGAAGGAAATTTTTTTTGTTCTCTATTTTTCGGCCTGTGCTGACCCGTTTCGTCTTGAAATGAAGCCTGGATGATGATTTTTAATTTTTAGAATTTTTTTGCATTTATTTTTGAATTTTCTAACTCGGGTCGGGTTTGAACGGATAGTATGGAAATTTTTTTTCCTCTTTATTTTTTAGCCTGCCTTGACCCGTTTAGTCTTGAAATGAAGCCTGGATGATGTTTTTTAATTTTTAGAATTTTTTTGCATTTATTTTTCAATTTTCTAACCCGGGTCGGGTTCGAACGGATAGGAAGGAAAGTTTTTTTGTTCTCTATTTTTCGGCCTGTGCTGACCCGTTTCGTCTTGAAATAAAGCCTGGATGATGTTTTTTAATTTTTAGAATTTTTTTGCATTTATTTTTGAATTTTCTAACTCGGGTCGGGTTTGAACGGATAGTAAGGAAATTTTTTTTCCTCATTATTTTTTAGCCTGCCTTGACCCGTTTACTCTTGAAATGAAGCCTGGATGATGTTTTTTAATTTTTAGAATTTTTTTGCATTTATTTTTCAATTTTCTAACCCGGGTCGGGTTCGAACGGATAGGAAGGAAATTTTTTTTCTTCTCTATTTTTCAGCCCGTCCAAACCCGTTTCTTCTTGAAATGAAGCCTGGATGATGTTTTTTAATTTTTAGAATTTTTTTTGCATTTGTTTTTGAATTTTCTAACTCGGGTCGGGTTCGAACGGATAGGAAGGAAATTTTTTTTGTTCTCTATTTTTCGGCCTGTCCTTTCCCGTTTCGTATTGAAATGAAGCCTGGATGATGTTTTTTAATTTTTAGAATTTTTTTGCATTTATTTTTCAATTTCCTAACCCGGGTCGGGTTCGAACGTATAGGAAGGAAATTTTTTTTCGTCTCTATTTTTCAGCCTGCCCTGACCCGTTTCATCTTGAAATGAAGCCTGGATGATGTTTATTAATTTTTAGAATTTTTTTGCATTTATTTTCGAATTTTCTAACTCGGGTCGGGTTTGAACGGATAGGAAGAAAATTTTTTTTGTTCTCTATTTTTCGGCCTGTCCTTTCCCGTTTCGTATTGAAATGAAGCCTGGATGTTGTTTTTTAATTTTTAGAGTTTTTTTGCATTTATTTTTGAAGTTTCTAACCCGGTTCGGGTTTGAACGAATAGGAAGAAAATTTTTTTCTTCTTTATTTTTCAACCTGTCCAGACCCGTTTAATCCTGAAATGAAGCCTGGCTGATGTTTTTTAATTTTTAGAATTTTTTTTGCATTTGTTTTTCAGTTTTCTAACTCGGGTCGGGTTCGAACGGATAGGAAGGAAATTATTTTTGTCCTCTATTTTTCGGCCTGTGCTGACCCGTTTCGTCTTGAAATGAAGCCTGGATGATGATTTTTAATTTTTAGAATTTTTTTGCATTTATTTTTGAATTTTCTAACTCGGGTCGGGTTTGAACGGATAGTAAGGAAATTTTTATTCCTCTTTATTTTTTAGCCTGCCTTGACCCGTTTAGTCTTGAAATGAAGCCTGGATGATGTTTTTAAATTTTTAGAATTTTTTTGCATTTATTTTTCAATTTTCTAACCCGGGTCGGGTTCGAACGGATAGGAAGGAAATTTTTTTTGTTCTCTATTTTTCGGCCTGTCCTTTCCCGTTTCGTATTGAAATGAAGCCTGGATGATGTTTTTTAATTTTTAGAATTTTTTTTCATTTATTTTCGAATTTTCTAACTCGGGTCGGGTTTGAACGGATTGGAAGAAAATTTTTTTCTTCTTTATTTTTCAACCTGTCCAGACCCGTTTAATCTTGAAATGAAGCCTGGATGATGTTTTTTAATTTTTAGAATTTTTTTTTGCATTTGTTTTTGAATTTTCTAACTCGGGTCGGGTTCGAACGGATAGGAAGGAAATTTTTTTTGTTCTCTATTTTTCGGCCTGTCCTTTCCCGTTTCGTATTGAAATGAAGCCTGGATGATGTTTTTTAATTTTTAGAATTTTTTTGCATTTATTTTTCAATTTCCTAACCCGGGTCGGGTTCGAACCTATAGGAAGGAAATTTTTTGTCGTCTCTATTTTTCAGCCTGCCCTGACCCGTTTCCTCTTGAAATGAAGCCTGGATGATGTTTATTAATTTTTAGAATTTTTTTGCATTTATTTTCGAATTTTCTATCTCGGGTCAAGTTTGAACGGATAGGAAGAAAATTTTTTTTGTTCTCTATTTTTCGGCCTGTCCTTTCCCGTTTCGTATTGAAATGAAGCCTGGATGTTGTTTTTTAATTTTTAGAGTTTTTTTGCATTTATTTTTGAAGTTTCTAACCCGGGTCGGGTTTGAACGGATAGGAACAAAATTTTTTTTCTTCTTTATTTTTCAACCTGTCCAGACCTGTTTAATCCTGAAATGAAGCCTGGATGATGTTTTTTAATTTTTAGAATTTTTTTGCATTTATTTTTCAATTTTCTAACCCGGGTCGGGTTCGAACGGATAGGAAGGAAATTTTTTTTCTTTTCTATTTTTCAGCCTGTCCAAACCCGTTTCTTCTTGAAATGAAGCCTGGATGATGTTTTTTAATTTTTAGAATTTTTTTGCATTTATTTTCGAATTTTCTAACTCGGGTCGGGTTTGAACGGATAGGAAGAAAATTTTTTTTCTTCTTTATTTTTCAACCTGTCCAGACCCGTTTAATCTTGAAATGAAGCCTGGATGATGTTTTTAAATTTTTAGAATTTTTTTTCATTTATTTTCGAATTTTCTAACTCGGGTCGGGTTTGAACGGATAGGAAGAAAATTTTTTTCTTCTTTATTTTTCAACCTGTCCAGACCCGTTTAATCCTGAAATGAAGCCTGGCTGATGTTTTTTAATTTTTAGAATTTTTTTTGCATTTGTTTTTCAGTTTTCTAACTCGGGTCGGGTTCGAACGGATAGGAAGGAAATTTTTTTTGTTCTCTATTTTTCGGCCTGTGCTGACCCGTTTCGTCTTGAAATGAAGCCTGGATGATGATTTTTAATTTTTAGAATTTTTTTGCATTTATTTTTGAATTTTCTAACTCGGGTCGGGTTTGAACGGATAGTATGGAAATTTTTTTTCCTCTTTATTTTTTAGCCTGCCTTGACCCGTTTAGTCTTGAAATGAAGCCTGGATGATGTTTTTTAATTTTTAGAATTTTTTTGCATTTATTTTTCAATTTTCTAACCCGGGTCGGGTTCGAACGGATAGGAAGGAAAGTTTTTTTGTTATCTATTTTTCGGCCTGTGCTGACCCGTTTCGTCTTGAAATAAAGCCTGGATGATGTTTTTTAATTTTTAGAATTTTTTTGCATTTATTTTTGAATTTTCTAACTCGGGTCGGGTTTGAACGGATAGTAAGGAAATTTTTTTTCCTCATTATTTTTTAGCCTGCCTTGACCCGTTTACTCTTGAAATGAAGCCTGGATGATGTTTTTTAATTTTTAGAATTTTTTTGCATTTATTTTTCAATTTTCTAACCCGGGTCGGGTTCGAACGGATAGGAAGGAAATTTTTTTTCTTCTCTATTTTTCAGCCCGTCCAAACCCGTTTCTTCTTGAAATGAAGCCTGGATGATGTTTTTTAATTTTTAGAATTTTTTTTGCATTTGTTTTTGAATTTTCTAACTCGGGTCGGGTTCGAACGGATAGGAAGGAAATTTTTTTTGTTCTCTATTTTTCGGCCTGTCCTTTCCCGTTTCGTATTGAAATGAAGCCTGGATGATGTTTTTTAATTTTTAGAATTTTTTTGCATTTATTTTTCAATTTCCTAACCCGGGTCGGGTTCGAACGTATAGGAAGGAAATTTTTTTTCGTCTCTATTTTTCAGCCTGCCCTGACCCGTTTCATCTTGAAATGAAGCCTGGATGATGTTTATTAATTTTTAGAATTTTTTTGCATTTATTTTCGAATTTTCTAACTCGGGTCGGGTTTGAACGGATAGGAAGAAAATTTTTTTTGTTCTCTATTTTTCGGCCTGTCCTTTCCCGTTTCGTATTGAAATGAAGCCTGGATGTTGTTTTTTAATTTTTAGAGTTTTTTTGCATTTATTTTTGAAGTTTCTAACCCGGGTCGGGTTTGAACGAATAGGAAGAAAATTTTTTTCTTCTTTATTTTTCAACCTGTCCAGACCCGTTTAATCCTGAAATGAAGCCTGGCTGATGTTTTTTAATTTTTAGAATTTTTTTTGCATTTGTTTTTCAGTTTT
This sequence comes from Quercus robur, assembly GCF_932294415.1. Lineage (NCBI taxonomy): Eukaryota > Viridiplantae > Streptophyta > Magnoliopsida > Fagales > Fagaceae > Quercus > Quercus robur. Next base: position 33,513,208 of record NC_065544.1, read on the forward strand.
CTAACTCGGGTCGGGTTCGAACGGATAGGAAGGAAATTATTTTTGTCCTCTATTTTTCGGCCTGTGCTGACCCGTTTCGTCTTGAAATGAAGCCTGGATGATGATTTTTAATTTTTAGAATTTTTTTGCATTTATTTTTGAATTTTCTAACTCGGGTCGGGTTTGAACGGATAGTAAGGAAATTTTTATTCCTCTTTATTTTTTAGCCTGCCTTGACCCGTTTAGTCTTGAAATGAAGCCTGGATGATGTTTTTTAATTTTTAGAATTTTTTTGCATTTATTTTTCAATTTTCTAACCCGGGTCGGGTTCGAACGGATAGGAAGGAAATTTTTTTTGTTCTCTATTTTTCGGCCTGTCCTTTCCCGTTTCGTATTGAAATGAAGCCTGGATGATGTTTTTTAATTTTTAGAATTTTTTTTCATTTATTTTCGAATTTTCTAACTCGGGTCGGGTTTGAATGGATTGGAAGAAAATTTTTTTCTTCTTTATTTTTCAACCTGTCCAGACCCGTTTAATCTTGAAATGAAGCCTGGATGATGTTTTTTAATTTTTAGAATTTTTTTTTGCATTTGTTTTTGAATTTTCTAACTCGGGTCGGGTTCGAACGGATAGGAAGGAAATTTTTTTTGTTCTCTATTTTTCGGCCTGTCCTTTCCCGTTTCGTATTGAAATGAAGCCTGGATGATGTTTTTTAATTTTTAGAATTTTTTTGCATTTATTTTTCAATTTTCTAACCTGGGTCGGGTTCGAATGGATAGGAAGGAAATTTTTTTTGTTCTCTATTTTTCGGCCTGTGCTGACCTGTTTCGTCTTGAAATAAAGCCTGGATGATGTTTTTTAATTTTTAGAATTTTTTTGCATTTATTTTTGAATTTTCTAACTCGGGTCGGGTTTGAACGGATAGTAAGGAAATTTTTTTTCCTCTTTATTTTTTAGCCTGCCTTGACCCGTTTAGTCTTGAAATGAAGCCTGGATGATGTTTTTTAATTTTTAGAATTTTTTTGCATTTATTTTTCAATTTTCTAACCCGGGTCGGGTTCGAACGGATAGGAAGAAAATTTTTTTTCTTCTCTATTTTTCAGCCTGTCCAAACCCGTTTCTTCTTGAAATGAAGCCTGGATGATGTTTTTTAATTTTTAGAATTTTTTGGCATTTATTTTCGAATTTTCTAACTCGGGTCGGGTTTGAACGGATAGGAAGAAAATTTTTTTCTTCTTTATTTTTCAACCTGTCCAGACCCGTTTAATCCTGAAATGAAGCCTGGCTGATGTTTTTTAATTTTTAGAATTTTTTTTGCATTTGTTTTTCAGTTTTCTAACTCGGGTCGGGTTCGAACGGATAGGAAGGAAATTATTTTTGTTCTCTATTTTTCGGCCTGTGCTGACCCGTTTCGTCTTGAAATGAAGCCTGGATGATGATTTTTAATTTTTAGAATTTTTTTGCATTTATTTTTGAATTTTCTAACTCGGGTCGGGTTTGAACAGATAGTAAGGAAATTTTTATTCCTCTTTATTTTTTAGCCTGCCTTGACCCGTTTAGTCTTGAAATGAAGCCTGGATGATGTTTTTTAATTTTTAGAATTTTTTTGCATTTATTTTTCAATTTTCTAACCCGGGTCGGGTTCGAATGGATAGGAAGGAAATTTTTTTTGTTCTCTATTTTTCGGCCTGTCCTTTCCCGTTTTGTATTGAAATGAAGCCTGGATGATGTTTTTTAATTTTTAGAATTTTTTTTCATTTATTTTCGAATTTTCTAACTCGGGTCGGGTTTGAACGGATTGGAAGAAAATTTTTTTCTTCTTTATTTTTCAACCTGTCCAGACCCGTTTAATCTTGAAATGAAGCCTGGATGATGTATTTTAATTTTTAGAATTTTTTTTTGCATTTGTTTTTGAATTTTCTAACTCGGGTCGGGTTCGAACGGATAGGAAGGAAATTTTTTTTGTTCTCTATTTTTCGGCCTGTCCTTTCCCGTTTCGTATTGAAATGAAGCCTGGATGATGTTTTTTAATTTTTAGAATTTTTTTGCATTTATTTTTCAATTTTCTAACCTGGGTCGGGTTCGAATGGATAGGAAGGAAATTTTTTTTGTTCTCTATTTTTCGGCTTGTGCTGACCTGTTTCGTCTTGAAATAAAGCCTGGATGATGTTTTTTAATTTTTAGAATTTTTTTGCATTTATTTTTGAATTTTCTAACTCGGGTCGGGTTTGAACGGATAGTAAGGAAATTTTTTTTCCTCTTTATTTTTTAGCCTGCCTTGACCCGTTTAGTCTTGAAATGAAGCCTGGATGATGTTTTTTAATTTTTAGAATTTTTTTGCATTTATTTTTCAATTTTCTAACCCGGGTCGGGTTCGAACGGATAGGAAGAAAATTTTTTTTCTTCTCTATTTTTCAGCCTGTCCAAACCCGTTTCTTCTTGAAATGAAGCCTGGATGATGTTTTTTAATTTTTAGAATCATTTTTTGCATTTGTTTTTGAATTTTTAACTCGGGTCGGGTTCGAACGGATAGGAAGGAAATTTTTTTTGTTCTCTATTTTTCGGCCTGTCCTTTCCCGTTTCGTATTGAAATGAAGCCTGGATGATGTTTTTTAATTTTTAGAATTTTTTTGCATTTATTTTTCAATTTCCTAACCCGGGTTGGGTTCGAACGTATAGGAAGGAAATTTTTTTTCGTCTCTATTTTTCAGCCTGCCCTGACCCGTTTCATCTTGAAATGAAGCCTGGATGATGTTTATTAATTTTTAGAATTTTTTGGCATTTATTTTCGAATTTTCTAACTCGGGTCGGGTTTGAACGGATAGGAAGAAAATTTTTTTCTTCTTTATTTTTCAACCTGTCCAGACCCGTTTAATCCCGAAATGAAGCCTGGCTGATGTTTTTTAATTTTTAGAATTTTTTTTGCATTTGTTTTTCAGTTTTCTAACTCGGGTCGGGTTCGAACGGATAGGAAGGAAATTATTTTTGTTCTCTATTTTTCGGCCTGTGCTGACCCGTTTCGTCTTGAAATGAAGCCTGGATGATGATTTTTAATTTTTAGAATTTTTTTGCATTTATTTTTGAATTTTCTAACTCGGGTCGGGTTCGAACGGATAGGAAGGAAATTTTTTTTGTTCTCTATTTTTCGGCCTGTCCTTTCCCGTTTCGTATTGAAATGAAGCCTGGATGATGTTTTTTAATTTTTAGAATTTTTTTGCATTTATTTTTCTTTTTTCTAACCTGGGTCGGGTTCGAACGGATAGGAAGGAAATTTTTTTTGTTCTCTATTTTTCGGCCTGTGCTGACCTGTTTCGTCTTGAAATAAAGCCTGGATGATGTTTTTTAATTTTTAGAATTTTTTTGCATTTATTTTTGAATTTTCTAACTCGGGTCGGGTTTGAACGGATAGTAAGGAAATTTTTTTTCCTCTTTATTTTTTAGCCTGCCTTGACCCGTTTAGTCTTGAAATGAAGCCGGAATGATGTTTTTTAATTTTTAGAATTTTTTTGCATTTATTTTTCAATTTTCTAACCCGGGTCGGGTTCGAACGGATAGGAAGGAAATTTTTTTTCTTCTCTATTTTTCAGCCTGTCCAAACCCGTTTCTTCTTGAAATGAAGCCTGGATGATGTTTTTTAATTTTTAGAATTTTTTTTTGCATTTGTTTTTGAATTTTCTAACTCGGGTCGGGTTCGAACGGATAGGAAGGAAATTTTTTTTGTTCTCTATTTTTCGGCCTGTCCTTTCCCGTTTCGTATTGAAATGAAGCCTGGATGATGTTTTTTAATTTTTAGAATTTTTTTGCATTTATTTTTCAATTTCCTAACCCGGGTCGGGTTCGAACGTATAGGAAGGAAATTTTTTTCGTCTCTATTTTTCAGCCTGCCCTGACCCGTTTCATCTTGAAATGAAGCCTGGATGATGTTTATTAATTTTTAGAATTTTTTTGCATTTATTTTCGAAGTTTCTAACCCGGGTCGGGTTTGAACGGATAGGAAGAAAATTTTTTTTCTTCTTTATTTTTCAACCTGTCCAGACCTGTTTAATCCTGAAATGAAGCCTGGATGATGTTTTTTAATTTTTAGAATTTTTTTGCATTTATTTTTCAATTTTCTAACCCGGGTCGGGTTCGAACGGATTGGAAGGAAATTTTTTTTCTTCTCTATTTTTCAGCCTGTCCAAACCCGTTTCTTCTTGAAATGAAGCCTGGATGATGTTTTTTAATTTTTAGAATTTTTTGGCATTTATTTTCGAATTTTCTAACTCGGGTCGGGTTTGAACGGATAGGAAGAAAATTTTTTTCTTCTTTATTTTTCAACCTGTCCAGACCCGTTTAATCCTGAAATGAAGCCTGGCTGATGTTTTTTAATTTTTAGAATTTTTTTTGCATTTGTTTTTCAGTTTTCTAACTCGGGTCGGGTTCGAACGGATAGGAAGGAAATTATTTTTGTTCTCTATTTTTCGGCCTGTGCTGACCCGTTTCGTCTTGAAATGAAGCCTGGATGATGATTTTTAATTTTTAGAATTTTTTTGCATTTATTTTTGAATTTTCTAACTCGGGTCGGGTTTGAACGGATAGTAAGGAAATTTTTTTTCCTCTTTATTTTTTAGCCTGCCTTGACCCGTTTAGTCTTGAAATGAAGCCTGGATGATGTTTTTTAATTTTTAGAATTTTTTTGCATTTATTTTTCAATTTTCTAACCCGGGTCGGGTTCGAACGGATAGGAAGGAAATTTTTTTTGTTCTCTATTTTTCGGCCTGTCCTTTCCCGTTTCGTATTGAAATGAAGCCTGGATGATGTTTTTTAATTTTTAGAATTTTTTTTCATTTATTTTCGAATTTTCTAACTCGGGTCGGGTTTGAACGGATTGGAAGAAAATTTTTTTCTTCTTTATTTTTCAACCTGTCCAGACCCGTTTAATCTTGAAATGAAGCCTGGATGATGTTTTTTAATTTTTAGAACTTTTTTTTGCATTTGTTTTTGAATTTTCTAACTCGGGTCGGGTTCGAACGGATAGGAAGGAAATTTTTTTTGTTCTCTATTTTTTGGCCTGTCCTTTCCCGTTTCGTATTGAAATGAAGCCTGGATGATGTTTTTTAATTTTTAGAATTTTTTTGCATTTATTTTTCAATTTTCTAACCTGGGTCGGGTTCGAACGGATAGGAAGGAAATTTTTTTTGTTCTCTATTTTTCGGCCTGTGCTGACCTGTTTCGTCTTGAAATAAAGCCTGGATGATGTTTTTTAATTTTTAGAATTTTTTTGCATTTATTTTTGAATTTTCTAACTCGGGTCGGGTTTGAACGGATAGTAAGGAAATTTTTTTTCCTCTTTATTTTTTAGCCTGCCTTGACCCGTTTAGTCTTGAAATGAAGCCTGGATGATGTTTTTTAATTTTTAGAATTTTTTTGCATTTATTTTTCAATTTTCTAACCCGGGTCGGGTTCGAACGGATAGGAAGGAAATTTTTTTTCTTCTCTATTTTTCAGCCTGTCCAAACCCGTTTCTTCTTGAAATGAAGCCTGGATGATGTTTTTTAATTTTTAGAATTTTTTTTTGCATTTGTTTTTGAATTTTCTAACTCGGGTCGGGTTCGAACGGATAGGAAGGAAATTATTTTTGTTCTCTATTTTTCGGCCTGTCCTTTCCCGTTTCGTATTGAAATGAAGCCTGGATGATGTTTTTTAATTTTTAGAATTTTTTTGCATTTATTTTTCAATTTCCTAACCCGGGTCGGGTTCGAACGTATAGGAAGGAAAGTTTTTTTCGTCTCTATTTTTCAGCCTGCCCTGACCCGTTTCATCTTGAAATGAAGCCTGGATGATGTTTATTAATTTTTAGAATTTTTTTGCATTTATTTTCGAATTTTCTAACTCGGGTCGGGTTTGAACGGATAGGAAGAAAATTTTTTTTGTTCTCTATTTTTCGGCCTGTCCTTTCCCGTTTCGTATTGAAATGAAGCCTGGATGTTGTTTTTTAATTTTTAGAGTTTTTTTGCATTTATTTTTGAAGTTTCTAACCCGGGTCGGGTTTGAACGGATAGGAAGAAAATTTTTTTTCTTCTTTATTTTTCAACCTGTCCAGACCTGTTTAATCCTGAAATGAAGCCTGGATGATGTTTTTTAATTTTTAGAATTTTTTTACATTTATTTTTCAATTTTCTAACCCGGGTCGGGTTCGAACGGATTGGAAGGAAATTTTTTTTCTTCTCTATTTTTCAGCCTGTCCAAACCCGTTTCTTCTTGAAATGAAGCCTGGATGATGTTTTTTAATTTTTAGAATTTTTTGGCATTTATTTTTGAATTTTCTAACTCGGGTCGGGTTTGAACGGATAGGAAGAAAATTTTTTTTGTTCTCTATTTTTCGGCCTGTCCTTTCCCGTTTCGTATTGAAATGAAGCCTGGATGTTGTTTTTTAATTTTTAGAGTTTTTTTGCATTTATTTTTGAAGTTTCTAACCCGGGTCGGGTTTGAACGGATAGGAAGAAAATTTTTTTCTTCTTTATTTTTCAACCTGTCCAGACCCGTTTAATCCTGAAATGAAGCCTGGCTGATGTTTTTTAATTTTTAGAATTTTTTTTGCATTTGTTTTTCAGTTTTCTAACTCGGGTCGGGTTCGAACGGATAGGAAGGAAATTATTTTTGTTCTCTATTTTTCGGCCTGTGCTGACCCGTTTCGTCTTGAAATGAAGCCTGGATGATGATTTTTAATTTTTAGAATTTTTTTGCATTTATTTTTGAATTTTCTAACTCGGGTCGGGTTTGAACGGATAGTAAGGAAATTTTTTTTCCTCTTTATTTTTTAGCCTGCCTTGACCCGTTTAGTCTTGAAATGAAGCCTGGATGATGTTTTTTAATTTTTAGAATTTTTTTGCATTTATTTTTCAATTTTCTAATCCGGGTCGGGTTCGAACGGATAGGAAGGAAATTTTTTTTGTTCTCTATTTTTCGGCCTGTCCTTTCCCGTTTCGTATTGAAATGAAGCCTGGATGATGTTTTTTAATTTTTAGAATTTTTTTTCATTTATTTTCGAATTTTCTAACTCGGGTCGGGTTTGAACGGATAGGAAGAAAATTTTTTTCTTCTTTATTTTTCAACCTGTCCAGACCTGTTTAATCCTGAAATGAAGCCTGGCTGATGTTTTTTAATTTTTAGAATTTTTTTGCATTTATTTTTCAATTTTCTAACCCGGGTCGGGTTCGAACGGATAGGAAGGAAATTTTTTTTCTTCTCTATTTTTCAGCCTGTCCAAACCCGTTTCTTCTTGAAATGAAGCCTGGATGATGTTTTTTAATTTTTAGAATTTTTTTGCATTTATTTTCGAATTTTCTAACTCGGGTCGGGTTTGAACGGATAGGAAGAAAATTTTTTTTCTTCTTTATTTTTCAACCTGTCCAGACCCGTTTAATCTTGAAATGAAGCCTGGATGATGTTTTTAAATTTTTAGAATTTTTTTTCATTTATTTTCGAATGTTCTAACTCGAGTCGGGTTTGAACGGATAGGAAGAAAATTTTTTTCTTCTTTATTTTTCAACCTGTCCAGACCCGTTTAATCCTGAAATGAAGCCTGGCTGATATTTTTTAATTTTTAGAATTTTTTTTGCATTTGTTTTTCAGTTTTCTAACCCGGGTCGGGTTCGAACGGATAGGAAGGAAATTTTTTTTGTTCTCTATTTTTCGGCCTGTGCTGACCCGTTTCGTCTTGAAATGAAGCCTGGATGATGATTTTTAATTTTTAGAATTTTTTTGCATTTATTTTTGAATTTTCTAACTCGGGTCGGGTTTGAACGGATAGTAAGGAAATTTTTTTTCCTCTTTATTTTTTAGCCTGCCTTGACCCGTTTAGTCTTGATATGAAGCCTGGATGATGTTTTTTAATTTTTAGAATTTTTTTGCATTTATTTTTCAATTTTCTAACCCGGGTCGGGTTCGAACGGATAGGAAGGAAATTTTTTTTGTTCTCTATTTTTCGGCCTGTCCTTTCCCGTTTCGTATTGAAATGAAGCCTGGATGATGTTTTTTAATTTTTAGAATTTTTTTTCATTTATTTTCGAATTTTCTAACTCGGGTCGGGTTTGAACGGATTGGAAGAAATTTTTTTTCTTCTTTATTTTTCAACCTGTCCAGACCCGTTTAATCTTGAAATGAAGCCTGGATGATGTTTTTTAATTTTTAGAATTTTTTTTTGCATTTGTTTTTGAATTTTCTAACTCGGGTCGGGTTCGAACGGATAGTAAGGAAATTTTTTTTGTTCTCTATTTTACGGCCTGTCCTTTCCCGTTTCGTATTGAAATGAAGCCTGGATGATGTTTTTTAATTTTTAGAATTTTTTTGCATTTATTTTTCAATTTTCTAACCCGCGTCGGGTTCGAACGGATAGGAAGGAAATTTTTTTTGTTCTCTATTTTTCGGCCTGTGCTGACCCGTTTCGTCTTGAAATAAAGCCTGGATGATGTTTTTTAATTTTTAGAATTTTTTTGCATTTATTTTTGAATTTTCTAACTCGGGTCGGGTTTGAACGGATAGTAAGGAAATTTTTTTTCCTCTTTATTTTTTAGCCTGCCTTGACCCGTTTACTCTTGAAATGAAGCCTGGATGATGTTTTTTAATTTTTAGAATTTTTTTGCATTTATTTTTCAATTTTCTAACCCGGGTCGGGTTCGAACGGATAGGAAGGAAATTTTTTTTCTTCTCTATTTTTCAGCCTGTCCAAACCCGTTTCTTCTTGAAATGAAGCCTGGATGATGTTTTTTAATTTTTAGAATTTGTTTTTGCATTTGTTTTTGAATTTTCTAACTCGGGTCGGGTTCGAACGGATAGGAAGGAAATTTTTTTTGTTCTCTATTTTTCGGCCTGTCCTTTCCCGTTTCGTATTGAAATGAAGCCTGGATGATGTTTTTTAATTTTTAGAATTTTTTTGCATTTATTTTTTCAATTTCCTAACCCGGGTCGGGTTCGAACGTATAGGAAGGAAATTTTTTTTCGTCTCTATTTTTCAGCCTGCCCTGACCCGTTTCATCTTGAAATGAAGCCTGGATGATGTTTATTAATTTTTAGAATTTTTTTGCATTTATTTTCGAATTTTCTAACTCGGGTCGGGTTTGAACGGATAGGAAGAAAATTTTTTTTGTTCTATATTTTTCGGCCTGTCCTTTCCCGTTTCGTATTGAAATGAATCCTGGATGTTGTTTTTTAATTTTTAGAGTTTTTTTGCATTTATTTTTGAAGTTTCTAACCCGGGTCGGGTTTGAACGGATAGGAAGAAAATTTTTTTTCTTCTTTATTTTTCAACCTGTCCAGACCTGTTTAATCCTGAAATGAAGCCTGGATGATGTTTTTTAATTTTTAGAATTTTTTTGCATTTATTTTTCAATTTTCTAACCCGGGTCGGGTTCGAATGGATAGGAAGGAAATTTTTTTTCTTCTCTATTTTTCAGCCTGTCCAAACCCGTTTCTTCTTGAAATGAAGCCTGGATGATGTTTTTTTTTAATTTTAGAATTTTTTGGCATTTATTTTCGAATTTTCTAACTCGGGTCGGGTTTGAACGGATAGGAAGAAAATTTTTTTCTTCTTTATTTTTCAGCCTGTCCAGACCCGTTTAATCCTGAAATGAAGCCTGGCTGATGTTTTTTAATTTTTAGAATTTTTTTTGCATTTGTTTTTCAGTTTTCTAACTCGGGTCGGGTTCGAACGGATAGGAAGGAAATTATTTTTGTTCTCTATTTTTCAGCCTGTCCTTTCCCGTTTCGTATTGAAATGAAGCCTGGATGATGTTTTTTAATTTTTAGAATTTTTTTTCATTTATTTTCGAATTTTCTAACTCGGGTCGGGTTTGAACGGATTGGAAGAAAATTTTTTTCTTCTTTATTTTTCAACCTGTCCAGACCCGTTTAATCTTGAAATGAAGCCTGGATGATGTTTTTTAATTTTTAGAATTTTTTTTTGCATTTGTTTTTGAATTTTCTAACTCGGGTCGGGTTCGAACGGATAGGAAGGAAATTTTTTTGTTCTCTATTTTTTGGCCTGTCCTTTCCCGTTTCGTATTGAAATGAAGCCTGGATGATGTTTTTTAATTTTTAGAATTTTTTTGCATTTATTTTTCAATTTTCTAACCCGGGTCGGGTTCGAACGGATAGGAAGGAAATTTTTTTTGTTCTCTATTTTTCGGCCTGTGCTGACCCGTTTCGTCTTGAAATAAAGCCTGGATGATGTTTTTTAATTTTTAGAATTTTTTTGCATTTATTTTTCAATTTTCTAACTCGGGTCGGGTTCGAACGGATAGTAAGGAAATTTTTTTTCCTCTTTATTTTTTAGCCTGCCTTGACCCGTTTACTCATGAAATGAAGCCTGGATGATGTTTTTTAATTTTTAGAATTTTTTTGCATTTATTTTTCAATTTTCTAACCCGGGTCGGGTTCGAACGGATAGGAAGGAAATTTTTTTTCTTCTCTATTTTTCAGCCTGTCCAAACCCGTTTCTTCTTGAAATGAAGCCTGGATGATGTTTTTTAATTTTTAGAATTTTTTTTTGCATTTGTTTTTGAATTTTCTAACTCGGGTCGGGTTCGAACGGATAGGAAGGAAATTTTTTTTGTTCTCTATTTTTGGGCCTGTCCTTTCCCGTTTCGTATTGAAATGAAGCCTGGATGATGTTTTTTAATTTTTAGAATTTTTTTGCATTTATTTTTCAATTTCCTAACCCGGGTCGGGTTCGAACGTATAGGAAGGAAATTTTTTTTCGTCTCTATTTTTCAGCCTGCCCTGACCCGTTTCATCTTGAAATGAAGCCTGGATGATGTTTATTAATTTTTAGAATTTTTTTGCATTTATTTTCGAATTTTCTAACTCGGGTCGGGTTTGAACGGATAGGAAGAAAATTTTTTTTGTTCTCTATTTTTCGGCCTGTCCTTTCCCGTTTCGTATTGAAATGAAGCCTGGATGTTGTTTTTTAATTTTTAGAGTTTTTTTGCATTTATTTTTGAAGTTTCTAACCCGGGTCGGGTTTGAACGGATAGGAACAAAATTTTTTTTCTTCTTTATTTTTCAACCTGTCCAGACCTGTTTAATCCTGAAATGAAGCCTGGATGATGTTTTTTAATTTTTAGAATTTTTTTGCATTTATTTTTCAATTTTCTAACCCGGGTCGGGTTCGAACGGATAGGAAGGAAATTTTTTTTCTTCTCTATTTTTCAGCCTGTCCAAACCCGTTTCTTCTTGAAATGAAGCCTGGATGATGTTTTTTAATTTTTAGAATTTTTTTGCATTTATTTTCGACTTTTCTAACTCGGGTCGGGTTTGAACGGATAGGAAGAAAATTTTTTTTCTTCTTTATTTTTCAACCTGTCCAGACCCGTTTAATCTTGAAATGAAGCCTGGATGATGTTTTTAAATTTTTAGAATTTTTTTTCATTTATTTTCGAATTTTCTAACTCGGGTCGGGTTTGAACGGATAGGAAGAAAATTTTTTTCTTCTTTATTTTTCAACCTGTCCAGACCCGTTTAATCCTGAAATGAAGCCTGGCTGATGTTTTTTAATTTTTAGAATTTTTTTTGCATTTGTTTTTCAGTTTTCTAACTCGGGTCGGGTTCGAACGGATAGGAAGGAAATTTTTTTTGTTCTCTATTTTTCGGCCTGTGCTGACCCGTTTCGTCTTGAAATGAAGCCTGGATGATGATTTTTAATTTTTAGAATTTTTTTGCATTTATTTTTGAATTTTCTAACTCGGGTCGGGTTTGAACGGATAGTAAAGAAATTTTTTTTCCTCTTTATTTTTGAGCCTGCCTTGACCCGTTTAGTCTTGAAATGAAGCCTGGATGATGTTTTTTAATTTTTAGAATTTTTTTGCATTTATTTTTCAATTTTCTAACCCGGGTCGGGTTCGAACGGATAGGAAGGAAATTTTTTTTGTTCTCTATATTTCGGCCTGTGCTGACCCGTTTCGTCTTGAAATAAAGCCTGGATGATGTTTTTTAATTTTTAGAATTTTTTTGCATTTATTTTTGAATTTTCTAACTCGGGTCGGGTTTGAACAGATAGTAAGGAAATTTTTTTTCCTCTTTATTTTTTAGCCTGCCTTGACCCGTTTACTCTTGAAATGAAGCCTGGATGATGTTTTTTAATTTTTAGAATTTTTTTGCTTTTATTTTTCAATTTTCTAACCCGGGTCGGGTTCGAACGGATAGGAAGGAAATTTTTTTTCTTCTCTATTTTTCAGCTTGTCCAAACCCGTTTCTTCTTGAAATGAAGCCTGGATGATGTTTTTTAATTTTTAGAATTTTTTTTTGCATTTGTTTTTGAATTTTCTAACTCGGGTCGGGTTCGAACGGATAGGAAGGAAATTTTTTTTGTTCTCTATTTTTCGGCCTGTCCTTTCCCGTTTCGTATTGAAATGAAGCCTAGATGATGTTTTTTAATTTTTAGAATTTTTTTGCATTTATTTTTCAATTTCCTAACCCGGGTCGGGTTCGAACGTATAGGAAGGAAATTTTTTTTCGTCTCTATTTTTCAGCCTGCCCTGACCCGTTTCATCTTGAAATGAAGCCGGGATGATGTTTATTAATTTTTAGAATTTTTTTGCATTTATTTTCGAATTTTCTAACTCGGGTCGGGTTTGAACGGATAGGAAGAAAATTTTTTTTGTTCTCTATTTTTCGGCCTGTCCTTTCCCGTTTCGTATTGAAATGAAGCCTGGATGTTGTTTTTTAATTTTTAGAGTTTTTTTGCATTTATTTTTGAAGTTTCTAACCCGGGTCGGGTTTGAACGGATAGGAACAAAATTTTTTTTCTTCTTTATTTTTCAACCTGTCCAGACCTGTTTAATCCTGAAATGAAGCCTGGATGATGTTTTTTAATTTTTAGAATTTTTTTGCATTTATTTTTCAATTTTCTAACCCGGGTCGGGTTCGAACGGATAGGAAGGAAATTTTTTTTCTTCTCTATTTTTCAGCCTGTCCAAACCCGTTTCTTCTTGAAATGAAGCCTGGATGATATTTTTTAATTTTTAGAATTTTTTGGCATTTATATTCGAATTTTCTAACTCGGGTCGGGTTTGAATGATAGGAAGAAAATTTTTTTCTTCTTTATTTTTCAACCTGTCCAGACCCGTTTAATCCTGAAATGAAGCCTGCCTGATGTTTTTTAATTTTTAGAATTTTTTTTGCATTTGTTTTTCAGTTTTCTAACTCGGGTCGGGTTCGAACGGATAGGAAGGAAATTATTTTTGTTCTCTATTTTTCGGCCTGTGCTGACCCGTTTCGTCTTGAAATGAAGCCTGGATGATGATTTTTAATTTTTAGAATTTTTTTGCATTTATTTTTGAATTTTCTAACTCGGGTCGGGTTTGAACGGATAGTAAGGAAATTTTTTTTCCTCTTTATTTTTTAGCCTGCCTTGACCCGTTTAGTCTTGAAATGAAGCCTGGATGATGTTTTTTAATTTTTAGAATTTTTTTGCATTTATTTTTCAACTTTCTAACCCGGGTCGGGTTCGAACGGATAGGAAGGAAATTTTTTTTGTTCTCTATTTTTCGGCCTGTCCTTTCCCGTTTCGTATTGAAATGAAGCCTGGATGATGTTTTTTAATTTTTAGAATTTTTTTTCATTTATTTTCGAATTGTCTAACTCGGGTCTGGTTTGAACGGATTGGAAGAAAATTTTTTTCTTCTTTATTTTTCAACCTGTCCAGACCCGTTTAATCTAGAAATGAAGCCTGGATGATGTTTTTTAATTTTTAGAATTTTTTTTTGCATTTGTTTTTGAATTTTCTAACTCGGGTCGGGTTCGAACGGATAGGAAGGAAATTTTTTTTGTTCTCTATTTTTCGGCCTGTCCTTTCCCGTTTCGTATTGAAATGAAGCCTGGATGATGTTTTTTAATTTTTAGAATTTTTTTTCATTTATTTTCGAATTGTCTAACTCGGGTCGGGTTTGAACGGATTGGAAGAAAATTTTTTTCTTCTTTATTTTTCAACCTGTCCAGACCCGTTTAATCTAGAAATGAAGCCTGGATGATGTTTTTTAATTTTTAGAATTTTTTTTTGCTTTTGTTTTTGAATTTTCTAACTTGGGTCGGGTTTGAACGGATAGGAAGGAAATTTTTTTTGTTCTCTATTTTTCGGCCTGTCCTTTCCCGTTTCGTATTGAAATGAAGCCTGGATGACGTTTTTTAATTTTTAGAATTTTTTTTCATTTATTTTCGAATTGTCTAACTCGGGTCGGGTTTGAACGGATTGGAAGAAAATTTTTTTCTTCTTTATTTTTCAACCTGTCCAGACCCGTTTAATCTAGAAATGAAGCCTGGATGATGTTTTTTAATTTTTAGAATTTTTTTTTGCATTTGTTTTTGAATTTTCTAACTCGGGTCGGGTTCGAACGGATAGGAAGGAAATTTTTTTTGTTCTCTATTTTTCGGCCTGTCCTTTCCCGTTTCGTATTGAAATGAAGCCTGGATGATGTTTTTTAATTTTTAGAATTTTTTTGCATTTATTTTTCAATTTTCTAACCTGGGTCGGGTTCGAACGGATAGGAAGGAAATTTTTTTTGTTCTCTATTTTTCGGCCTGTGCTGACCTGTTTCGTCTTGAAATAAAGCCTGGATGATGTTTTTTAATTTTGAGAATTTTTTTGCATTTATTTTTGAATTTTCTAACTCGGGTCGGGTTTGAACGGATAGTAAGGAAATTTTTTTTCCTCTTTATTTTTTAGCCTGCCTTGACCCGTTTAGTCTTGAAATGAAGCCTGGATGATGTTTTTTAATTTTTAGAATTTTTTTGCATTTATTTTTCAATTTTCTAACCCGGGTCGGGTTCGAACGTATAGGAAGGAAATTTTTTTTCGTCTCTATTTTTCAGCCTGCCCTGACCCGTTTCATCTTGAAATGAAGCCTGGATGATGTTTATTAATTTTTAGAATTTTTTTGCATTTATTTTCGAATTTTCTGACTCGGGTCGGGTTTGAACGGATAGGAAGAAAATTTTTTTTCTTCTTTATTTTTCAACCTGTCCAGACCCGTTTAATCTTGAAATGATGCCTGGATGATGTTTTTAAATTTTTAGAATTTTTTTTCATTTATTTTCGAATTTTCTAACTCGGGTCGGGTTTGAACGGATAGGAAGAAAATTTTTTTTGTTCTCTATTTTTCGGCCTGTCCTTTCCCGTTTCGTATTGAAATGAAGCCTGGATGTTGTTTTTTAATTTTTAGAGTTTTTTTGCATTTATTTTTGAAGTTTCTAACCCGGGTCGGGTTTGAACGGATAGGAAGAAAATTTTTTTTCTTCTTTATTTTTCAACCTGTCCAGACCTGTTTAATCCTGAAATGAAGCCTGGATGAAGTTTTTTAATTTTTAGAATTTTTTTGCATTTATTTTTTAATTTTCTAACTCGGGTCGGGTTTGAATGGATAGGAAGAAAATTTTTTTTCTTCTTTATTTTTCAACCTGTCCTGATCCGTTTAATCCTGAAATGAAGCCTGGATGATGTTTTTTAAATTTTAGAATGTTTTTTGCATTTGTATTTGAAATTTCTAACTCGGGTCGGGTTCGAACGGATAGGAAGGAAATTTTTTTTGTTCTCTATTTTTCGGCCTGTCCTTTCCCGTTTCGTATTGAAATGAAGCCTGGATGTTGTTTTTCAATTTTTAGAGTTTTTTTGCATTTATTTTTGAAGTTTCTAACCCGGGTCTGGTTCGAACTGATAGGCAGGAAATTTTTTTTCTTCTCTATTTTTCGGCCTGTCCTTACCCGTTTCGTCTTGAAATAAAGCCTGGATGATGTTTTTTAATTTTTAGAATTTTTTTGCATTTATTTTCGAATTTTCTAACTCGGGTCGGGTTTCAACGGATAGGAAGGAAATTTTTTTTCCTCTTTATTTTTTAGCCTGCCTTGACCCGTTTAGTCTTGAAATGAAGCCTGGATGATGTTTTTTAATTTTTAGAATTTTTTTGCATTTATTTTTGAATTTTCTAACTCGGGTCGGGTTTGAACGGATAGGAAGAAATTTTTTTTTGTTCTCTATTTTTCGGACTGTCCTTTCCCGTTTCGTATTGAAATGAAGCCTGGATGTTGTTTTTTAATTTTTAGAGTTTTTTTGCATTTATTTTTGAAGTTTCTAACTCGGGTCGGGTTTGAACGGATAGGAAGAAAATTTTTTTCTTCTTTATTTTTCAACCTGTCCGGACTCGTTTAATCCTGAAATGAAGCCTGGATGATGTCTTTTAATTTTTAGATTTTTTTTTGCATTTGTTTTAGAGTTTTCTAACTCGGGTCGGGTTTGAACGGATAGGAAGAAAATTTTTTTTGTTCTCTATTTTTCGGCCTGTCCTTTCCCGTTTCGTATTGAAATGAAGCCTGGATGTTGTTTTTTAATTTTTAGAGTTTTTTTGCATTTATTTTTGAAGTTTCTAATCCGGGTCGGGTTTGAACGGATAGGAAGAAAATTTTTTTTCTTCTTTATTTTTCAACATGTCCAAACCTGTTTAATCCTGAAATGAAGCCTGGATGATGTTTTTTAATTTTTAGAATTTTTTTGCATTTATTTTTCAATTTTCTAACCCGGGTCGGGTTCGAACGGATAGGAAGGAAATTTTTTTTCTTCTCTATTTTTCAGCCTGTCCAAACCCGTTTCTTCTTGAAATGAAGCCTGGATGATGTTTTTTAATTTTTAGAATTTTTTTTGCATTTATTTTTGAATTTTCTAACTCGGGTCGGGTTCGAACGGATAGGAAGGAAATTTTTTTTGTTCTCTATTTTTCGGCCTGTCCTTTCCCGTTTCGTATTGAAATGAAGCCTGGATGATGTTTTTTAATTTTTAGAATTTTTTTGCATTTATTTTTCAATTTTCTAACCCGGGTCGGGTTCGAACGGATAGGAAGGAAATTATTTTTGTTCTCTATTTTTCGGCCTGTGCTGACCCGTTTCGTCTTGAAATAAAGCCTGGATGATGTTTTTTAATTTTTAGAATTTTTTTACATTTATTATTGAATTTTCTAACTCGGGTCGGGTTTGAACGGATAGTAAGGAAATTTTTTTTCCTCTTTATTTTTTAGCCTGCCTTGACCCGTTTACTCTTGAAATGAAGCCTGGATGATGTTTTTTAATTTTTAGAATTTTTTTGCATTTATTTTTCAATTTTCTAACCCGGGTCGGGTTCGAACGGATAGGAAGGAAATTATTTTTGTTCTCTATTTTTCGGCCTGTGCTGACCCGTTTCGTCTTGAAATAAAGCCTGGATGATGTTTTTTAATTTTTAGAATTTTTTTGCATTTATTTTTGAATTTTCTAACTCGGGTCGGGTTTGAACGGATAGTAAGGAAATTTTTTTTCCTCTTTATTTTTTAGCCTGCCTTGACCGGTTTACTCTTGAAATGAAGCCTGGATGATGTTTTTTCATTTTTAGAATTTTTTTGCATTTATTTTTCAATTTTCTAACCCGGGTCGGGTTCGAACGGATAGGAAGGAAATTTTTTTTCTTCTCTATTTTTCAGCCTGTCCAAACCCGTTTCTTCTTGAAATGAAGCCTGGATGATGTTTTTTAATTTTTAGAATTTTTTTTTGCATTTGTTTTTGAATTTTCTAACTCGGGTCGGGTTCGAACGGATAGGAAGGAAATTTTTTTTGTTCTCTATTTTTCGGCCTGTCCTTTCCCGTTTCGTATTTAAATGAAGCCTGGATGATGTTTTTTAATTTTTAGAATTTTTTTGCATTTATTTTTCAATTTCCTAACCCGGGTCGGGTTCGAAGATATAGGAAGGAAATTTTTTTTCGTCTCTATTTTTCAGCCTACCCTGACCCGTTTCATCTTGAAATGAAGCCTGGATGATGTTTATTAATTTTTAGAATTTTTTTGCATTTATTTTCGAATTTTCTTACTCGGGTCGGGTTTGAACGGATAGGAAGAAAATTTTTTTTGTTCTCTATTTTTCGGCCTGTCCTTTCCCGTTTCGTATTGAAATGAAGCCTGGATGTTGTTTTTTAATTTTTAGAGTTTTTTTGCATTTATTTTTGAAGTTTCTAACCCGGGTCGGGTTTGAACGGATAGGAAGAAAATTTTTTTTCTTCTTTATTTTTCAACCTGTCCAGACCTGTTTAATCCTGAAATGAAGCCTGGATGATGTTTTTTAATTTTTAGAATTTTTTTGCATTTATTTTTCAATTTTCTAACCCGGGTCGGGTTCGAACGGATAGGAAGGAAATTTTTTTTCTTCTCTATTTTTTAGCCTGTCCAAACCCGTTTCTTCTTGAAATGAAGCCTGGATGATGTTTTTTAATTTTTAGAATTTTTTTTTGCATTTGTTTTTGAATTTTCTAACTCGGGTCGGGTTCGAACGGATAGGAAGGAAATTTTTTTTGTTCTCTATTTTTCGGCCTGTCCTTTCCCGTTTCGTATTGAAATGAAGCCTGGATGATGTTTTTTAATTTTTAGAATTTTTTTGCATTTATTTTTCAATTTCCTAACCCGGGTCGGGTTCGAACGTATAGGTAGGAAATTTTTTTTCGTCTCTATTTTTCAGCCTGCCCTGACCCGTTTCATCTTGAAATGAAGCCTGGATGATGTTTATTAATTTTTAGAATTTTTTTAAATTTATTTTCGAATTTTCTAACTCGGGTCGGGTTTGAACGGATAGGAAGAAAATTTTTTTTATTCTCTATTTTTCGGCCTGTCCTTTCCCGTTTCGTATTGAAATGAAGCCTGGATGTTGTTTTTTAATTTTTAGAGTTTTTTTGCATTTATTTTTGAAGTTTCTAACTCGGGTCGGGTTTGAACGGATAGTAAGGAAATTTTTTTTCATCTTTATTTTTTAGCCTGCCTTGACCCGTTTAGTCTTGAAATGAAGCCTGGATGATGTTTTTTAATTTTTAGAATTTTTTTGCATTTATTTTTCAATTTTCTAACCCGGGTCGGGTTCGAACGGATAGGAAGGAAATTTTTTTTCTTCTCTATTTTTTAGCCTGTCCAAACCCGTTTCTTCTTGAAATGAAGCCTGGATGATGTTTTTTAATTTTTAGAATTTTTTTTTGCATTTGTTTTTGAATTTTCTAACTCGGGTCGGGTTCGAACGGATAGGAAGGAAATTTTTTTTGTTCTCTATTTTTCGGCCTGTCCTTTCCCGTTTCGTATTGAAATGAAGCCTGGATGTTGTTTTTTAATTTTTAGAGTTTTTTTGCATTTATTTTTGAAGTTTCTAACTCGGGTCGGGTTTGAACGGATAGGAAGAAAATTTTTTTCTTCTTTATTTTTCAACCTGTCCGGACTCGTTTAATCCTGAAATGAAGCCTGGATGATGTCTTTTAATTTTTAGATTTTTTTTTGCATTTGTTTTAGAGTTTTCTAACTCGGGTCGGGTTTGAACGGATAGGAAGAAAATTTTTTTTGTTCTCTATTTTTCGGCCTGTCCTTTCCCGTTTCGTATTGAAATGAAGCCTGGATGTTGTTTTTTAATTTTTAGAGTTTTTTTGCATTTATTTTTGAAGTTTCTAATCCGGGTCGGGTTTGAACGGATAGGAAGAAAATTTTTTTTCTTCTTTATTTTTCAACATGTCCAAACCTGTTTAATCCTGAAATGAAGCCTGGATGATGTTTTTTAATTTTTAGAATTTTTTTGCATTTATTTTTCAATTTTCTAACCCGGGTCGGGTTCGAACGGATAGGAAGGAAATTTTTTTTCTTCTCTATTTTTCAGCCTGTCCAAACCCGTTTCTTCTTGAAATGAAGCCTGGATGATGTTTTTTAATTTTTAGAATTTTTTTTGCATTTGTTTTTGAATTTTCTAACTCGGGTCGGGTTCGAACGGATAGGAAGGAAATTTTTTTTGTTCTCTATTTTTCGGCCTGTCCTTTCCCGTTTCGTATTGAAATGAAGCCTGGATGATGTTTTTTAATTTTTAGAATTTTTTTGCATTTATTTTTCAATTTTCTAACCCGGGTCGGGTTCGAACGGATAGGAAGGAAATTATTTTTGTTCTCTATTTTTCGGCCTGTGCTGACCCGTTTCGTCTTGAAATAAAGCCTGGATGATGTTTTTTAATTTTTAGAATTTTTTTACATTTATTATTGAATTTTCTAACTCGGGTCGGGTTTGAACGGATAGTAAGGAAATTTTTTTTCCTCTTTATTTTTTAGCCTGCCTTGACCCGTTTACTCTTGAAATGAAGCCTGGATGATGTTTTTTAATTTTTAGAATTTTTTTGCATTTATTTTTCAATTTTCTAACCCGGGTCGGGTTCGAACGGATAGGAAGGAAATTATTTTTGTTCTCTATTTTTCGGCCTGTGCTGACCCGTTTCGTCTTGAAATAAAGCCTGGATGATGTTTTTTAATTTTTAGAATTTTTTTACATTTATTATTGAATTTTCTAACTCGGGTCGGGTTTGAACGGATAGTAAGGAAATTTTTTTTCCTCTTTATTTTTTAGCCTGCCTTGACCGGTTTACTCTTGAAATGAAGCCTGGATGATGTTTTTTCATTTTTAGAATTTTTTTGCATTTATTTTTCAATTTTCTAACCCGGGTCGGGTTCGAACGGATAGGAAGGAAATTTTTTTTCTTCTCTATTTTTCAGCCTGTCCAAACCCGTTTCTTCTTGAAATGAAGCCTGGATGATGTTTTTTAATTTTTAGAATTTTTTTTTGCATTTGTTTTTGAATTTTCTAACTCGGGTCGGGTTCGAACGGATAGGAAGGAAATTTTTTTTGTTCTCTATTTTTCGGCCTGTCCTTTCCCGTTTCGTATTTAAATGAAGCCTGGATGATGTTTTTTAATTTTTAGAATTTTTTTGCATTTATTTTTCAATTTCCTAACCCGGGTCGGGTTCGAAGATATAGGAAGGAAATTTTTTTTCGTCTCTATTTTTCAGCCTACCCTGACCCGTTTCATCTTGAAATGAAGCCTGGATGATGTTTATTAATTTTTAGAATTTTTTTGCATTTATTTTCGAATTTTCTTACTCGGGTCGGGTTTGAACGGATAGGAAGAAAATTTTTTTTGTTCTCTATTTTTCGGCCTGTCCTTTCCCGTTTCGTATTGAAATGAAGCCTGGATGTTGTTTTTTAATTTTTAGAGTTTTTTTGCATTTATTTTTGAAGTTTCTAACCCGGGTCGGGTTTGAACGGATAGGAAGAAAATTTTTTTTCTTCTTTATTTTTCAACCTGTCCAGACCTGTTTAATCCTGAAATGAAGCCTGGATGATGTTTTTTAATTTTTAGAATTTTTTTGCATTTATTTTTCAATTTTCTAACCCGGGTCGGGTTCGAACGGATAGGAAGGAAATTTTTTTTCTTCTCTATTTTTTAGCCTGTCCAAACCCGTTTCTTCTTGAAATGAAGCCTGGATGATGTTTTTTAATTTTTAGAATTTTTTTTTGCATTTGTTTTTGAATTTTCTAACTCGGGTCGGGTTCGAACGGATAGGAAGGAAATTTTTTTTGTTCTCTATTTTTCGGCCTGTCCTTTCCCGTTTCGTATTGAAATGAAGCCTGGATGATGTTTTTTAATTTTTAGAATTTTTTTGCATTTATTTTTCAATTTCCTAACCCGGGTCGGGTTCGAACGTATAGGTAGGAAATTTTTTTTCGTCTCTATTTTTCAGCCTGCCCTGACCCGTTTCATCTTGAAATGAAGCCTGGATGATGTTTATTAATTTTTAGAATTTTTTTAAATTTATTTTCGAATTTTCTAACTCGGGTCGGGTTTGAACGGATAGGAAGAAAATTTTTTTTATTCTCTATTTTTCGGCCTGTCCTTTCCCGTTTCGTATTGAAATGAAGCCTGGATGTTGTTTTTTAATTTTTAGAGTTTTTTTGCATTTATTTTTGAAGTTTCTAACTCGGGTCGGGTTTGAACGGATAGTAAGGAAATTTTTTTTCCTCTTTATTTTTTAGCCTGCCTTGACCCGTTTAGTCTTGAAATGAAGCCTGGATGATGTTTTTTAATTTTTAGAATTTTTTTGCATTTATTTTTCAATTTTCTAACCCGGGTCGGGTTCGAACGGATAGGAAGGAAATTTTTTTTGTTCTCTATTTTTCGGCCTGTCCTTTCCCGTTTCGTATTGAAATGAAGCCTGGATGATGTTTTTTAATTTTTAGAATTTTTTTTCATTTATTTTCGAATTTTCTAACTCGGGTCGGGTTTGAACGGATTGGAAGAAAATTTTTTTCTTCTTTATTTTTCAACCTGTCCAGACCCGTTTAATCTTGAAATGAAGCCTGGATGATGTTTTTTAATTTTTAGAATTTTTTTTTGCATTTGTTTTTGAATTTTCTAACTCGGGTCGGGTTCGAACGGATAGGAAGGAAATTTTTTTTGTTCTCTATTTTTCGGCCTGTCCTTTCCCGTTTCGTATTGAAATGAAGCCTGAATGATGTTTTTTAACTTTTCTAATTTTTTTGCATTTATTTTTGAATTTTCTAACTCGGGTCGGGTTGGAACGGATAGTAAGGAAATTTTTTTTCCTCTTTATTTTTTAGCCTGCCTTGACCCGTTTAGTCTTGAAATGAAGCCTGGATGATGTTTTTTAATTTTTAGAATTTTTTTGCATTTATTTTTCAATTTTCTAACCCGGGTCGGGTTCGAACGGATAGGAAGGAAATTTTTTTTGTTCTCTATTTTTCGGCCTGTCCTTTCCCGTTTCGTATTGAAATGAAGCCTGGATGATGTTTTTTAATTTTTAGAATTTTTTTTCATTTATTTTCGAATTTTCTAACTCGGGTCGGGTTTGAACGGATTGGAAGAAAATTTTTTTCTTCTTTATTTTTCAACCTGTCCAGACCCGTTTAATCTTGAAATGAAGCCTGGATGATGTTTTTTAATTTTTAGAATTTTTTATTGCATTTGTTTTTGAATTTTCTAACTCGGGTCGGGTTCGAACGGATAGGAAGGAAATTTTTTTTGTTCTCTATTTTTCGGCCTGTCCTTTCCCGTTTCGTATTGAAATGAAGCCTGAATGATGTTTTTTAATTTTTAGAATTTTTTTGCATTTATTTTTCAATTTTCTAACCCGGGTCGGGTTCGAACGGATAGGAAGGAAATTTTTTTTGTTCTCTATTTTTCGGCCTGTGCTGACCCGTTTCGTCTTGAAATAAAGCCTGGATGATGTTTTTTAATTTTTAGAATTTTTTTGCATTTATTTTTGAATTTTCTAACTCGGGTCGGGTTTGAACGGATAGTAAGGAAATTTTTTTTCTTCTTTATTTTTTAGCCTGCCTTGACCCGTTTACTCTTGAAATGAAGCCTGGATGATGTTTTTTAATTTTTAGAATTTTTTTGCATCTATTTTTCAATTTTCTAACCCGGGTCGGGTTCGAACGGATAGGAAGGAAATTTTTTTTCTTCTCTATTTTTCAGCCTGTCCAAACCCGTTTCTTCTTGAAATGAAGCCTGGATGATGTTTTTTAATTTTTAGAATTTTTTTTAGCATTTGTTTTTGAATTTTCTAACTCGGGTCGGGTTCGAACGGATAGGAAGGAAATTTTTTTTGTTCTCTATTTTTCGGCCTGTCCTTTCCCGTTTCGTATTTAAATGAAGCCTGGATGATGTTTTTTAATTTTTAGAATTTTTTTGCATTTATTTTTCAATTTCCTAACCCGGGTCGGGTTCGAACATATAGGAAGGAAATTTTTTTTCGTCTCTATTTTTCAGCCTGCCCTGACCCGTTTCATCTTGAAATGAAGCCTGGATGATGTTTATTAATTTTTAGAATTTTTTTGCATTTATTTTCGAATTTTCTAACTCGGGTCGGGTTTGAACGGATAGGAAGAAAATTTTTTTTGTTCTCTATTTTTCGGCCTGTCCTTTCCCGTTTCGTATTGAAATGAAGCCTGGATGTTGTTTTTTAATTTTTAGAGTTTTTTTGCATTTATTTTTGAAGTTTCTAACCCGGGTCGGGTTTGAACGGATAGGAAGAAAATTTTTTTTCTTCTTTATTTTTCAACCTGTCCATACCTGTTTAATCCTGAAATGAAGCCTGGATGATGTTTTTTAATTTTTAGAATTTTTTTGCATTTATTTTTCAATTTTCTAACCCGGGTCGGGTTCGAACGGATAGGAAGGAAATTTTTTTTCTTCTCTATTTTTCAGCCTGTCCAAACCCGTTTCTTCTTGAAATGAAGCCTGGATGATGTTTTTTAATTTTTAGAATTTTTTTTTGCATTTATTTTTGAATTTTCTAACTCGGGTCGGGTTCGAACGGATAGGAAGGAAATTTTTTTAGTTCTCTATTTTTCGGCCTGTCCTTTCCCGTTTCGTATTGAAATGAAGCCTGGATGATGTTTTTTAATTTTTAGAATTTTTTTGCATTTATTTTTCAATTTCCTAACCCGGGTCGGGTTCGAACGTATAGGAAGGAAATTTTTTTTCTTCTCTATTTTTCAGCCTGCCCTGACCCGTTTCATCTTGAAATGAAGCCTGGATGATGTTTATTAATTTTTAGAATTTTTTTGCATTTATTTTCGAATTTTCTAACTCGGGTCGGGTTTGAACGGATAGGAAGAAAATTTTTTTTGTTCTCTATTTTTCGGCCTGTCCTTTCCCGTTTCGTATTGAAATGAAGCCTGGATGTTGTTTTTTAATTTTTAGAGTTTTTTTGCATTTATTTTTGAAGTTTCTAACCCGGGTCGGGTTTGAACGGATAGGAAGAAAATTTTTTTTCTTCTTTATTTTTCAACCTGTCCAGACCTGTCTAATCCTGAAATGAAGCCTGGATGATGTTTTTTAATTTTTAGAATTTTTTTGCATTTATTTTTCAATTTTCTAACCCGGGTCGGGTTCGAACGGATAGGAAGGAAATTTTTTTTCTTCTCTATTTTTCAGCCTGTCCAAACCCGTTTCTTCTTGAAATGAAGCCTGGATGATGTTTTTTAATTTTTAGAATTTTTTGGCATTTATTTTCGAATTTTCTAACTCGGGTCGGGTTTGAACGGATATGAAGAAAATTTTTTTCTTCTTTATTTTTCAACCTGTCCAGACCCGTTTAATCCTGAAATGAAGCCTGGCTG
Organism: Quercus robur; assembly: GCF_932294415.1. Classification (NCBI taxonomy): domain Eukaryota; kingdom Viridiplantae; phylum Streptophyta; class Magnoliopsida; order Fagales; family Fagaceae; genus Quercus; species Quercus robur. Next base: position 33,538,164 of record NC_065544.1, read on the forward strand.
ATGTTTTTTAATTTTTAGAATTTTTTTTGCATTTGTTTTTCAGTTTTCTAACTCGGGTCGGGTTCGAACGGATAGGAAGGAAATTATTTTTGTTCTCTATTTTTCGGCCTGTGCTGACCTGTTTCGTCATGAAATGAAGCCTGGATGATGATTTTTAATTTTTAGAATTTTTTTGCATTTATTTTTGAATTTTCTAACTCGGGTCGGGTTTGAACGGATAGTAAGGAAATTTTTTTTCCTCTTTATTTTTTAGCCTGCCTTGACCCGTTTAGTCTTGAAATGAAGCCTGGATGATGTTTTTTAATTTTTAGAATTTTTTTGCATTTATTTTTCAATTTTCTAACCCGGGTCGGGTTCGAACGGATAGGAAGGAAATTTTTTTTGTTCTCTATTTTTCGGCCTGTCCTTTCCCGTTTCGTATTGAAATGAAGCCTGGATGATGTTTTTTAATTTTTAGAATTTTTTTTCATTTATTTTCGAATTTTCTAACTCGGGTCGGGTTTGAACGGATTGGAAGAAAATTTTTTTTCTTCTTTATTTTTCAACCTGTCCAGACCTGTTTAATCCTGAAATGAAGCCTGGATGAAGTTTTTTAATTTTTAGAATTTTTTTGCATTTATTTTTTAATTTTCTAACTCGGGTCGGGTTTGAACGGATAGGAAGAAAATTTTTTTTCTTCTTTATTTTTCAACCTGTCCTGATCCGTTTAATCCTGAAATGAAGCCTGGATGATGTTTTTTAAATTTTAGAATGTTTTTTGCATTTGTATTTGAAATTTCTAACTTGGGTCGGGTTCGAACGGATAGGAAGGAAATTTTTTTTGTTCTCTATTTTTCGGCCTGTCCTTTCCCGTTTCGTATTGAAATGAAGCCTGGATGTTGTTTTTCAATTTTTAGAGTTTTTTTGCATTTATTTTTGAAGTTTCTAACCCGGGTCTGGTTCGAACTGATAGGCAGGAAATTTTTTTTCTTCTCTATTTTTCGTCCTGTCCTTACCCGTTTCGTCTTGAAATAAAGCCTGGATGATGTTTTTTAATTTTTAGAATTTTTTTGCATTTATTTTCGAATTTTCTAACTCGGGTCGGGTTTCAACGGATAGGAAGGAAATTTTTTTTCCTCTTTATTTTTTAGCCTGCCTTGACCCGTTTAGTCTTGAAATGAAGCCTGGATGATGTTTTTTAATTTTTAGAATTTTTTTGCATTTATTTTTCAATTTCCTAACCCGGGTCGGGTTCGAACGTATAGGAAGGAAATTTTTTTTCGTCTCTATTTTTCAACCTGCCCTGACCCGTTTCATCTTGAAATGAAGCCTGGATGATGTTTATTAATTTTTAGAATTTTTTTGCATTTATTTTTGAATTTTCTAACTCGGGTCGGGTTTGAACGGATAGGAAGAAATTTTTTTTTGTTCTCTATTTTTCGGACTGTCCTTTCCCGTTTCGTATTGAAATGAAGCCTGGATGTTGTTTTTTAATTTTTAGAGTTTTTTTGCATTTATTTTTGAAGTTTCTAACTCGGGTCGGGTTTGAACGGATAGGAAGAAAATTTTTTTCTTCTTTATTTTTCAACCTGTCCGGACTCGTTTAATCCTGAAATGAAGCCTGGATGATGTCTTTTAATTTTTAGATTTTTTTTTGCATTTGTTTTTGAGTTTTCTAACTCGGGTCGGGTTTGAACGGATAGGAAGAAAATTTTTTTTGTTCTCTATTTTTCGGCCTGTCCTTTCCCGTTTCGTATTGAAATGAAGCCTGGATGTTGTTTTTTAATTTTTAGAGTTTTTTTGCATTTATTTTTGAAGTTTCTAATCCGGGTCGGGTTTGAACGGATAGGAAGAAAATTTTTTTTCTTCTTTATTTTTCAACATGTCCAAACCTGTTTAATCCTGAAATGAAGCCTGGATGATGTTTTTTAATTTTTAGAATTTTTTTGCATTTATTTTTCAATTTTCTAACCCGGGTCGGGTTCGAACGGATAGGAAGGAAATTTTTTTTCTTCTCTATTTTTCAGCCTGTCCTAACCCGTTTCTTCTTGAAATGAAGCCTGGATGATGTTTTTTAATTTTTAGAATTTTTTTTGCATTTGTTTTTGAATTTTCTAACTCGGGTCGGGTTCGAACGGATAGGAAGGAAATTTTTTTTGTTCTCTATTTTTCGGCCTGTCCTTTCCCGTTTCGTATTGAAATGAAGCCTGGATGATGTTTTTTAATTTTTAGAATTTTTTTGCATTTATTTTTCAATTTTCTAACCCGGGTCGGGTTCGAACGGATAGGAAGGAAATTATTTTTGTTCTCTATTTTTCGGCCTGTGCTGACCCGTTTCGTCTTGAAATAAAGCCTGGATGATGTTTTTTAATTTTTAGAATTTTTTTACATTTATTATTGAATTTTCTAACTCGGGTCGGGTTTGAACGGATAGTAAGGAAATTTTTTTTCCTCTTTATTTTTTAGCCTGCCTTGACCCGTTTACTCTTGAAATGAAGCCTGGATGATGTTTTTTAATTTTTAGAATTCTTTTGCATTTATTTTTCAATTTTCTAACTCGGGTCGGGTTCGAACGGATAGGAAGGAAATTTTTTTTGTTCTCTATTTTTCGGCCTGTGCTGACCCGTTTCGTCTTGAAATAAAGCCTGGATGATGTTTTTTAATTTTTAGAATTTTTTTGCATTTATTTTTGAATTTTCTAACTCGGGTCGGGTTTGAACGGATAGTAAGGAAATTTTTTTTCCTCTTTATTTTTTAGCCTGCCTTGACCCGTTTACTCTTGAAATGAAGCCTGGATGATGTTTTTTCATTTTTAGAATTTTTTTGCATTTATTTTTCAATTTTCTAACCCGGGTCGGGTTCGAACGGATAGGAAGGAAATTTTTTTTCTTCTCTATTTTTCAGCCTGTCCAAACCCGTTTCTTCTTGAAATGAAGCCTGGATGATGTTTTTTAATTTTTAGAATTTTTTTTTGCATTTGTTTTTGAATTTTCTAACTCGGGTCGGGTTCGAACGGATAGGAAGGAAATTTTTTTTGTTCTCTATTTTTCGGCCTGTCCTTTCCCGTTTCGTATTTAAATGAAGCCTGGATGATGTTTTTTAATTTTTAGAATTTTTTTGCATTTATTTTTCAATTTCCTAACCCGGGTCGGGTTCGAAGATATAGGAAGGAAATTTTTTTTCGTCTCTATTTTTCAGCCTACCCTGACCCGTTTCATCTTGAAATGAAGCCTGGATGATGTTTATTAATTTTTAGAATTTTTTTGCATTTATTTTCGAATTTTCTTACTCGGGTCGGGTTTGAACGGATAGGAAGAAAATTTTTTTTGTTCTCTATTTTTCGGCCTGTCCTTTCCCGTTTCGTATTGAAATGAAGCCTGGATGTTGTTTTTTAATTTTTAGAGTTTTTTTGCATTTATTTTTGAAGTTTCTAACCCGGGTCGGGTTTGAACGGATAGGAAGAAAATTTTTTTTCTTCTTTATTTTTCAACCTGTCCAGACCTGTTTAATCCTGAAATGAAGCCTGGATGATGTTTTTTAATTTTTAGAATTTTTTTGCATTTATTTTTGAATTTTCTAACTCGGGTCGGGTTCGAACGGATAGGAAGGAAATTTTTTTTCTTCTCTATTTTTTAGCCTGTCCACACCCGTTTCTTCTTGAAATGAAGCCTGGATGATGTTTTTTAATTTTTAGAATTTTTTTTTGCATTTGTTTTTGAATTTTCTAACTCGGGTCGGGTTCGAACGGATAGGAAGGAAATTTTTTTTGTTCTCTATTTTTCGGCCTGTCCTTTCCCGTTTCGTATTGAAATGAAGCCTGGATGATGTTTTTTAATTTTTAGAATTTTTTTGCATTTATTTTTCAATTTCCTAACCCGGGTCGGGTTCGAACGTATAGGTAGGAAATTTTTTTTCGTCTCTATTTTTCAGCCTGCCCTGACCCGTTTCATCTTGAAATGAAGCCTGGATGATGTTTATTAATTTTTAGAATTTTTTTGCATTTATTTTCGAATTTTCTAACTCGGGTCGGGTTTGAACGGATAGGAAGAAAATTTTTTTTATTCTCTATTTTTCGGCCTGTCCTTTCCCGTTTCGTATTGAAATGAAGCCTGGATGTTGTTTTTTAATTTTTAGAGTTTTTTTGCATTTATTTTTGAAGTTTCTAACTCGGGTCGGGTTTGAACGGATAGTAAGGAAATTTTTTTTCCTCTTTATTTTTTAGCCTGCCTTGACCCGTTTAGTCTTGAAATGAAGCCTGGATGATGTTTTTTAATTTTTAGAATTTTTTTGCATTTATTTTTCAATTTTCTAACCCGGGTCGGGTTCGAACGGATAGGAAGGAAATTTTTTTTGTTCTCTATTTTTCGGCCTGTCCTTTCCCGTTTCGTATTGAAATGAAGCCTGGATGATGTTTTTTAATTTTTAGAATTTTTTTTCATTTATTTTCGAATTTTCGAACTCGGGTCGGGTTTGAACGGATTGGAAGAAAATTTTTTTCTTCTTTATTTTTCAACCTGTCCAGACCCGTTTAATCTTGAAATGAAGCCTGGATGATGTTTTTTAATTTTTAGAATTTTTTTTTGCATTTGTTTTTGAATTTTCTAACTCGGGTCGGGTTCGAACGGATAGGAAGGAAATTTTTTTTGTTCTCTATTTTTCGGCCTGTCCTTTCCCGTTTCGTATTGAAATGAAGCCTGAATGATGTTTTTTAACTTTTCTAATTTTTTTGCATTTATTTTTGAATTTTCTAAGTCGGGTCTGGTTGGAACGGATAGTATGGAAATTTTTTTTCCTCTTTATTTTTTAGCCTGCCTTGACCCGTTTAGTCTTGAAATGAAGCCTGGATGATGTTTTTTAATTTTTAGAATTTTTTTGCATTTATTTTTCAATTTTCTAACCCGGGTCGGGTTCGAACGGATAGGAAGGAAATTTTTTTTGTTCTCTATTTTTCGGCCTGTCCTTTCCCGTTTCGTATTGAAATGAAGCCTGGATGATGTTTTTTAATTTTTAGAATTTTTTTTCATTTATTTTCGAATTTTCTAACTCGGGTCGGGTTTGAACGGATTGGAAGAAAATTTTTTTCTTCTTTATTTTTCAACCTGTCCAGACCCGTTTAATCTTGAAATGAAGCCTGGATGATGTTTTTTAATTTTTAGAATTTTTTTTTGCATTTGTTTTTGAATTTTCTAACTCGGGTCGGGTTCGAACGGATAGGAAGGAAATTTTTTTTGTTCTCTATTTTTCGGCCTGTCCTTTCCCGTTTCGTATTGAAATGAAGCCTGAATGATGTTTTTTAATTTTTAGAATTTTTTTGCATTTATTTTTCAATTTTCTAACCCGGGTCGGGTTCCAACGGATAGGAAGGAAATTTTTTTTGTTCTCTATTTTTCGGCCTGTGCTGACCCGTTTCGTCTTGAAATAAAGCCTGGATGATGTTTTTTAATTTTTAGAATTTTTTGCATTTATTTTTGAATTTTCTAACTCGGGTCGGGTTTGAACGGATAGTAAGGAAATTTTTTTTCTTCTTTATTTTTTAACCTGCCTTGACCCGTTTACTCTTGAAATGAAGCCTGGATGATGTTTTTTAATTTTTAGAATTTTTTTGCATCTATTTTTCAATTTTCTAACCCGGGTCGGGTTCGAACGGATAGGAAGGAAATTTTTTTTCTTCTCTATTTTTCAGCCTGTCCAAACCCGTTTCTTCTTGAAATGAAGCCTGGATGATGTTTTTTAATTTTTAGAATTTTTTTTTGCATTTGTTTTTGAATTTTCTAACTCGGGTCGGGTTCGAACGGATAGGAAGGAAATTTTTTTTGTTCTCTATTTTTCGGCCTGTCCTTTCCCGTTTCGTATTTAAATGAAGCCTGGATGATGTTTTTTAATTTTTAGAATTTTTTTGCATTTATTTTTCAATTTCCTAACCCGGGTCGGGTTCGAACATATAGGAAGGAAATTTTTTTTCGTCTCTATTTTTCCGCCTGCCCTGACCCGTTTCATCTTGAAATGAAGCCTGGATGATGTTTATTAATTTTTAGAATTTTTTTGCATTTATTTTCGAATTTTCTAACTCGGGTCGGGTTTGAACGGATAAGAAGAAAATTTTTTTTGTTCTCTATTTTTCGGCCTGTCCTTTCCCGTTTCGTATTGAAATGAAGCCTGGATGTTGTTTTTTAATTTTTAGAGTTTTTTTGCATTTATTTTTGAAGTTTCTAACCCGGGTCGGGTTTGAACGGATAGGAAGAAAATTTTTTTTCTTCTTTATTTTTCAACCTGTCCAGACCTGTTTAATCCTGAAATGAAGCCTGGATGATGTTTTTTAATTTTTAGAATTTTTTTGCATTTATTTTTCAATTTTCTAACCCGGGTCGGGTTCGAACGGATAGGAAGGAAATTTTTTTTCTTCTCTATTTTTCAGCCTGTCCAAACCCGTTTCTTCTTGAAATGAAGCCTGGATGATGTTTTTTAATTTTTAGAATTTTTTTTTGCATTTATTTTTGAATTTTCTAACTCGGGTCGGGTTCGAACGGATAGGAAGGAAATTTTTTTAGTTCTCTATTTTTCGGCCTGTCCTTTCCCGTTTCGTATTGAAATGATGCCTGGATGATGTTTTTTAATTTTTAGAATTTTTTTGCATTTATTTTTCAATTTCCTAACCCGGGTCGGGTTCGAACGTATAGGAAGGAAATTTTTTTTCTTCTCTATTTTTCAGCCTGCCCTGACCCGTTTCATCTTGAAATGAAGCCTGGATGATGTTTATTAATTTTTAGAATTTTTTTGCATTTATTTTCGAATTTTCTAACTCGGGTCGGGTTTGAACGGATAGGAAGAAAATTTTTTTTGTTCTCTATTTTTCGGCCTGTCCTTTCCCGTTTCGTATTGAAATGAAGCCTGGATGTTGTTTTTTAATTTTTAGAGTTTTTTTGCATTTATTTTTGAAGTTTCTAACCCGGGTCGGGTTTGAACGGATAGGAAGAAAATTTTTTTTCTTCTTTATTTTTCAACCTGTCCAGACCTGTTTAATCCTGAAATAAAGCCTGGATGATGTTTTTTAATTTTTAGAATTTTTTTGCATTTATTTTTCAATTTTCTAACCCGGGTCGGGTTCGAACGGATAGGAAGGAAATTTTTTTTCTTCTCTATTTTTCAGCCTGTCCAAACCCGTTTCTTCTTGAAATGAAGCCTGGATGATGTTTTTTAATTTTTAGAATTTTTTGGCATTTATTTTCGAATTTTCTAACTCGGGTCGGGTTTGAACGGATATGAAGAAAATTTTTTTCTTCTTTATTTTTCAACCTGTCCAGACCCGTTTAATCCTGAAATGAAGCCTGGCTGATGTTTTTTAATTTTTAGAATTTTTTTTGCATTTGTTTTTCAGTTTTCTAACTCGGGTCGGGTTCGAAAGGATAGGAAGGAAATTATTTTTGTTCTCTATTTTTCGGCCTGTGCTGACCTGTTTCGTCTTGAAATGAAGCCTGGATGATGATTTTTAATTTTTAGAATTTTTTTGCATTTATTTTTGAATTTTCTAACTCGGGTCGGGTTTGAACGGATAGTAAGGAAATTTTTTTTCCTCTTTATTTTTTAGCCTGCCTTGACCCGTTTAGTCTTGAAATGAAGCCTGGATGATGTTTTTTAATTTTTAGAATTTTTTTGCATTTATTTTTCAATTTTCTAACCCGGGTCGGGTTCGAACGGATAGGAAGGAAATTTTTTTTGTTCTCTATTTTTCGGCCTGTCCTTTCCCGTTTCGTATTGAAATGAAGCCTGGATGATGTTTTTTAATTTTTAGAATTTTTTTTCATTTATTTTCGAATTTTCTAACTCGGGTCGGGTTTGAACGGATTGGAAGAAAATTTTTTTCTTCTTTATTTTTCAACCTGTCCAGACCCGTTTAATCTTGAAATGAAGCCTGGATGATGTTTTTTAATTTTTAGAATTTTTTTTTGCATTTGTTTTTGAATTTTCTAACTCGGGTCGGGTTCGAACGGATAGGAAGGAAATTTTTTTTGTTCTCTATTTTTCGGCCTGTCCTTTCCCGTTTCGTATTGAAATGAAGCCTGAATGATGTTTTTTAATTTTTAGAATTTTTTTGCATTTATTTTTCAATTTTCTAACCCGGGTCGGGTTCGAACGGATAGGAAGGAAATTTTTTTTGTTCTCTATTTTTCGGCCTGTGCTGACCCGTTTCGTCTTGAAATAAAGCCTGGATGATGTTTTTTAATTTTTAGAATTTTTTTGCATTTATTTTTGACTTTTCTAACTCGGGTCGGGTTTGAACGGATAGTAAGGAAATTTTTTTTCTTCTTTATTTTTTAGCCTGCCTTGACCCGTTTACTCTTGAAATGAAGCCTGGATGATGTTTTTTAATTTTTAGAATTTTTTGCATCTATTTTTCAATTTTCTAACCCGGGTCGGGTTCGAACGGATAGGAAGGAAATTTTTTTTCTACTCTATTTTTCAGCCTGTCCAAACCCGTTTCTTCTTGAAATGAAGCCTGGATGATGTTTTTTAATTTTTAGAATTTTTTTTTGCATTTGTTTTTGAATTTTCTAACTCGGGTCGGGTTCGAACGGATAGGAAGGAAATTTTTTTTGTTCTCTATTTTTCGGCCTGTCCTTTCCCGTTTCGTATTTAAATGAAGCCTGGATGATGTTTTTTAATTTTTAGAATTTTTTTGCATTTATTTTTCAATTTCCTAACCCGGGTCGGGTTCGAACATATAGGAAGGAAATTTTTTTTCGTCTCTATTTTTCAGCCTGCCCTGACCCGTTTCATCTTGAAATGAAGCCTGGATGATGTTTATTAATTTTTAGAATTTTTTTGCATTTATTTTCGAATTTTCTAACTCGGGTCGGGTTTGAACGGATAGGAAGGAAATTTTTTTTGTTCTCTATTTTTCGGCCTGTCCTTTCCCGTTTCGTATTGAAATGAAGCCTGGATGATGTTTTTTAATTTTTAGAATTTTTTTGCATTTATTTTTCAATTTCCTAACCCGGGTCGGGTTCGAACGTATAGGTAGGAAATTTTTTTTCGTCTCTATTTTTCAGCCTGCCCTGACCCGTTTCATCTTGAAATGAAGCCTGGATGATGTTTATTAATTTTTAGAATTTATTTGCATTTATTTTCGAATTTTCTAACTCGGGTCGGGTTTGAACGGATAGGAAGAAAATTTTTTTTATTATCTATTTTTCGGCCTGTCCTTTCCCGTTTCGTATTGAAATGAAGCCTGGATGTTGTTTTTTAATTTTTAGAGTTTTTTAGCATTTATTTTTGAAGTTTCTAACTCGGGTCGGGTTTGAACGGATAGTAAGGAAATTTTTTTTCCTCTTTATTTTTTAGCCTGCCTTGACCCGTTTAGTCTTGAAATGAAGCCTGGATGATGTTTTTTAATTTTTAGAATTTTTTTGCATTTATTTTTCAATTTTCAAACCCGGGTCGGGTTCGAACGGATAGGAAGGAAATTTTTTTTGTTCTCTATTTTTCGGCCTGTCCTTTCCCGTTTCGTATTGAAATGAAGCCTGGATGATGTTTTTTAATTTTTAGAATTTTTTTTCATTTATTTTCGAATTTTCTAACTCGGGTCGGGTTTGAACGGATTGGAAGAAAATTTTTTTCTTCTTTATTTTTCAACCTGTCCAGACCCGTTTAATCTTGAAATGAAGCCTGGATGATGTTTTTTAATTTTTAGAATTTTTTTTTGCATTTGTTTTTGAATTTTCTAACTCGGGTCGGGTTCGAACGGATAGGAAGGAAATTTTTTTTGTTCTCTATTTTTCGGCCTGTCCTTTCCCGTTTCGTATTGAAATGAAGCCTGAATGATGTTTTTTAACTTTTCTAATTTTTTTGCATTTATTTTTGAATTTTCTAACTCGGGTCGGGTTTGAACGGATAGTAAGGAAATTTTTTTTCCTCTTTATTTTTTAGCCTGCCTTGACCCGTTTAGTCTTGAAATGAAGCCTGGATGATGTTTTTTAATTTTTAGAATTTTTTTGCATTTATTTTTCAATTTTCTAACCCGGGTCGGGTTCGAACGGATAGGAAGGAAATTTTTTTTGTTCTCTATTTTTCGGCCTGTCCTTTCCCGTTTCGTATTGAAATGAAGCCTGGATGATGTTTTTTAATTTTTAGAATTTTTTTTCATTTATTTTCGAATTTTCTAACTCGGGTCGGGTTTGAACGGATTGGAAGAAAATTTTTTTCTTCTTTATTTTTCAACCTGTCCAGACCCGTTTAATCTTGAAATGAAGCCTGGATGATGTTTTTTAATTTTTAGAATTTTTTTTTGCATTTGTTTTTGAATTTTCTAACTCGGGTCGGGTTCGAACGGATAGGAAGGAAATTTTTTTTGTTCTCTATTTTTCGGCCTGTCCTTTCCCGTTTCGTATTGAAATGAAGCCTGAATGATGTTTTTTAATTTTTAGAATTTTTTTGCATTTATTTTTCAATTTTCTAACCCGGGTCGGGTTCGAACGGATAGGAAGGAAATTTTTTTTGTTCTCTATTTTTCGGCCTGTGCTGACCCGTTTCGTCTTGAAATAAAGCCTGGATGATGTTTTTTAATTTTTAGAATTTTTTTGCATTTATTTTTGAATTTTCTAACTTGGGTCGGGTTTGAACGGATAGTAAGGAAATTTTTTTTCTTCTTTATTTTTTAGCCTGCCTTGACCCGTTTACTCTTGAAATGAAGCCTGGATGATGTTTTTTAATTTTTAGAATTTTTTTGCATCTATTTTTCAATTTTCTAACCCGGGTCGGGTTCGAACGGATAGGAAGGAAATTTTTTTTCTTCTCTATTTTTCAGCCTGTCCAAACCCGTTTCTTCTTGAAATGAAGCCTGGATGATGTTTTTTAATTTTTAGAATTTTTTTTTGCATTTGTTTTTGAATTTTCTAACTCGGGTCGGGTTCGAACGGATAGGAAGGAAATTTTTTTTGTTCTCTATTTTTCGGCCTGTCCTTTCCCGTTTCGTATTTAAATGAAGCCTGGATGATGTTTTTTAATTTTTAGAATTTTTTTGCATTTATTTTTCAATTTCCTAACCCGGATCGGGTTCGAACATATAGGAAGGAAATTTTTTTTCGTCTCTATTTTTCAGCCTGCCCTGACCCGTTTCATCTTGAAATGAAGCCTGGATGATGTTTATTAATTTTTAGAATTTTTTTGCATTTATTTTCGAATTTTCTAACTCGGGTCGGGTTTGAACGGATAGGAAGAAAATTTTTTTTGTTCTCTATTTTTCGGCCTGTCCTTTCCCGTTTCGTATTGAAATGAATCCTGGATGTTGTTTTTTAATTTTTAGAGTTTTTTTGCATTTATTTTTGAAGTTTCTAACCCGGGTCGGGTTTAAACGGATAGGTAGAAAATTTTTTTTCTTCTTTATTTTTCAACCTGTCCAGACCTGTTTAATCCTGAAATGAAGCCTGGATGATGTTTTTTAATTTTTAGAATTTTTTTGCATTTATTTTTCAATTTTCTAACTCGGGTCGGGTTTGAACGGATAGTAAGGAAATTTTTTTTCTTCTTTATTTTTTAGCCTGCCTTGACCCGTTTACTCTTGAAATGAAGCCTGGATGATGTTTTTTAATTTTTAGAATTTTTTTGCATCTATTTTTCAATTTTCTAACCCGGGTCGGGTTCGAACGGATAGGAAGGAAATTTTTTTTCTTCTCTATTTTTCAGCCTGTCCAAACCCGTTTCTTCTTGAAATGAAGCCTGGATGATGTTTTTTAATTTTTAGAATTTTTTTTTGCATTTGTTTTTGAATTTTCTAACTCGGGTCGGGTTCGAACGGATAGGAAGGAAATTTTTTTTGTTCTCTATTTTTCGGCCTGTCCTTTCCCGTTTCGTATTTAAATGAAGCCTGGATGATGTTTTTTAATTTTTAGAATTTTTTTGCATTTATTTTTCAATTTCCTAACCCGGGTCGGGTTCGAACATATAGGAAGGAAATTTTTTTTCGTCTCTATTTTTCAGCCTGCCCTGACCCGTTTCATCTTGAAATGAAGCCTGGATGATGTTTATTAATTTTTAGAATTTTTTTGCATTTATTTTCGAATTTTCTAACTCGGGTCGGGTTTGAACGGATAGGAAGAAAATTTTTTTTGTTCTCTATTTTTCGGCCTGTCCTTTCCCGTTTCGTATTGAAATGAAGCCTGGATGTTGTTTTTTAATTTTTAGAGTTTTTTTGCATTTATTTTTGAAGTTTCTAACCCGGGTCGGGTTTGAACGGATAGGAAGAAAATTTTTTTTCTTCTTTATTTTTCAACCTGTCCAGACCTGTTTAATCCTGAAATGAAGCCTGGATGATGTTTTTTAATTTTTAGAATTTTTTTGCATTTATTTTTCAATTTTCTAACCCGGGTCGGGTTCGAACGGATAGGAAGGAAATTTTTTTTCTTCTCTATTTTTCAGCCTGTCCAAACCCGTTTCTTCTTGAAATGAAGCCTGGATGATGTTTTTTAATTTTTAGAATTTTTTTTTGCATTTATTTTTGAATTTTCTAACTCGGGTCGGGTTCGAACGGATAGGAAGGAAATTTTTTTTGTTCTCAATTTTTCGGCCTGTCCTTTCCCGTTTGGTATTGAAATGAAGCCTGGATGATGTTTTTTAATTTTTAGAATTTTTTTGCATTTATTTTTCAATTTCCTAACCCGGGTCGGGTTCGAACGTATAGGAAGGAAATTTTTTTTCTTCTCTATTTTTCAGCCTGCCCTGACCCGTTTCATCTTGAAATGAAGCCTGGATGATGTTTATTAATTTTTAGAATTTTTTTGCATTTATTTTCGAATTTTCTAACTCGGGTCGGGTTTGAACGGATAGGAAGAAAATTTTTTTTGTTCTCTATTTTTCGGCCTGTCCTTTCCCGTTTCGTATTGAAATGAAGCCTGGATGTTGTTTTTTAATTTTTAGAGTTTTTTTGCATTTATTTTTGAAGTTTCTAACCCGGGTCGGGTTTGAACGGATAGGAAGAAAATTTTTTTTCTTCTTTATTTTTCAACCTGTCCAAACCTGTTTAATCCTGAAATGAAGCCTGGATGATGTTTTTTAATTTTTAGAATTTTTTTGCATTTATTTTTCAATTTTCTAACCCGGGTCGGGTTCGAACGGATAGGAAGGAAATTTTTTTTCTTCTCTATTTTTCAGCCTGTCCAAACCCGTTTCTTCTTGAAATGAAGCCTGGATGATGTTTTTTAATTTTTAGAATTTTTTGGCATTTATTTTCGAATTTTCTAACTCGGGTCGGGTTTGAACGGATATGAAGAAAATTTTTTTCTTCTTTATTTTTCAACCTGTCCAGACCCGTTTAATCCTGAAATGATGCCTGGCTGATGTTTTTTAATTTTTAGAATTTTTTTTGCATTTGTTTTTCAGTTTTCTAACTCGGGTCGGGTTCGAACGGATAGGAAGGAAATTATTTTTGTTCTCTATTTTTCGGCCTGTGCTGACCTGTTTCGTCTTGAAATGAAGCCTGGATGATGATTTTTAATTTTTAGAATTTTTTTGCATTTATTTTTGAATTTTCTAACTCGGGTCGGGTTTGAACGGATAGTAAGGAAATTTTTTTTCCTTTTTATTTTTTAGCCTGCCTTGACCCGTTTAGTCTTGAAATGAAGCCTGGATGATGTTTTTTAATTTTTAGAATTTTTTTGCATTTATTTTTCAATTTTCTAACCCGGGTCGGGTTCGAACGGATAGGAAGGAAATTTTTTTTGTTCTCTATTTTTCGGCCTGTCCTTTCCCGTTTCGTATTGAAATGAAGCCTGGATGATGTTTTTTAATTTTTAGAATTTTTTTTCATTTATTTTCGAATTTTCTAACTCGGGTCGGGTTTGAACGGATTGGAAGAAAATTTTTTTTGTTCTCTATTTTTCGGCCTGTCCTTTCCCGTTTCGTATTGAAATGAAGCCTGGATGATGTTTTTTAATTTTTAGAATTTTTTTTCATTTATTTTCGAATTTTCTAACTCGGGTCGGGTTTGAACGGATTGGAAGAAAATTTTTTTCTTCTTTATTTTTAAACCTGTCCAGACCCGTTTAATCTTGAAATGAAGCCTGGATGATGTTTTTTAATTTTTAAAATTTTTTTTTGCATTTGTTTTTGAATTTTCTAACTCGGGTCGGGTTCGAACGGATAGGAAGGAAATTTTTTTTGTTCTCTATTTTTTGGCCTGTCCTTTCCCGTTTCGTATTGAAATGAAGCCTGGATGATGTTTTTTAATTTTTAGAATTTTTTTGCATTTATTTTTCAATTTTCTAACCCGGGTCGGGGTCGAACGGATTGGAAGGAAATTATTTTTGTTCTCTATTTTTCGGCCTGTGCTGACCCGTTTCGTCTTGAAATGAAGCCTGGATGATGATTTTTAATTTTTAGAATTTTTTTGCATTTATTTTTGAATTTTCTAACTCGGGTCGGGTTTGAACGGATAGTAAGGAAATTTTTTTTCCTCTTTATTTTTTAGCCTGCCTTGACCCGTTTAGTCTTGAAATGAAGCCTGGATGATGTTTTTTAATTTTTAGAATTTTTTTGCATTTATTTTTCAATTTTCTAACCCGGGTCGGGTTCGAACGGATAGGAAGGAAATTTTTTTTGTTCTCTATTTTTCGGCCTGTCCTTTCCCGTTTCGTATTGAAATGAAGCCTGGATGATGTTTTTTAATTTTTAGAATTTTTTTTCATTTATTTTCGAATTTTCTAACTCGGGTCGGGTTTGAACGGATTGGAAGAAAATTTTTTTCTTCTTTATTTTTCAACCTGTCCAGACCCGTTTAATCTTGAAATGAAGCCTGGATGATGTTTTTTAATTTTTAGAATTTTTTTTTGCATTTGTTTTTGAATTTTCTAACTCGGGTCGGTTTCGAACGGATAGGAAGGAAATTTTTTTTGTTCTCTATTTTTCGGCCTGTCCTTTCCCGTTTCGTATTGAAATGAAGCCTGAATGATGTTTTTTAACTTTTCTAATTTTTTTGCATTTATTTTTGAATTTTCTAACTCGGGTCGGGTTTGAACGGATAGTAAGGAAATTTTTTTTCCTCTTTATTTTTTAGCCTGCCTTGACCCGTTTAGTCTTGAAATGAAGCCTGGATGATGTTTTTTAATTTTTAGAATTTTTTTGCATTTATTTTTCAATTTTCTAACCCGGGTCGGGTTCGAACGGATAGGAAGGAAATTTTTTTTGTTCTCTATTTTTCGGCCTGTCCTTTCCCGTTTCGTATTGAAATGAAGCCTGAATGATGTTTTTTAATTTTTAGAATTTTTTTTCATTTATTTTCGAATTTTCTAACTCGGGTCGGGTTTGAACGGATTGGAAGAAAATTTTTTTCTTCTTTATTTTTCAACCTGTCCAGACCCGTTTAATCTTGAAATGAAGCCTGGATGATGTTTTTTAATTTTTAGAATTTTTTTTTGCATTTGTTTTTGAATTTTCTAACTCGGGTCGGGTTCGAACGGATAGGAAGGAAATTTTTTTTGTTCTCTATTTTTCGGCCTGTCCTTTCCCGTTTCGTATTGAAATGAAGCCTGAATGATGTTTTTTAATTTTTAGAATTTTTTTGCATTTATTTTTCAATTTTCTAACCCGGGTCGGGTTCGAACGGATAGGAAGGAAATTTTTTTTGTTCTCTATTTTTCGGCCTGTGCTGACCCGTTTCGTCTTGAAATAAAGCCTGGATGATGTTTTTTAATTTTTAGAATTTTTTGCATTTATTTTTGAATTTTCTAACTCGGGTCGGGTTTGAACGGATAGTAAGGAAATTTTTTTTCTTCTTTATTTTTTAACCTGCCTTGACCCGTTTACTCTTGAAATGAAGCCTGGATGATGTTTTTTAATTTTTAGAATTTTTTTGCATCTATTTTTCAATTTTCTAACCCGGGTCGGGTTCGAACGGATAGGAAGGAAATTTTTTTTCTTCTCTATTTTTCAGCCTGTCCAAACCCGTTTCTTCTTGAAATGAAGCCTGGATGATGTTTTTTAATTTTTAGAATTTTTTTTTGCATTTGTTTTTGAATTTTCTAACTCGGGTCGGGTTCGAACGGATAGGAAGGAAATTTTTTTTGTTCTCTATTTTTCGGCCTGTCCTTTCCCGTTTCGTATTTAAATGAAGCCTGGATGATGTTTTTTAATTTTTAGAATTTTTTTGCATTTATTTTTCAATTTCCTAACCCGGGTCGGGTTCGAACATATAGGAAGGAAATTTTTTTTCGTCTCTATTTTTCCGCCTGCCCTGACCCGTTTCATCTTGAAATGAAGCCTGGATGATGTTTATTAATTTTTAGAATTTTTTTGCATTTATTTTCGAATTTTCTAACTCGGGTCGGGTTTGAACGGATAAGAAGAAAATTTTTTTTGTTCTCTATTTTTCGGCCTGTCCTTTCCCGTTTCGTATTGAAATGAAGCCTGGATGTTGTTTTTTAATTTTTAGAGTTTTTTTGCATTTATTTTTGAAGTTTCTAACCCGGGTCGGGTTTGAACGGATAGGAAGAAAATTTTTTTTCTTCTTTATTTTTCAACCTGTCCAGACCTGTTTAATCCTGAAATGAAGCCTGGATGATGTTTTTTAATTTTTAGAATTTTTTTGCATTTATTTTTCAATTTTCTAACCCGGGTCGGGTTCGAACGGATAGGAAGGAAATTTTTTTCTTCTCTATTTTTCAGCCTGTCCAAACCCGTTTCTTCTTGAAATGAAGCCTGGATGATGTTTTTTAATTTTTAGAATTTTTTTTTGCATTTATTTTTGAATTTTCTAACTCGGGTCGGGTTCGAACGGATAGGAAGGAAATTTTTTTAGTTCTCTATTTTTCGGCCTGTCCTTTCCCGTTTCGTATTGAAATGAAGCCTGGATGATGTTTTCTAATTTTTAGAATTTTTTTGCATTTATTTTTCAATTTCCTAACCCGGGTCGGGTTCGAACGTATAGGAAGGAAATTTTTTTTCTTCTCTATTTTTCAGCCTGCCCTGACCCGTTTCATCTTGAAATGAAGCCTGGATGATGTTTATTAATTTTTAGAATTTTTTTGCATTTATTTTCGAATTTTCTAACTCGGGTCGGGTTTGAACGGATAGGAAGAAAATTTTTTTTGTTCTCTATTTTTCGGCCTGTCCTTTCCCGTTTCGTATTGAAATGAAGCCTGGATGTTGTTTTTTAATTTTTAGAGTTTTTTTGCATTTATTTTTGAAGTTTCTAACCCGGGTCGGGTTTGAACGGATAGGAAGAAAATTTTTTTTCTTCTTTATTTTTCAACCTGTCCAGACCTGTTTAATCCTGAAATGAAGCCTGGATGATGTTTTTTCATTTTTAGAATTTTTTTGCATTTATTTTTCAATTTTCTAACCCGGGTCGGGTTCGAACGGATAGGAAGGAAATTTTTTTTCTTCTCTATTTTTCAGCCTGTCCAAACCCGTTTCTTCTTGAAATGAAGCCTGGATGATGTTTTTTAATTTTTAGAATTTTTTGGCATTTATTTTCGAATTTTCTAACTCGGGTCGGGTTTGAACGGATATGAAGAAAATTTTTTTCTTCTTTATTTTTCAACCTGTCCAGACCCGTTTAATCCTGAAATGAAGCCTGGCTGATGTTTTTTAATTTTTAGAATTTTTTTTGCATTTGTTTTTCAGTTTTCTAACTCGGGTCGGGTTCGAAAGGATAGGAAGGAAATTATTTTTGTTCTCTATTTTTCGGCCTGTGCTGACCTGTTTCGTCTTGAAATGAAGCCTGGATGATGATTTTTAATTTTTAGAATTTTTTTGCATTTATTTTTGAATTTTCTAACTCGGGTCAGGTTTGAACGGATAGTAAGGAAATTTTTTTTCCTCTTTATTTTTTAGCCTGCCTTGACCCGTTTAGTCTTGAAATGAAGCCTGGATGATGTTTTTTAATTTTTAGAATTTTTTTGCATTTATTTTTCAATTTTCTAACCCGGGTCGGGTTCGAACGGATAGGAAGGAAATTTTTTTTGTTCTCTATTTTTCGGCCTGTCCTTTCCCGTTTCGTATTGAAATGAAGCCTGGATGATGTTTTTTAATTTTTAGAATTTTTTTTCATTTATTTTCGAATTTTCTAACTCGGGTCGGGTTTGAACGGATTGGAAGAAAATTTTTTTCTTCTTTATTTTTCAACCTGTCCAGACCCGTTTAATCTTGAAATGAAGCCTGGATGATGTTTTTTAATTTTTAGAATTTTTTTTTGCATTTGTTTTTGAATTTTCTAACTCGGGTCGGGTTCGAACGGATAGGAAGGAAATTTTTTTTGTTCTCTATTTTTCGGCCTGTCCTTTCCCGTTTCGTATTGAAATGAAGCCTGAATGATGTTTTTTAATTTTTAGAATTTTTTTGCATTTATTTTTCAATTTTCTAACCCGGGTCGGGTTCGAACGGATAGGAAGGAAATTTTTTTTGTTCTCTATTTTTCGGCCTGTGCTGACCCGTTTCGTCTTGAAATAAAGCCTGGATGATGTTTTTTAATTTTTAGAATTTTTTTGCATTTATTTTTGACTTTTCTAACTCGGGTCGGGTTTGAACGGATAGTAAGGAAATTTTTTTTCTTCTTTATTTTTTAGCCTGCCTTGACCCGTTTACTCTTGAAATGAAGCCTGGATGATGTTTTTTAATTTTTAGAATTTTTTGCATCTATTTTTCAATTTTCTAACCCGGGTCGGGTTCGAACGGATAGGAAGGAAATTTTTTTTCTACTCTATTTTTCAGCCTGTCCAAACCCGTTTCTTCTTGAAATGAAGCCTGGATGATGTTTTTTAATTTTTAGAATTTTTTTTTGCATTTGTTTTTGAATTTTCTAACTCGGGTCGGGTTCGAACGGATAGGAAGGAAATTTTTTTTGTTCTCTATTTTTCGGCCTGTCCTTTCCCGTTTCGTATTTAAATGAAGCCTGGATGATGTTTTTTAATTTTTAGAATTTTTTTGCATTTATTTTTCAATTTCCTAACCCGGGTCGGGTTCGAACATATAGGAAGGAAATTTTTTTTCGTCTCTATTTTTCAGCCTGCCCTGACCCGTTTCATCTTGAAATGAAGCCTGGATGATGTTTATTAATTTTTTGAATTTTTTTGCATTTATTTTCGAATTTTCTAACTCGGGTCGGGTTTGAACGGATAGGAAGGAAATTTTTTTTGTTCTCTATTTTTCGGCCTGTCCTTTCCCGTTTCGTATTGAAATGAAGCCTGGATGATGTTTTTTAATTTTTAGAATTTTTTTGCATTTATTTTTCAATTTCCTAACCCGGGTCGGGTTCGAACGTATAGGTAGGAAATTTTTTTTCGTCTCTATTTTTCAGCCTGCCCTGACCCGTTTCATCTTGAAATGAAGCCTGGATGATGTTTATTAATTTTTAGAATTTATTTGCATTTATTTTCGAATTTTCTAACTCGGGTCGGGTTTGAACGGATAGGAAGAAAATTTTTTTTATTCTCTATTTTTCGGCCTGTCCTTTCCCGTTTCGTATTGAAATGAAGCCTGGATGTTGTTTTTTAATTTTTAGAGTTTTTTTGCATTTATTTTTGAAGTTTCTAACTCGGGTCGGGTTTGAACGGATAGTAAGGAAATTTTTTTTCCTCTTTATTTTTTAGCCTGCCTTGACCCGTTTAGTCTTGAAATGAAGCCTGGATGATGTTTTTTAATTTTTAGAATTTTTTTGCATTTATTTTTCAATTTTCAAACCCGGGTCGGGTTCGAACGGATAGGAAGGAAATTTTTTTTGTTCTCTATTTTTCGGCCTGTCCTTTCCCGTTTCGTATTGAAATGAAGCCTGGATGATGTTTTTTAATTTTTAGAATTTTTTTTCATTTATTTTCGAATTTTCTAACTCGGGTCGGGTTTGAACGGATTGGAAGAAAATTTTTTTCTTCTTTATTTTTCAACCTGTCCAGACCCGTTTAATCTTGAAATGAAGCCTGGATGATGTTTTTTAATTTTTAGAATTTTTTTTTGCATTTGTTTTTGAATTTTCTAACTCGGGTCGGGTTCGAACGGATAGGAAGGAAATTTTTTTTGTTCTCTATTTTTCGGCCTGTCCTTTCCCGTTTCGTATTGAAATGAAGCCTGAATGATGTTTTTTAACTTTTCTAATTTTTTTGCATTTATTTTTGAATTTTCTAACTCGGGTCGGGTTTGAACGGATAGTAAGGAAATTTTTTTTCCTCTTTATTTTTTAGCCTGCCTTGACCCGTTTAGTCTTGAAATGAAGCCTGGATGATGTTTTTTAATTTTTAGAATTTTTTTGCATTTATTTTTCAATTTTCTAACCCGGGTCGGGTTCGAACGGATAGGAAGGAAATTTTTTTTGTTCTCTATTTTTCGGCCTGTCCTTTCCCGTTTCGTATTGAAATGAAGCCTGGATGATGTTTTTTAATTTTTAGAATTTTTTTTCATTTATTTTCGAATTTTCTAACTCGGGTCGGGTTTGAACGGATTGGAAGAAAATTTTTTTCTTCTTTATTTTTCAACCTGTCCAGACCCGTTTAATCTTGAAATGAAGCCTGGATGATGTTTTTTAATTTTTAGAATTTTTTTTTGCATTTGTTTTTGAATTTTCTAACTCGGGTCGGGTTCGAACGGATAGGAAGGAAATTTTTTTTGTTCTCTATTTTTCGGCCTGTCCTTTCCCGTTTCGTATTGAAATGAAGCCTGAATGATGTTTTTTAATTTTTAGAATTTTTTTGCATTTATTTTTCAATTTTCTAACCCGGGTCGGGTTCGAACGGATAGGAAGGAAATTTTTTTTGTTCTCTATTTTTCGGCCTGTGCTGACCCGTTTCGTCTTGAAATAAAGCCTGGATGATGTTTTTTAATTTTTAGAATTTTTTTGCATTTATTTTTGAATTTTCTAACTTGGGTCGGGTTTGAACGGATAGTAAGGAAATTTTTTTTCTTCTTTATTTTTTAGCCTGCCTTGACCCGTTTACTCTTGAAATGAAGCCTGGATGATGTTTTTTAATTTTTAGAATTTTTTTGCATCTATTTTTCAATTTTCTAACCCGGGTCGGGTTCGAACGGATAGGAAGGAAATTTTTTTTCTTCTCTATTTTTCAGCCTGTCCAAACCCGTTTCTTCTTGAAATGAAGCCTGGATGATGTTTTTTAATTTTTAGAATTTTTTTTTGCATTTGTTTTTGAATTTTCTAACTCGGGTCGGGTTCGAACGGATAGGAAGGAAATTTTTTTTGTTCTCTATTTTTCGGCCTGTCCTTTCCCGTTTCGTATTTAAATGAAGCCTGGATGATGTTTTTTAATTTTTAGAATTTTTTTGCATTTATTTTTCAATTTCCTAACCCGGATCGGGTTCGAACATATAGGAAGGAAATTTTTTTTCGTCTCTATTTTTCAGCCTGCCCTGACCCGTTTCATCTTGAAATGAAGCCTGGATGATGTTTATTAATTTTTAGAATTTTTTTGCATTTATTTTCGAATTTTCTAACTCGGGTCGGGTTTGAACGGATAGGAAGAAAATTTTTTTTGTTCTCTATTTTTCGGCCTGTCCTTTCCCGTTTCGTATTGAAATGAAGCCTGGATGTTGTTTTTTAATTTTTAGAGTTTTTTTGCATTTATTTTTGAAGTTTCTAACCCGGGTCGGGTTTGAACGGATAGGAAGAAAATTTTTTTTCTTCTTTATTTTTCAACCTGTCCAGACCTGTTTAATCCTGAAATGAAGCCTGGATGATGTTTTTTAATTTTTAGAATTTTTTTGCATTTATTTTTCAATTTTCTAACTCGGGTCGGGTTTGAACGGATAGTAAGGAAATTTTTTTTCCTCTTTATTTTTTAGCCTGCCTTGACCCGTTTACTCTTGAAATGAAGCCTGGATGATGTTTTTTAATTTTTAGAATTTTTTTGCATCTATTTATCAATTTTCTAACTCGGGTCGGGTTTGAACGGATAGGAAGGAAATTTTTTTTCTTCTCTATTTTTCAGCCTGTCCAAACCCGTTTCTTCGTGAAATGAAGCCTGGATGATGTTTTTTAATTTTTAGAATTTTTTTTTGCATTTGTTTTTGAATTTTCTAACTCGGGTCGGGTTCGAACGGATAGGAAGGAAATTTTTTTTGTTCTCTATTTTTCGGCCTGTCCTTTCCCGTTTCGTATTTAAATGAAGCCTGGATGATGTTTTTTAATTTTTAGAATTTTTTTGCATTTATTTTTCAATTTCCTAACCCGGGTCGGGTTCGAACATATAGGAAGGAAATTTTTTTTCGTCTCTATTTTTCAGCCTGCCCTGACCCGTTTCATCTTGAAATGAAGCCTGGATGATGTTTATTAATTTTTAGAATTTTTTTGCATTTATTTTCGAATTTTCTAACTCGGGTCGGGTTTGAACGGATAGGAAGAAAATTTTTTTTGTTCTCTATTTTTCGGCCTGACCTTTCCCGTTTCGTATTGAAATGAAGCCTGGATGTTGTTTTTTAATTTTTAGAGTTTTTTTGCATTTATTTTTGAAGTTTCTAACCCGGGTCGGGTTTGAACGGATAGGAAGAAAATTTTTTTTCTTCTTTATTTTTCAACCTGTCCAGACCTGTTTAATCCTGAAATGAAGCCTGGATGATGTTTTTTAATTTTTAGAATTTTTTTGCATTTATTTTTCAATTTTCTAACCCGGGTCGGGTTCGAACGGATAGGAAGGAAATTTTTTTTCTTCTCTATTTTTCAGCCTGTCCAAACCCGTTTCTTCTTGAAATGAAGCCTGGATGATGTTTTTTAATTTTTAGAATTTTTTTTTGCATTTATTTTTGAATTTTCTAACTCGGGTCGGGTTCGAACGGATAGGAAGGAAATTTTTTTTGTTCTCTATTTTTCGGCCTGTCCTTTCCCGTTTCGTATTGAAATGAAGCCTGGATGATGTTTTTTAATTTTTAGAATTTTTTTGCATTTATTTTTCAATTTCCTAACCCGGGTCGGGTTCGAACGTATAGGAAGGAAATTTTTTTTCTTCTCTATTTTTCAGCCTGCCCTGACCCGTTTCATCTTGAAATGAAGCCTGGATGATGTTTATTAATTTTTAGAATTTTTTTGCATTTATTTTCGAATTTTCTAACTCGGGTCGGGTTTGAACGGATAGGAAGAAAATTTTTTTTGTTCTCTATTTTTCGGCCTGTCCTTTCCCGTTTCGTATTGAAATGAAGCCTGGATGTTGTTTTTTAATTTTTAGAGTTTTTTTGCATTTATTTTTGAAGTTTCTAACCCGGGTCGGGTTTGAACGGATAGGAAGAAAATTTTTTTTCTTCTTTATTTTTCAACCTGTCCAAACCTGTTTAATCCTGAAATGAAGCCTGGATGATGTTTTTTAATTTTTAGAATTTTTTTGCATTTATTTTTCAATTTTCTAACCCGGGTCGGGTTCGAACGGATAGGAAGGAAATTTTTTTTCTTCTCTATTTTTCAGCCTGTCCAAACCCGTTTCTTCTTGAAATGAAGCGTGGATGATGTTTTTTAATTTTTAGAATTTTTTGGCATTTATTTTCGAATTTTCTAACTCGGGTCGGGTTTGAACGGATATGAAGAAAATTTTTTTCTTCTTTATTTTTCAACCTGTCCAGACCCGTTTAATCCTGAAATGATGCCTGGCTGATGTTTTTTAATTTTTAGAATTTTTTTTGCATTTGTTTTTCAGTTTTCTAACTCGGGTCGGGTTCGAACGGATAGGAAGGAAATTATTTTTGTTCTCTATTTTTCGGCCTGTGCTGACCTGTTTCGTCTTGAAATGAAGCCTGGATGATGATTTTTAATTTTTAGAATTTTTTTGCATTTATTTTTGAATTTTCTAACTCGGGTCGGGTTTGAACGGATAGTAAGGAAATTTTTTTTCCTTTTTATTTTTTAGCCTGCCTTGACCCGTTTAGTCTTGAAATGAAGCCTGGATGATGTTTTTTAATTTTTAGAATTTTTTTGCATTTATTTTTCAATTTTCTAACCCGGGTCGGGTTCGAACGGATAGGAAGAAAATTTTTTTTGTTCTCTATTTTTCGGCCTGTCCTTTCCCGTTTCGTATTGAAATGAAGCCTGGATGATGTTTTTTAATTTTTAGAATTTTTTTTCATTTATTTTCGAATTTTCTAACTCGGGTCGGGTTTGAACGGATTGGAAGAAAATTTTTTTCTTCTTTATTTTTCAACCTGTCCAGACCCGTTTAATCTTGAAATGAAGCCTGGATGATGTTTTTTAATTTTTAAAATTTTTTTTTGCATTTGTTTTTGAATTTTCTAACTCGGGTCGGGTTCGAACGGATAGGAAGGAAATTTTTTTTGTTCTCTATTTTTTGGCCTGTCCTTTCCCGTTTCGTATTGAAATGAAGCCTGGATGATGTTTTTTAATTTTTAGAATTTTTTTGCATTTATTTTTCAATTTTCTAACCCGGGTCGGGTTCGAACGGATTGGAAGGAAATTATTTTTGTTCTCTATTTTTCGGCCTGTGCTGACCCGTTTCGTCTTGAAATGAAGCCTGGATGATGATTTTTAATTTTTAGAATTTTTTTGCATTTATTTTTGAATTTTCTAACTCGGGTCGGGTTTGAACGGATAGTAAGGAAATTTTTTTTCCTCTTTATTTTTTAGCCTGCCTTGACCCGTTTAGTCTTGAAATGAAGCCTGGATGATGTTTTTTAATTTTTAGAATTTTTTTGCATTTATTTTTCAATTTTCTAACCCGGGTCGGGTTCGAACGGATAGGAAGGAAATTTTTTTTGTTCTCTATTTTTCGGCCTGTCCTTTCCCGTTTCGTATTGAAATGAAGCCTGGATGATGTTTTTTAATTTTTAGAATTTTTTTTCATTTATTTTTTTTTGAATTTTCTAACTCGGGTCGGGTTCAAACGGATAGGAAGGAAATTTTTTTTGTTCTCTATTTTTTGGCCTGTCCTTTCCCGTTTCGTATTGAAATGAAGCCTGGATGATGTTTTTTAATTTTTAGAATTTTTTTGCATTTATTTTTCAATTTTCTAACCCGGGTCGGGTTCGAACGGATTGGAAGGAAATTATTTTTGTTCTCTATTTTTCGGCCTGTGCTGACCCGTTTCGTCTTGAAATGAAGCCTGGATGATGATTTTTAATTTTTAGAATTTTTTTGCATTTATTTTTGAATTTTCTAACTCGGGTCGGGTTTGAACGGATAGTAAGGAAATTTTTTTTCCTCTTTATTTTTTAGCCTGCCTTGACCCGTTTAGTCTTGAAATGAAGCCTGGATGATGTTTTTTAATTTTTAGAATTTTTTTGCATTTATTTTTCAATTTTCTAACCCGGGTCGGGTTCGAACGGATAGGAAGGAAATTTTTTTTGTTCTCTATTTTTCGGCCTGTCCTTTCCCGTTTCGTATTGAAATGAAGCCTGGATGATGTTTTTTAATTTTTATAATTTTTTTTCATTTATTTTCGAATTTTCTAACTCGGGTCGGGTTTGAACGGATTGGAAGAAAATTTTTTTCTTCTTTATTTTTCAACCTGTCCAGACCCGTTTAATCTTGAAATGAAGCCTGGATGATGTTTTTTAATTTTTAGAATTTTTTTTTGCATTTGTTTTTGAATTTTCTAACTCGGGTCGGGTTCGAACGGATAGGAAGGAAATTTTTTTTGTTCTCTATTTTTCGGCCTGTCCTTTCCCGTTTCGTATTGAAATGAAGCCTGGATGATGTTTTTTAATTTTTAGAATTTTTTTGCATTTATTTTTCAATTTTCTAACCCGGGTCGGGTTCGAACGGATAGGAAGGAAATTTTTTTTGTTCTCTATTTTTCGGCCTGTGCTGACCCGTTTCGTCTTGAAATAAAGCCTGGATGATGTTTTTTAATTTTTAGAATTTTTTTGCATTTATTTTTGAATTTTCTAACTCGGGTCGGGTTTGAACGGATAGTAAGGAAATTTTTTTTCCTCTTTATTTTTTAGCCTGCCTTGACCCGTTTACTCTTGAAATGAAGCCTGGATGATGTTTTTTAATTTTTAGAATTTTTTTGCATTTATTTTTCAATTTTCTAACCCGGGTCGGGTTCGAACGGATAGGAAGGAAATTTTTTTTCTTCTCTATTTTTCAGCCTGTCCAAACCCGTTTCTTCTTGAAATGAAGCCTGGATGATGTTTTTTAATTTTTAGAATTTTTTTTTGCATTTGTTTTTGAATTTTCTAACTCGGGTCGGGTTCGAACGGATAGGAAGGAAATTTTTTTTGTTCTCTATTTTTCGGCCTGTCCTTTCCCGTTTTGTATTGAAATGAAGCTTGGATGATGTTTTTTAATTTTAGAATTTTTTTGCATTTATTTTTCAATTTCCTAACCCAGGTCGGGTTCGAACGTATAGGAAGGAAATTTTTTTTCGTCTCTATTTTTCAGCCTGCCCTGACCCGTTTCATCTTGAAATGAAGCCTGGATGATGTTTATTAATTTTTAGAATTTTTTTGCATTTATTTTCGAATTTTCTAACTCGGGTCGGGTTTGAACGGATAGGAAGAAAATTTTTTTTGTTCTCTATTTTTCGGCCTGTCCTTTCCCGTTTCGTATTGAAATGAAGCCTGGATGTTGTTTTTTAATTTTTAGAGTTTTTTTGCATTTATTTTTGAAGTTTCTAAACCGGGTCGGGTTTGAACGGATAGGAACAAAATTTTTTTTCTTCTTTATTTTTCAACCTGTCCAGACCTGTTTAATCCTGAAATGAAGCCTGGATGATGTTTTTTAATTTTTAGAATTTTTTTGCATTTATTTTTCAATTTTCTAACCCGAGTCGGGTTCGAACGGATAGGAAGGAAATTTTTTTTCTTCTCTATTTTTCAGCCTGTCCAAACCCGTTTCTTCTTGAAATGAAGCCTGGATGATGTTTTTTAATTTTTAGAATTTTTTTGCATTTATTTTCGAATTTTCTAACTCGGGTCGGGTTTGAACGGATAGGAAGAAAATTTTTTTTCTTCTTTATTTTTCAACCTGTCCAGACCCGTTTAATCTTGAAATGAAGCCTGGATGATGTTTTTAAATTTTTAGAATTTTTTTTCATTTATTTTCGAATTTTCTAACTCGGGTCGGGTTTGAACGGATAGGAAGAAAATTTTTTTCTTCTTTATTTTTCAACCTGTCCAGACCCGTTTAATCCTGAAATGAAGCCTGGCTGATGTTTTTTAATTTTTAGAATTTTTTTTGCATTTGTTTTTCAGTTTTCTAACTCGGGTCGGGATCGAACGGATAGGAAGGAAATTTTTTTTGTTCTCTATTTTTCGGCCTGTGCTGACCCGTTTCGTCTTGAAATGAAGCCTGGATGATGATTTTTAATTTTTAGAATTTTTTTGCATTTATTTTTCAATTTCCTAACCCGGGTCGGGTTCGAACGTATAGGTAGGAAATTTTTTTTCGTCTCTATTTTTCAGCCTGCCCTGACCCGTTTCATCTTGAAATGAAGCCTGGATGATGTTTATTAATTTTTAGAATTTTTTTGCATTTATTTTCGAATTTTCTAACTCGGGTCGGGTTTGAACGGATAGGAAGAAAATTTTTTTTATTCTCTATTTTTCAGCCTGTCCTTTCCCGTTTCGTATTGAAATGAAGCCTGGATGTTGTTTTTTAATTTTTAGAGTTTTTTTGCATTTATTTTTGAAGTTTCTAACTCGGGTCGGGTTTGAACGGATAGTAAGGAAATTTTTTTTCCTCTTTATTTTTTAGCCTGCCTTGACCCGTTTAGTCTTGAAATGAAGCCTGGATGATGTTTTTTAATTTTTAGAATTTTTTTTTGCATTTGTTTTTGAATTTTCTAACTCGGGTCGGGTTCGAACGGATAGGAAGGAAATTTTTTTTGTTCTCTATTTTTCGGCCTGTCCTTTCCCGTTTCGTATTTAAATGAAGCCTGGATGATGTTTTTTAATTTTTAGAATTTTTTTGCATTTATTTTTCAATTTCCTAACCCGGGTCGGGTTCGAACATATAGGAAGGAAATTTTTTTTCGTCTCTATTTTTCAGCCTGCCCTGACCCGTTTCATCTTGAAATGAAGCCTGGATGATGTTTATTAATTTTTAGAATTTATTTGCATTTATTTTCGAATTTTCTAACTCGGGTCGGGTTTGAACGGATAGGAAGAAAATTTTTTTTATTCTCTATTTTTCGGCCTGTCCTTTCCCGTTTCGTATTGAAATGAAGCCTGGATGTTGTTTTTTAATTTTTAGAGTTTTTTTGCATTTATTTTTGAAGTTTCTAACTCGGGTCGGGTTTGAACGGATAGTAAGGAAATTTTTTTTCCTCTTTATTTTTTAGCCTGCCTTGACCCGTTTAGTCTTGAAATGAAGCCTGGATGATGTTTTTTAATTTTTAGAATTTTTTTGCATTTATTTTTCAATTTTCAAACCCGGGTCGGGTTCGAACGGATAGGAAGGAAATTTTTTTTGTTCTCTATTTTTCGGCCTGTCCTTTCCCGTTTCGTATTGAAATGAAGCCTGGATGATGTTTTTTAATTTTTAGAATTTTTTTTCATTTATTTTCGAATTTTCTAACTCGGGTCGGGTTTGAACGGATTGGAAGAAAATTTTTTTCTTCTTTATTTTTCAACCTGTCCAGACCCGTTTAATCTTGAAATGAAGCCTGGATGATGTTTTTTAATTTTTAGAATTTTTTTTTGCATTTGTTTTTGAATTTTCTAACTCGGGTCGGGTTCGAACGGATAGGAAGGAAATTTTTTTTGTTCTCTATTTTTCGGCCTGTCCTTTCCCGTTTCGTATTGAAATGAAGCCTGAATGATGTTTTTTAACTTTTCTAATTTTTTTGCATTTATTTTTGAATTTTCTAACTCGGGTCGGGTTTGAACGGATAGTAAGGAAATTTTTTTTCCTCTTTATTTTTTAGCCTGCCTTGACCCGTTTAGTCTTGAAATGAAGCCTGGATGATGTTTTTTAATTTTTAGAATTTTTTTGCATTTATTTTTCAATTTTCTAACCCGGGTCGGGTTCGAACGGATAGGAAGGAAATTTTTTTTGTTCTCTATTTTTCGGCCTGTCCTTTCCCGTTTCGTATTGAAATGAAGCCTGGATGATGTTTTTTAATTTTTAGAATTTTTTTTCATTTATTTTCGAATTTTCTAACTCGGGTCGGGTTTGAACGGATTGGAAGAAAATTTTTTTCT